>NC_133368.1:49217714-49293248 GCF_049309525.1 Garra rufa | reverse complement strand
CAATGGGCGATGCTGTATATGCGAATGCTGATGCTGTCTGTGCGCGATGTAGACAGTATATTCAAAAGTTTATCATGAATAAATATTACATAAAGTACATCAAATAAAATAGCCCTACAGGAAACATTTTATCCCACAGTCTTGTCCATTAACTGATCCTCCTCTTTCCGTAATATTTTTATTATTCGTTTATATTCGTTATTTCCCCCTTCATTTCGATCTCCTTAACGTTCTGAATGTAGGTTCTATGACTGGGATTTTTTCAGTTCAAAGGCTGAATTTAACATATATTGTATTTTATTTAGTCTAATTAATAGACAAATATAGTGTTTCAGTGAAGAGTGAATTATTCACGTAGTTTCATTTGGAAATCATTTATCGTCACACCGTAAAATAGGCCTATTTTATTTTATTTTTATTTTTAATAATTTCTATTATTATTAATTATTATAATTAGCCCATTATTGTAGGCCTATATATTTATCTATTTTCGTTTATATTCGTTTTCCCCCTTCATTTTCATCTCTTTACTTAACGTATATGGAAATGATAGGCTACTGTAAATGCTTGACATGACTGATTTTGACTGGAATGTAGTTTAAAGGTTGAATTGAACATATTTTTATTTTGTTTCGTCTAAGATACTAGACTATATAATACTATACTGTTCACTGACGAATGAATCATTCACGTAGTGAAACGAATATAAATGAAAATAAAAATATATACAATAATAATAATAATTATAATAATGATGACGATAATAATAATACAAATACGGAAAAAAGACGATCAGTTAATAGAAATGTCATGTAGGCCTATTTTACGGTGTGACGATAAATGATTTCCAGATGAAACTACGTGAATAATTTACTCTCACTGAAACGCTATATTTGTCTTTTAATTAGACTAAATAAAATATATTTGTCTATTAATTAGACTAAATAAAATACAATATATGTTCAATTCAGCCTTTGAACTGCATTCCAGTAAAAATCCCAGGTATAGAACCTACATTCAGAACGTATAAGTAAAGAGATCGAAATGAAGGGGAAAATAACGAATATAAACTAATAATAGCCTACAAATATTACGGAAAGAGGAGATAATAAGACTGTGGGATGCATACATGTCTACATCGCGCACAGACAGCATCAGCATTCGCATATACAGCATCGCCCATTGTTAATATAATAATTTAATATTGTATTAATTTCTGTAACAATTAATATAATAATTTCTTAATTAAAAATAAAATATTAATAAACCTATCTCTGATAGGCTAATCCTGGGTTACTATGGTCACGCAGGTTTGTTTATGCATTAAAACTCGTGCCCACGAGAAATGCATGTTGTTTCCTCAACATAAGAAGTCGTGGCCACGAGAAATGGATCTCGTTCCCTCATCATCACATCTTGTGGCCACGACATAAGGATGTCGTTACCTCGACAAAATGATCTCGTGGCCACGACATAATATCACGTTCCCACGAGTTAATATGACGTTCCCACGAATTAATATCTCGTGGCCACAACATAATATCATGTTCCCACGAGTTTATATGTCGTGGCCACGACAAACATAAGTGAACCGAAGGTGTCCCCTGGCGGGCACCGTAGGATACACACAATAAGCCAAAGCTTTTATTTTTAAGATGCGAACATTTAAAACATACACATCTCTTTTCAATATGCACAATATGAGCAGCCTTTAGCTTTGTGTCTTTGCTACATAATACCAGAACACTATCAGAGCATTAGGGTATATTATGGTGTGGATAAGCCTCTTTAAAACTGCAGATTGGCAAAAGGTTGTGATGATTTTCCCAGGAATGCCGTTGCTGTGGAATGATGATTGTATTTTAATCTGGTGAATACAGGACACGACTGTTTGGCTGGAAAGTTGAAAAAAATGGTCTATTGCATAAGCAACAGCTTGACCGTCTGCTGTTGTGAAATGCCCTGAGATTTAGGTCAGTACCTCAGAACAAGGTACTTTTGTGGTTTGAATGTTAGCGCTATTCATTTAGCTGTCATGAGGCTAAAAACAATACAAATACAGAAATAGCTTTCTAGGGATATTTTGACATTTGACCTGTATTCTACACCCCTGAAAAGTATAAGCAATGTCCAACTATAGTTCTCTCTACAGATGTACTTACAATATAAGACAGTCATTAAAGTCAGTTGCTGTTTTTTTTTCACTCTACTGAAAAATAAAAAGATTTGGAGAGCAAAACAAGATTCATTTAATTTGCAAAATGATTCACAAACCCACTCCAAAGTTCCGATCTGAATCAAATGATTCGTAAACCCACACTGAAGTCCTGATCTGAATCAAATGAATCACTGACTATAATTTCAGCGATTTGTGAAATGATTTGCAAACCTGCTCCAAAGTTCTTATCTAAATCAAATTATTCACGATACACAAAGTTCTGATATGAATAAAAATTTCACAAACCCACTTCGAAGTTCCGATCTGAATCAAATGATTCGCAAACCCGCACCAAAGAAGAATCAAAAATTTCACAAACCTGCTCTCAAGTTTCAATCGAAATCAAATGATTTGCGACACACGAAGTTCCTATCTGAATCAACTGATTCACAAACCCACTCCGAAGTGCCAATCTGAATTAAATGATCCGCGATACACAAAGTTCTGATCTGAATCAAAAGATTCACAAACCTACTCCGAAGTTCCAATCTGAATAAAATGTTTTACGATACACGAAATTCCAATCTGAATCAAATGATTTGCGATACACAAAGTTCTGATCTGAATCAAAAGATTCACAAACCCACTCCGAAATTCTGATCTGAATCAAATGATTCGTGATACACAAGATTCTGATCTAAATCAAATGATTCACGTACACAAAGTTCTGATCTGAATCAAATGATTCACAAACCCACTCCGAAGTTCCGATCTGAATCAAAAGATTCACAAACCCACTCCGAAGTTCCGATCTGAATCAAAAGATTCACAAACCCACTCCGAAGTTCCGATCTGAATCAAATGATTTGCAATACACAAAGTTCTGATCTGAATAAAAAGATTCACAAACCCACTCCGAAGTTCCAATCTGAATCAAATGTTTCACGATACACAAAGTTCTGATCAGAATCAAATGATTCACAAACCCACTCCGAAGTTCCAATCTGAATCAAATGATTCGCGATACACAAAGTTCTGATCAGAATCAAATGATTAACAAACCCACTCTGAAGTTCCGATCTGAATCAAATGATTCGAAATACACAAAGTTCTGATCTGAATGAAATGATTCACAAACCAACTCTGAAGTTCCGATCTGAATCAAATGATTCGTGATACACAAAGTTCTGATCTGAATCAAAAGATTCACAAACCAACTCCGAAGTTCCGATCTGAATCAAATGATTTGTGATACACAAAGTTCCGATCTGAATCAAATGATTCACAAACCCACTCCGAAGTCCCGATTTGAATCAAATGATTCGTGATACACAAAGTTCTGATCTGAATGAAATGATTCACGTACACAAAGTTCTGATCTGAATTAAGAGTCACAAACCCACTCCAAAGTTCCGATCTGAATCAAATGATTCGCGATACACAAAGTTCTGATCTGAATCAAAAGATTCACAAACCTACTCCGAAATTCTGATCTGAATCAAATGATTCGTGATACACAAGATTCTGATCTAAATCAAATGATTCACAAACCCACTCCGAAGTTCCGATCTGAATCAAAAGATTCACAAACCCACTCCGAAGTTCCGATCTGAATCATATGATTTGCAATACACAAAGTTCTGATCTGAATCAAATGATTCACAAACCCACTCCGAAGTTCCGATCTGAATCAAAAGATTCACAAACCTACTCCGAAGTTCCGCTCTGAATCAAATGATTCACAAACCCACTCCGAAGTTCCGATCTGAATCAAATGATTTGCAATACACAAAGTTCTGATCTGAATCAAAAAGATTCACAAACCCACTCCGAAATTCGTATCTGAATCAAATGATTCGTGATACACAAAGTTCTGATCTAAACAAAAGATTCACAAACCCACTCTGAAGTTCCGATCTGAATGAAATGATTTGCGATACACAAAGTTCTGATCTGAATCTAAATATTCACAAACCCACTCCGAAGTTCCGATCTGAATCAAATGATTCACAAACCCACTCCGAAGTTCCGATCTGAATCAAAAGATTCACAAACCCACTCCGAAGTTCGGATCTGAATCAAATGATTTGCAATACACAAAGTTCTGATCTGAATCAAATTATTTACAAACCCACTCCGAAGTTCCGATCTGAATAAAAAGATTCACAAACCCACTCCAAAGTTCCAATCTGAATCAAATGTTTCACGATACACAAAGTTCCAATCTGAATCAAATGATTCGCGATACACAAAGTTCTGATCAGAATCAAATGATTCACAAACCCACTCTGAAGTTCCGATCTGAATCAAATGATTCACGTACAAAAAGTTCTGATCTGAATCTAAATATTCACAAACCCACTCCGAAGTTCCGATCTGAATCAAATGATTCGAAATACACAAAGTTCTGATCTGAATCAAAAGATTCACAAACCCACTCTGAAGTTCCGATCTGAATCAAATGATTCGAATTACACAAAGTTCTGATCTGAATGAAATGATTCACAAACCAACTCTGAAGTTCCGATCTGAATCAAATGATTCGTGATACACAAAGTTCTGATCTGAATCAAAAGATTCACAAACCAACTCCGAAGTTCCGATCTGAATCAAATGATTTGTGATACACAAAGTTCCGATCTGAATCAAATGATTCACAAACCCACTCCGAAGTCCCGATTTGAATCAAATGATTCGTGATACACAAAGTTCTGATCTGAATGAAATGATTCACGTACACAAAGTTCTGATCTGAATTAAGAGTCACAAACCCACTCCGAAGTTCCAATCTGAATCAAATGATTCGCGATACACAAAGTTCTGATCTGAATTAAAAGAGTCACAAACCCACTCCGAAGTCCTGATCTGAATCAAATGATTCGTGATACACAAAGTTCTGATCTGAATTAAAAGAGTCACAAACCCACTCCGAAGTCCTGATCTGAATCAAATGATTCGTGATACACAAAGTTCTGATCTGAATCAAAAGATTCACAAACCCACTCCGAAATTCTGATCTGAATCAAATGATTCGTGATACACAAGATTCTGATCTAAATCAAATGATTTACGTACACAAAGTTCTGATCTGAATCAAAAGATTCACAAACCCACTCCAAAGTCCCGATTTGAATCAAATGATTCGTGATACACAAAGTTCTGATCTGAATGAAATGATTCACGTACACAAAGTTCTGATCTGAATTAAAAGAGTCACAAACCCACTCCGAAGTTCCGATCTGAATCAAATGATTCGCGATACACAAAGTTCTGATCTGAATTAAAAGAGTCACAAACCCACTCCGAAGTTACGATCTGAATCAAATGATTTGTGATACACAAAGTTCTGATCTGAATCAAAAGATTCACAAACCCACTCCGAAGTCCCGATTTGAATCAAATGATTCGTGATACACAAAGTTCTGATCTGAATGAAATGATTCACGTACACAAAGTTCTGATCTGAATTAAGAGTCACAAACCCACTCCGAAGTTCCGATCTGAATCAAATGATTCGCGATACACAAAGTTCTGATCTGAATTAAAAGAGTCACAAACCCACTCCGAAGTCCTGATCTGAATCAAATGATTCGTGATACACAAAGTTCTGATCTGAATCAAAAGATTCACAAACCCACTCCAAAGTCCCGATTTGAATCAAATGATTCGTGATACACAAAGTTCTGATCTGAATGAAATGATTCACGTACACAAAGTTCTGATCTGAATTAAAAGAGTCACAAACCCACTCCGAAGTTCCGATCTGAATCAAATGATTCGCGATACACAAAGTTCTGATCTGAATTAAAAGAGTCACAAACCCACTCCGAAGTTCCGATCTGAATCAAATGATTTGTGATACACAAAGTTCTGATCTGAATCAAAAGATTCACAAACCCACTCCGAAGTCCCGATTTGAATCAAATGATTCGTGATACACAAAGTTCTGATCTGAATGAAATGATTCACGTACACAAAGTTCTGATCTGAATGAAAAGAGTCACAAACCCACTCCGAAGTTCCGATCTGAATCAAATGATTCGCGATACACAAAGTTCTGATCTGAATTAAAAGAGTCACAAACCCACTCCGAAGTTCCGATCTGAATCAAATGATTTGTGATACACAAAGTTCTGATCTGAATCAAAATATTCACAAACCCACTCCGAAGTTCTGATCTGAATCAAATGATTCGCGATACACAAAGTTCTGATCTGAATCAAATATTCACAAACCCACTCCGAGGGTCTAATCAAAAACGACTCGTGATACACGAATGTAATTTGCGATACTCGATCCGGTTGGAGCGCTTTAAAACAGTGAATAATTTTGCAATGCAATGATTTAACTGATTCAGTTTCGAAAAGCTCAGTTTCACTCACCGCACTTTTTAAAATCATTGCAAGCGATGTCAAAATTCAAAAATGAAAGTGAATCTTTTGAACTGAATGATCAAAGTCATGAGTTTGAATCAATCGGAGCGGTTCAAGCGAAAACGATTCACTCAGTTGAATCGGTTTGTCTGTTCCTCCGCTTTTCGCATCTGCAGGCATGTTTACACGACCCTGTCAGTTCTACTACTGGCTTAGCTCGCATGTTTCATGACATTAACTGAAATAAGAGAAACAATGATGTTTACAAATAAAATATCAAAATTTCCATTGTAAAGACAACGTCCAACACAAATCTGGGAACATATACAGGTGAGGTATCCAACTAGTAAAATGCTCAAAATACATGCTAGATGAAAACAGCTTGTATTATGGTAGAGTTAACTCTTTCATACAAATTTCTAGCTTAATTCACTATATTTTTAATCATATGATCACTGCATGCAGTTCAGTTGGTGACAGTTCAATAGGAAATCAGTTGAGAGCTTCCAGTCGTCTCATATATCGTCTAACGATTATCATTATCATATAAAATGTCTAAATGAAGGATTTGTTTCTTACAAACACACAATATGGGCTTCTTAAGATGTTAACCGATGGACTGGAGTGGTGTGGATTACTTGTGGATTATAGTAATGTTTTTATCAGATGTCTGGACTCTCATTCTGACGGCACCCATTCACTCCAGAGGATCCATTAGTGAGCAAATAATTAAATGCTACATTTCAAATGATGATGTAACGCTATTTTTTTCATTTTGGGGTGAACTATTCCTTTAAAGGAAAATTTTCGACAGCATCCATTTGTAACGCTTTCACATTGAGTCTTTTATTTCCTTGCATTTACCCAACTGCTGTGACACTTTGTTGATTCTTGTGTGCAATGACAAAACAGCAAGTTGTCAGTAAGTTTAAGGTCATGAATGAGCTGCTGACTAACTTGAGCGACATGCAAAAATATGTTTTGGGTTATTTTTAGAGCTTGTGAGAGACAGAGATATTTCACATGATGGGTTTAAAGCTATCAGCTCTTTTGGTCAGGGCTTTATTATCAGCTTTCCCATGAAAATGTCCTGGAAAAAAGGAACATGCCATCAGTGTAAACAAACATCTTCCCCCTGAAGAATTCACGGCCAGATGTGAAGTGCATTTATGTTTTTAATTTTCGTGCTTTTAGAGCCATGTTTCATCAGAAACCGATGCATAACAAATTAAGCATGTTTACAAATGCTTCATGTGCAGAAATGACTCAGTAAGAGGTTATGATTAATTTATAGCGACATTTAAATATGAATCTAATCTTTTTCAGACTCCATTCGGTCTCTGGAATATTCATTATTGATTTGCGTTGATTAATATTTGATATTTCTGAGTAGGCCTCTCAGCAAGTCTTTTAATTACAAGGAAAATCAACAAAGTTCCTTTTGATTTAGATGTTTGTCTCGGTTTACACTATTCCCAATGTCTCCATCCTGTTAGGTTTTATGTAAATAATGCAGATACACAGTTTAATGTTAGTTAAAAGTGAAAAACTATCAATGGAAAACCAAATTCATGAGATGAGAAAAACAGCCATTTGTAGATATCAAAAACTTATTAATTTCAGATGGCCGAAGTCCATTTAAGTTGAGTAAGAGTGCAACCGTGACGCCTACTTGTCAGAAGTCCTGCTTCACATTCATTTTCTCCAGAGGGATTTCTGAAAATTCTTCAATAAAGAGCTCTGATCCATTAAACCAAAGCAATGAATCACAGATGAATCACAATGTCACTGTTGATTTTAAACAGCCTACGAAAATCAGGAATAGGAAAAACATGTTGTTTTTTAAGGAAATGAACTAACAATATACAAACAACGTAAAAGTATAAAAACAGTACATTTAAAGTGTATTGCATAACATTAGCGCAAAGTAAGTTTCATACGCTTGACATAAAAGTGGACACATGCTACATTTGTTCATGTTTGTTTTAAAAGTACAGACCAAGACTTTTTGATTTGGGATCTGTTTGCTTCATTCTTGGACCCAAATGTGACATGTAATGAGATTTCTGGATGTCTGACGTTAGCTGTAGTTATTCTGGCTGACTGCAGACGGTGGAACTTCCTTTCTTGGCCCTCATTATAGAAACCTGAGTGTTTGTATCTCTGTGAGCACATGCTGTTCTTCCTGTATTTCAGACTGAATGTTATCTGCATTTTGGCCACACAGATGCATTAAACTGATCAAAGGTTACAGTAAAGACATTCATAATGTTACAGAAAATAAAAGGTGCTTCACGATGCCTTTTTTGATAGAAGAACCTTTTTTTGTTTAAATGCATCCATCAAGAACCTTTAACATCTGTTTCACAAAATGTCCTTACGGCGAAAGAAGGTTCTTCAGATTATACAAAAGTAAGAAAGAGATGGTTCTTTGAGGAACCAAAAATGTTTTATGGAACCTTTATTTTAAAGAGTGTTCTTTTGAACTTCATATATCAAAGAATCATCAAATATAATGTATCACAGTTTCTATAAAAATATTGTGCAGCACAACTGTTTTTAACATTGATAATAATTAGAAATGTTTATTGAGCAGCAAATCAGAATATTAGAATGATTTCTGAAAGATAATAAGACACTGAAGACTGGAGTAATTCTGTTGAAAATTCAGCTTTGATCACAAAAATAAATTATATTTTAATATATATTCACATACACAGCAGTTATTTTGAATTGTAATATTATTTAGCAATTTTTTACAGTACTTTTGATTAAATAAATGGTTTTGAATGGTTGTGTGTGTTTACGTATAAATATAAATGATTAATATATTAATGTAACATCAAGTTCTGGTAGACTTTGATCATGTAATTTCTAGTTTGTATTACTAGGCAAAAATAAAAATATATATAATTATTAATATTAATAAACAGCCATTTGTTGAACTTGTGTTTTTTAATATATTTCATCAAAGGCAGCATTCTAACTGATGGAGAGATGTTAGGAATACACGTATGATGCCTGAAATGTTGCCTAGTTTTGGAACAGATCCTTAAAAATGGAATTACTTTATAAAGCATCCCCTCTCTTTCAGAGCAAGTACATTTAATTTACTAAATACAGCTTTCTACAAAAACAACTTTTTAACACTGATAATAATCAGAAATGTTTCTTGAGCAGCAAATCAGTATATTAGAATGATTTCTGAAGGATCATGTGACACTGAAGAAGAGCAATGTTGCTAAAAATTCAGCTTTGATCACAAAAATAAATTACATTTTACTATATATTCAAATACACAACAGTTATTTTGAATTGTAATATTATTTAGCAATTTTTACAGTACTTTTGATTAAATAAATGCAGCCTTTGTGCAAAAAAATGGTTTTGAATGGTTGTGTGTGATTCTTTATAAATATAAATGATTAATATATGATGTAACATCAAGTTCTGATAGACTTTGATCATGCAATATATATATAATTATCAATATTAATAAATATAATATTTAAATATAAATATAATTAATAAATATATATAGCTATTTATTGAACTTGAGTGTGTTTAATCATATTTTATTGCCAAATCAATATAATTTTGCATTAAACGTGTCACTTAAGGTCACATTTACCATTGTTTAGTGAAATTGTCATTTTTACATTCTGGAAAATTTAGAAAAATTCCAGCATGCAAATTCGTAAACCCAAACAGCAGAAGGACGCTTAGTTTGAAAGTGACTTCTGTGTATGAGCTGTGCATCTTGACAATAGACAATGGGCCTTTTTTGGCAGCCAAATTGCACTGAAATGTCGCTAATGTGAGCGTACCTTTAGTCAGCGATGAGCTCAACACAGATATCAGTATTATCTGAGTGCGTCTCCCTGCTCTTACAGCAGCAGCCGTCACAACACTGGCAGATGGCAGCTCAGCAGCCACAGGCCAAAACTGCTCACAATCACTGCTCAGTGTGCCTGACAACGATGCCAGAACACACACACACACACAAAGACACACACAAAAAGACACACACTGCTCAGCGTGCCTGGCATTAGCTTTCCTCCACTCACACATTTGTTCAAAATGACACACACACTTAATAAAATCTAGTAAGCTGCCTTGCTGACTACTGCCTATGAAGCTAGCTTCAAAGGCAGCATTCTAACTGATGGAGAAATAGTATGTTGGGAATACACTTATGATGCCTAGGTAGACAGCTCACTAGGTTTTGGAACATATCCCTAAAAATGGAATTACTTTAAAAAGCATCTCCTCTCTTTCAGAGCAAGTGCATGTAATTTACTGAATACAATCTGAGAGTATGTAAGGAACAATAACAGTGGCTTTTGTGTGTTTTTGGCACATTCGAACACACTCAAACTCCAACACACATTTCTTTCTGTTAGCTCTATTTCTATGGAGCGTCTGCTGGTGTGAAAGAACAGATTCATTCCTTGCCAAAGCAAAGACGTTCATATTTGAATCAGCTTCAAATCTCTTGAGGGGAGCCCTCTTCATTTATCAGTAGAGCTTAGATGATTTTTATGGACTTACTGACAAATAAATGCATACATATGTATATTTTGATACTGGTACTTAGATTTAAATAAAAAGCATTGAATTTGAATTGCTTCTATCAGTAGAGAAGAAACACCTCTTGAGAACAGCAGTGAACTACAGGAGGTCAGAGATCGTTTATGTTAACTGGTTTCCTCTCAGGTGTGGCTATTGTTACCAGCTGTGTGAAAACACAGCAATATTTAAACCTGCCCTGTGTGTGTACATGCACAAACCTACAGAAGCAATGGTGGCTGGCCATTAACACCCTGACAATCACCCAGAAAACTGTAGTAACACCTGATATGCCTTAAAAACATCTACCTAGCAACTACCATAACAACACCCTAGCAACCACCCAGAAAACTATAATAACACCTAAAACGTCCTAACAACCAACTACCCAGCAACTGTATAGCAACCCCCTAGAAACCACATAGAAAAACCTGACAATACCTACAAAATCCTGGAAATTACCTAAAAAACCCTAGCAACATACCCTAGCAACCACCCAGAAAACTGTAGTAACACCTGATATGCCTTAAAAACATCTACCTAGCAACTGCATAACAACACCCTAGCAACCACCCAGAAAACTATAATAACACCTAAAACGTCCTAACAACCAACTACCCAGCAACTGTATAGCAACCCCCTAGAAACCACATAGAAAAACCTGACAATACCTACAAAATCCTGGAAATTACTTAAAAAACCCTAGCAACATACCCTAGCAACCACCCAGAAAACTGTAGTAACACCTGATATGCCTTAAAAACATCTACCTAGCAACTGCATAACAACACCCTAGCAACCACCCAGAAAACTATAATAACACCTAAAACGTCCTAACAACCAACTACCCAGCAACTGTATAGCAACCCCCTAGAAACCACATAGAAAAACCTTACAATACCTACAAAATCCTAGAAATTACCTAAAAAACCCTAGCAACATACCCTAGCAACCACCCAGAAAACTGTAGTAACACCTAAAATGCCCTAACAATCACCCAGCAATTATTTTTTCCTCACAGTTCTAAATTTTTACACACAATTGTTTACATCTCCCAATATTGACTTGTTTACATCTCACAATTCTGACCTTTTCCTCACAATTTTGTTTATATCATGCAATTCTGACCTTTTCTCACATTTATGGCATTATTTTCTAGCGAGTTATAAAGTTCAGTTATGAAGGTTAAAAAATAATTTACATCTTGCAAAAAAAAAGCCTGAATTGTGAGATAAAAATTCACAATTACCTTTTTTATTCACAATTTCCTTTTATTCTGTGGTGGAAACAGGCTTCTATTCAACACCTAACATGCCCTAACAATCATCCACCCAGCAACCGCATAGCAACCCTAGCAACCACCCAGAAAACTGTAGTAACACCTAAAATGCCCTAGCAGCCATCTACCGAGCAACTGCATAGCAACACCATAGAAACCACCCAGAAAAACCCTTGGAATACCTACAAAATCCTACAAACGACCAAGGAAACCCTAGCAAAATCCTACCTAAAATGCCCTAGCAGCCACATAGAAACACCCTGAAAACCACCAAGAAAAACCTTGTAATGTCTACAAACATATTAGAAACAACCTAGAAAACCCTAGCAACTTCATAGCAACCACCCAGAGAACTGTAGTGAGAATGTAAAATGCCCAACAACCATCTACCCAGCAACTGCATAGCAACACCCTAGAAACCACATCAAAAAATCTTGGAATGTCTTTCAACATTCTGGAAACAATCTAAAAAAAAAACTTAAGCAACTGCATAGCAATATCTTAGCAACCACCCAGAAAACTGTAGTGACACCTAAATGCCCTAACAACAATCTACCCAACAACCACATAGCAACACCTTAGAAACCACTAAGAAAAACCTTGGGATGCCTGCAATCTTCCTAGAAATGACCTAGGAAATTCAACCTCATAACAACACCCCAGCAACCACCCAGAAAACTGTAGTAACACCTAAAACATTCTAACAACCATCTACCCAGCAACTGCATAGCAACACCCTAGAAACCACCTAGAAAAACCCTTGGAATGCCTACAAAATCCTACAAACGACCAAGGAAACCCTAGCAACTTCATAGCAACCACCCAAAAACGGTAGTAACACCTAAAACGCCCTAACAACCATCTACCCAGCAACACCCTAGAAACCACCTAGAAAACGCTTGCAATGCCTACAAAATCATAGGAATTACCTAGAAAACACAAGCAACTGCATAGCAATACCCTAGCAACCAGCCAGAAAAATTTAGTAACACCTCAAATACCCTAACAACCATCTACCCAGCAACCGCATAGCAACATCCTAGAAACCACCTAGAAAAACCATGGAATGCCTTCAAAATCATACAAATGACCTAGAAAACCATAACAACTTCATAGTAACACCCTAGCAACCACCCAGAAAACTGTAGTAACACCTAAAATGCCCTAGCAGCCACATAGAAACACCCTGAAAACCACCAAGAAAAACCTTGTAATGTCTACAAACATATTAGAAACAACCTAGAAAACCCTAGCAACTTCATAGCAACCACCCAGAGAACTGTAGTGAGAATGTAAAATGCCCAACAACCATCTACCCAGCAACTGCATAGCAACACCCTAGAAACCACATCAAAAAATCTTGGAATGTCTTTCAACATTCTGGAAACAATCTAAAAAAAACTTAAGCAACTGCATAGCAATATCTTAGCAACCACCCAGAAAACTGTAGTGACACCTAAATGCCCTAACAACAATCTACCCAACAACCACATAGCAACACCTTAGAAACCACTAAGAAAAACCTTGGGATGCCTGCAATCTTCCTAGAAATGACCTAGGAAATTCAACCTCATAACAACACCCCAGCAACCACCCAGAAAACTGTAGTAACACCTAAAACATTCTAACAACCATCTACCCAGCAACTGCATAGCAACACCCTAGAAACCACCAAAAAAAAAAATCTTGGGATGCCTACAAACATCCTAGAAATGGCCTATGAAAACCTAGCAACTTCATAGCAACACTATAGCAACCACCCTTAAAACTGTAGTAACACCTAAAACACCCTAACAACCATCTACCCAGTAACAGCATAGCAACACCCTAAAAACCACATCAAAAAATCGTGGAATGCCTAAAAATATCCCGCAAAACGACCTAGAAAACTCTAGCAACTGCATAGCAATACCCTAGCAACCACCCAGAAAACTGCAGTAACACCTAAAATTCCCTAACAACCATCTACCCAGCAACCACATAGCTACAACCTAGAAACCACTAAGAAAAACATTGCAATCCCTACAAAATCCTAGAAATTACCTAAAACAGCACTCTAGCAACCACATAAAAAAACTGTAGCAATGACTAAAAGAGCCCAAGCAGCAATCTACTATACAATACAACGCATAGTGACACCCTAGAAACCAATTAGATAACCATAGCAAATACCCAAATACCTAGAATACCCTAGAAACTGCATAGCAACACTCTAGCAACCACTCAAGCCACCATCTAGAGATGCCCCACTGAACATCTTAACCACAAAATAATGCATCAAAAAATACTGACTTTTCTGCTCTGTTTCTATGCATAAATATCTAGAGAAACTGTAGAAATGTAGTTTGTTGTTGCTGGAAAATGTGAAGTGTTTAATCATGCAACACCAAACTGGAATGCAAACTGTTTATTTGAGCGGCACAACCGAACCCAATTCAACATCAGCTTAGCCACTGGTGGGAGTCTGGGGTGAATTTTTGCAGTTCTGTTTGGTGCTGCTAGTGGCAGAAATGACACACTGCAGCTTTAATAGTGTTTAGAATCTCATAAATACATAAAAATGCCCACAAAGCGCCCACAATCACACAACACTCTCAATGTCCTGCACTATCAGAATAGAGCAGACAGTGTTCACATGCATTTCTTCACTTCTTTGTGTATTATATGCAGTCATTTTTTCACTGCAATGGTCCTAACATGTATGTTTTTCCCTGGTTTCCCTGGTTTTGAGCAATGTTGCTTGTGCACTTTCCCCATAAATTCTGGATACTTTACATTGGTTATGAGCCCTGTGTCTCACCTGGTTGCCCATTGTTAGCAATATTCAACAAAGATGCTCAGCAACATTGGTCAAAAAGTTGCCCTGTGTATCATCAAGCAAAGTCTCTTTAAAAGAGTACATGTGATATCACTTCCTATGTAAACCCACAGGAAAGCCAAAATAAAACATTACGCTTTTTTTTTTTTTAGAATTGCAAGATATAAACTCACAATTGCAAAACAAATGTATTCAGAACTAAGATATGAACTTGCAATTTTTCATGAAATTGTGAGTTTATATTGCAATTCTGACTTTTTTTTCTCACTATTCAGTCACGATTGTGAGTTTGTCTCATCATTCTGATCTTTGTAATTTAGTCAGAATTGCGAGATATAAACTTACAACTTACAACTTAACAACTGACTTTTCTCATTGTGAGTTTATATCTTGAAATTCTGACTTTTTTTCTCACAATTGTGTTTAAATCATGCAATTCTGACTTTTTCCTCACAACTGAGTTTATATCTTGCAATTTAGACAATTTTCTCGTAATTTTGACTCTTTTTTTGCAATTGCAAGTTTATATCTCGCAATTTAGATTTTATCTCTCAATTGTGTATTTCTATCTTGCAGTTCTGACTTTTCTCGCAATTGTGAGTTTATATCTTGCAATTCTGACTTTTTGTTTTATAATTGAGTTTATATCTCAAAATTCTGACATTTTCCTCAGAATTGTATATATCACGCAATTCTGACTTTTTTTCTTGCAAATGCAAGTTTATATCTCGTAATTCTGACTTTTTCCACAAGAGTAAGTTTATATCTCACAATTACTTTTTTCCTCACAGCTCTGAATTTTTAACACAATTGTTTACATCTCCCAATATTGACTCTTTCTCAAAATTCTGACTTTTTTTCTTGTAATTGCAAGTTTATATCTCACAATTCTGACCTTTTCCTCACAATTGTGTTTATATCATGCATTTCTGACCTTTTCTCACACTTATGGCTGTTTTTCTAGCGAGTTATAAAGTTCAGTTATGAAGGACAAAACATTATTTATATCTCGCAATTATGAGGTAAAAAGCCAGAATTGTAAGATAAAATTTCACAATTACCTTTTTTATTCACAATTTCCTTTTATTCTGTGGTGGAAACAGGCTTCCGCAGTTTCCTATATGCCATCTAAAAATAGCTTCAATGCTGTCAAAAAGCTGCAGATGTCCAACAGCCTCATCACAATGAAACTGCTGAGAGAAAAAGCCCAAAACATTGTGCAAGCCATAGCCTAAGCATCATTTTTAATGCTTTAGGCCATGTGTTTCTCCCAGTCGGGTGTGTCTAATGTTTGCCAAGCGAATTATAGTGTTAAAAATTAACAGTGACCAACTAACCTGTATTTTAATGTCTACTTACTGGTGGAGGTTGCTTCAGGAAGTTGCAAATAAAGAAGCAAACATCACTAAACAACATGGTAGCGTCTAGACGTTATCAATAGCAATTTGGCTACAAAATCCTACAAAGAGAGATAAGGGGTAAAAATGAGAGAAATGAACAAGGAAGAGGAATTTGTTTATGTATTATGAAGCACATAAAGTCCTATTTATTGATATCATAAATGCTTGGAAAAAGGGCAAGTACAAGAGTTATTATCAGTGTCTGTTATCATAAACACAAGCTAAAAATAAACCATAAACATTTAGAACTATGGGAAAAAGTCCCCTAGATGGTGAGTCCAACAAGATATTTATGTGTCATTTAATAACTTTTTTATGCCATACAAATAAAAACTGAGTAGGCCTTAGCTAGATATAGTTCAGCTCTTTTGTTTTCTGACAGAGGTAAAAGTGTCCAAAGGCAAACTGAGGCAACATTAGATGTGGTAATTCTGGATCTGGCAGATTAAAACACCATTAACAGCTTCAGATTAGTGTTTATCCACTTTAAATGAGGGCTTAATCAAGCTAATGCTTCTTTAACAGACTAGCGGGAATATTTACCGTTTGCTTCCAAGTTTATGCTCAATTTGAATTGTAGTTCAACCGCAGGCTTAATGACACAATGTAAACCGTTTGATACAATGATACAATGTAAACTAATTGAAAAACGATTAAATCTGTATATTACTTAAAGGTTGAATCTCTCACGTCAAAAGTCACTTTTCACACCAAATCAAAAGAAAAATAGAAATTATAGAAATATAAATAAAATATGGAGAAACAGACAGTTTATGACATTTGCATTATGACATTTATTTAGACCATACCAACGCCTAAAACATTCTAGAAACTACCGAGATATAACTCAGTAACCACATAGTAACACCCTAGTAACCACCTAGAAAGCTGAAGCTACACCTAAAAACACCTTAGCAACAATCTACTGTAGAATACCCCAGCAAGTGCATTACAATGCCATAGTAATCACACAGAACACCCTAGCAACAACCTAGAAAGCCATAGCAACACCTTCAAACATCCTAGAAACAATGTGCTTAATTGTCTTAAAATATCTGTCAAGAAAAAAAGTGTCTAATGGATGTTGAAGAATGGACCACTCAGAAAACCTTAGCAACCACCTACTGTAGAATGCCCCAGCAACCACATAGCAACACACTAGCAACTGCTTGGAAGACTATAACAAGGCCTAAAACACCATAGCAACCACCTACTGTAGAATTCCCAAGCAACTGCATAGCAACACCCTAGCAACCACCAAGAACACCATAGCAACCAATTGGAAAACTGTAACAATGCCTAAAATACCCTAGCAACCACCTACATACCCTCGCACCTACTGTAGAATTCCCAAGCAACTACATAGCAAACACCCTAGCAACAACCTAGAAAACTGTAAAACACCCTAGCAACCACCAACTGTAGAGTTCCCAAGCAACTACATGGTAACACCCTAGCAACAACCTAGAAAACTGTAACAATGCCTATAAGACTCTAGCAACCACCTACTGCAGAATACTCAAGCAACTGCATAGCAACACCCTAGCAACCACCAAGAACACCATAGCAACCAATTGGAAAACTGTAACAATGCCTACAATACCCAAGCAACCACCTACATACCCTTGCACCTACTGTAGAATTCCCAAGCAACTACATAGCAAACACCCTAGCAACAACCTAGAAAACTGTAAAACACCCTAGCAACCACCAACTGTAGAGTTCCCAAGCAACTACATGGTAACACCCTAGCAACAACCTAGAAAACTGTAACAATGCCTATAAGACTCTAGCAACCACCTACTGCAGACTACTCAAGCAACTGCATAGCAACACCCTAGCAACCACCAAGAACACCATAGCAACCAATTGGAAAACTGTAACAATGCCTAAATACCCTAGCAACAACCTACTGTAGAATTCCCAAGCAACTACAAAATAACAACCTAGAATACTGTAACAATGCCTAAAACAACCTAGCAACCACCTACTGTAGAGTTCCCAAGCAACACCCTAGCAACCACCTGGAAAACTATAACAATGCCTAAAACACCCTAACAACCACCTATTGTAGAATTCCCAAGCAACTGCATAGTAACAACCTAGCAACTAATTGGGAAATTACAACAATTCCTAAAAAACCCTAGCAAACACCTACTGTAGAATACCCACCTAGCAACACCCTAGCAACCACCCAAAAAACTCTGGCAATACCAACAAACATTCTATAAACAATTTGCTTAATTGTAACAATGCAAACTTTAGTGTTCTTAAAAAACAGCTTCAAAGGAAGATCAATTTCTTTTTTGTTCTAGACAATATTGTAAAACTTACTCTAACAGTCACTTAAACAAATCAGAATTAATGTTAATTATTTAATTCAAATTCTATTTAAGTTCAGGTAGGCAGGTAGCAAGTTACACAAGTTAGCAATTCAAATGAAAATAAATATAAGAGATTATAGCTGATATTGCACAGAGGTTAAAGTGCAGTCTTTTATAATGTGCAGTGATCTTAAGAAAACCTAACTAAACACAATTAAAGCATTTGTGTTCAGGGAAGCGTACTGATCTGGCCATTATCAGCAGTTCCAGAGTACATCAGATATTGCGTCTGTCCTTGACAACTATTGACCGACTCATAGCATGTGCTGGAATGATTCGTTCTAGGGCTCTTTTATGGGTCAGATGAAGTCACAACATGCCAATGTGGGTCAATAGTGGCCAACATTCACTCAACAGACAAGAGATCCTACAAGGATTGGATTAAAACAATGCTAAGACTGAGCTGCAAAAAGAGTTTAAGAATGTTAATTAAGGTTTTTAAATGAAAGTTAGTCGAAATAACTGCACTTAAATAGACTAAAAATTGTACCACTATAATTTCCAGGATTGGAAAACAGACCAAAATAAGCAATAAAATTTAAATATTCTGAATGAATGCATTTCTTTTCTGGTCATGCTCAGCTCTACAATATAGAATTGGCTAGAAGAGACTATATAAGGAGACTAAAATGAATTTTACATATAGCTATTCTTCCCACAGTAATGGAAAACCTGATTATTATGCATTTTTAAATTTCAAGGTCTAGAAATTGCAATAATTAACAAAAGAAAAGGCAAACATTTTTAGTTAATGCGCATTTTTCTGGTCATGCTAAGCTCTAAAATATATAATTGGTGAGAAATTATATTTTTTTTAGGCATATGATTAGACGAAAATTAATTTTACATGTAGATCTGTATAATTTAATTTGTTATCTAAAATTAAAAGCTGTGTTTTTTTCCCCAACAGTAATCGAAAACCTGACAAAATCACAAATTACAATAACTAGCCAAAACAGGCAACTATTTTTACTTAATTTGCATTTTCTGGTCATGCTCTAAAATGTATAATTGGTGTTAATTTTTTCCTTTTAGGTATATGAATGGTCTAAAATCTATTTTACATTTAGGTCTGTATAACTGAGTTTTGCTTTTTTGTAGATATAAAACCTGAAAATTGTACATTTTGTAACTTCTAGGCCTGGAAAACACACAATAGTTAATAATAAAAAAAAAAAAAGTTAAATATTCTTAATTAAATGTACACTTTTATGATTATGCTTAGATCTAAAGATCTATATTTTTAACGGCAAAAAATACCTATCTTGTAAAAACCCTTATCTAGTAATTACAATCAACTGTATAAAATGAGTTGAATTCCTGAAAGATGCAACAAGCCGAAACGCACAGAGCAAACATTTAAAAAGATGTCCATCTGAACATTACAGATCTTTATTTGCATTACAAAACAAAAAATTGTGCATTCCAAGACGTCAACATACAAAAAAACACTGCATGACTTTAAAGCATTTGAGCAAGTCAACCAAGGTCACAAGAGATGTTACAAGAGCGAGTCTCTGTTACTTGTCGCTCAAACTCTTTGCCCCGCCCCCTCGTCACTTCTCAAAGCAGTGAAACTGGTGAAGCTTCACGCCAGGCTCCGCCTCCTTCTCTTTCTCATCCATATCAACAAACTTCATGAGAATATCAGTGGTGCGGTTTACAAAAAGAGGAGTACGTGGGCACAGAAACATAGGGCTTGTACGGACGTCTGCATTTTTTTTGGTTGTCCAATCACAATGCGACTTAGGTCATATTTATCCGTTAAAAGTTAAACAGCGAAAAGACGTGAAAAAGAAGGCAATGTGGAATGTACAGTGCATAGAAGAGTGGAGAGCAGGTTTCATGACGAACCCGCCTGTTTCTCCTGTTCGATGGCTGAAACACAAGAGCAAAATGTTATTTGTTAGTCTCGGGTTTCACCGTTTTGTCCATGCTTCAAAATAAACTTTAAAAAAATCTTACTTTCTTTAGACGGCAAAGGATTCTTCTCCTGAGTTTCTGTTTTCTTCAGCTTGGTTTTGTCAAAGCTGGTCACCTCCTCGAGATTTGGCTTGTCAGACATGTTTGCAGTGGGTCTGAAATGAAATAACAGGAAATGGCTTGGTGTTAATGATGACACACGCACAAAGAGACAAATGCATGCAAATGCAAGGCCTTATGACTAATAGACAAACATTCATCATTAATATTCATAACAAGCAATAATCCTTTGTTTCATTAATCTGGAATGTTTAATGTTTTGTATCCTAAATGCACTTAAAAATGCATTCCAGAAAAATAAAGAAATGTAACAAAAAGAACAAAATCTTGAATGCTGTGTTAAAGGAAACGCTGGTGTTGCATCACAGTCTTGAGTATGTGGTATGCAACCACCGCCCTTTCCTGCTCGTTCTGGCTCATATTTCACTTCATATCAACATTTTAATCTCTAAAAAAATTTGTTTAGCTTTTGCAACGATTTTAGCATATTTCCATCCCATTAATGCAGTATTTCCAATTTTGGCGCATAGAATAAAAATGCTCAAGCTCATCATTCCTGAACAAAGAAACCACACAGAGCCTCGTCTATTGTCTTTAACACAATCAGGTTTTGATATATAACGCGTGTAAAAAATGCATTACATTTGCTAAATCTGTCACATTTCCTGGTTGTGATTGCAAAACGGATGCATTTGTAACTGTGATCCATTTCGCCAATAATGCATAAGATTGCGTTTATGAAAATGCAAACGCACTAATATTATAATCTTAAAAGATAGAAAACGATACATGCATTTTATAAAGGACAAAAAGAGAGGCGATTCTCGTGCTTACCAGAGTTTGTGGTAGTTGAAGTGGTTTATTCTCCAGCGGATGCAGCAGTGTGAGGAAAAGCGCAGAATCACTGGATTTATAAGCAGAGATATGCAAATCACGTGACTGACGTCACAGCACCGTTAGAAGCAACGCAACTTTGAGGAGTCCGTATAAATATTATAAACTCACCAACTTGATAAGAATAAAGGTTTTAGATAACAAACGTTGCAAACATGTATGTATTTGAGAATTAATCGGTGAGAAAACGCATAAGTAACTGAAGTGAACGCCCAACAATAAAGCTCTTATGCGACAGCAACATCTGGTGGACATATTTAGAAAAGACTGATCATTTAAAAAAGAAATAACAATTATTACTAATGTTTTTTGAGAAAACGATCACAGGAAATGTTTTTAATTTCGTATTGAACAAGCACAATCATTTATGGCATACTACGATTATATTTTGACATTTAGAAAACGTTGTTGTGTTTCTTAAAATACGCAAAATAAAACTCACAGCTGATTTATTTCTTTATTGGATAAACCCTGTTAAGTCGGGTAACGTTAAACAAGACCAGATACAGCCAAAACTAACCTGTAAATTGATTATTTGTTGAAAATACCTTGTAAAACTTTATGTTGTCAGGATAATGCTAATGCTAAACGGCTAAAAGCTCACAACTCTGAATTAATATATAGGCTACATAAAGTTTGTTATTTTGTGTTAAGTTAAGCTTGTGCACCAAACATGTATAAAAGAAACCATATTTTAGCTGGCTTGAGAGGAAAGCTGATTTAGATAGTAACAGGAAGTGTGTGTGATCAGTTCCTGTTAGCCGCTAGCAGACTATTTAAGACACTTAAGCAGTTCCTTGCAAAATCTGCTGGGCTTTTTCATCACTTTGTGATGAAAATAGGAAACAGATGCAACTTGTTAAATGCGTCTTTGCATTGCTTTCTCTCAGTGAGGTTTGAATTGGAATTTGACATGGTTTTAATAGTTTGAATGTACATTTTTATAAGCGTTCTTCTGCTCTTAGGTCAAAATAAAAAGTACAAAGTACAATCTAATTAAAAAAAACCAGTGGCTTAAAAAATATAATGTGACCCTGGACCACAAAACCTGTCAAAAGGGTCAATTTTTTAAAATATAAATGTTAGGGTAGGATATATTTGGGCGAGATGCAACTACTTGAATATCTGTAATTTTTCAAGGTGCAAAATTTATTTATTTTTATTTTTTTTTGAGGAAAATCACCTTTAAAGTTGTCCAAATGAAGGTCTTAGATGCATATTATGAATCAAACATTAAGTTTTAATATATTTATGGTAGGAAATTTACTAAATATCTTCATGGAACACAATCTTTACTTCATATTCTAATGATTTGTGGCATAAAAGTAAAATAAATAATTTTGACCCATACAATGTATTGTTGGTTATTGCTAAGACTAAGGCAAATGTAAAAAGACAAATGTAAAAAGTCACAAATACAATAAACTAATAGATAGATAGATAGATAGATAGATAGATAGATAGATAGATAGATAGATAGATAGATAGATAGATAGATATTAAACACTCTGTTTGTGCAGAGAAAAGCAATGAAGTTTGTAGTAGAATTTTGTTTTACTGGTTTGAATTTACAAGCTTTTACAAGTGAGTTTCTGCTTTAAATGAACAAAAAACAAGTAAAAAAAATACAACTAATTAAAACATTAGTGACCAAGTAAAGGATCGATTATGAGTCCAGCTCCTTTTCATTGAAATTTCAAAATACATACACAGATCAATTTTACAATTAAAAAATTACTAAAAAGAAAATATACTTTGATGAAAATTACGAAAACAAGGTGCTTTGTTAAATGGTTATTCACATCTCTTATGTATATGTGTGCAAAAAAAAAAGAAAAAAAAAGTTTGGACTGAATTTTTATTTTATTTTTTTTAAATAATTTTGTTTCAACAAATTTATACTCTAAAATTTTACAAGTGAGATTTTCTTTCAAAAACCTCTTAAAATACTTATTTTTTGCTCTAGGTCTGTGAATTGTACTTATGGATGTTTGTTATTTGTCTATTTTTATTTATTTACTTATTTTTCCTAACCTATGGAAGCCTGTTTCTGCCTCTGAATACATAAAAAAAGGTTGTTATTGCCTTTTTTCTCAAAATTGCATGATACAAACTTGATGAAAATAGGAAACAGATGCTCCTTGTTAAATGTTTCTTTGCATCGCTTGAATTAGAATTTTACATAATTTTAATAGTTTGAATTTACATTTTATAAGAGTTATTTTGCTCTTTAGATCAAAGTAAAAAGTATAAAGTACAACAATCTATTTAAAAAAAACAACTAGTAACTTTAAAATAAATGTGACTCTGGACCACAAAATCAGACAAAAGGCTATTTTTTTTTTTTTTTAAATATAGATTTATAAATCCATGTTAGGATACAGCTATTTCAAAATGTGGAATTTGAGGGTGCAAAAATTTCTGAAACTTCTTGTCTCAGAATTCTAAGATATAAACTCACAAGTGCAAGTTATAAAGTCAGAATTGCAAGACTCGCAATAAACTTGCAATTCTGTAAACATATCAGTCTTTTTTCTCCTCAGAACTGAACTTTATAACTCACAATTGCAAGTTTATATCTCTGAGAAAAAAAGTCAGAATTGCGAGTTAACATCCTGCAATTCTGACTTTATAACTCACAATAGTGTAATTATATCTCACAGTTTTGAGAAAAAAGTCAGAATTATGAGATAAAAAGATGCAATTACCTTCAATTTTATCTTTATTTTTTTTAATTCAGTGGTGGAAATGGGCAAAAAGGGGGTTTAAAAATAAATGATTAAATTGCAAAAGCATGCTTTTGTTACTTAGATTGTTTGTCTTGTTTCCAGCCAAAAATATTTAAAAAGTTTCACATCAAGAAGGATATTCTAGACAAGTAAAAATTGTCTTGTTTTCAGAAAAAAATAAAATAAAAAAAATTAAGTGGGTTTTTGCTCAAAACAAGTTCTTTCTAAAAGCAAGACATTTTTTTTAAATCAAGAAAAAATCCTTCTTGATTTAAGAATTGTAAGATATTTTGACTGGAAACAAGACAAAAATTTCAAGTAAGAAAATATTTTTTTGCTGTGTAGTATTTCAGATTAAAAGTGCTTTTCTGACACTTTCTGCCAACTTTTTCTCACTTTACACAAAGTTCTAGAATAATAGTGATTCATTTATAGTTTCAGATTTGCTTACTACTACACTGTGAAAAGTTTTCACCAGATTCAACTTAAAAACCTAAGTTCAGCAGCTTTTGTTAAGTTTGTTAAGTTTTACGTTTTAAGTTAAATAAGCTTAAAAATACAAGCCATTTTAACTTACAATAGAATGAGTTGATATAACTTGTGAGTTTAAATGAATTAAGTTGATTTAACTTAAAATCTTAGGGAAGCTGCTAAACTTAAGTTTTTAAGTTGAAACTGGTGAAAACTTTTCACAGTGTACTACGTAAAAATTAAGTGAGTTTTTGCTCAAAACAAGTTCTTTCTAAAAGCAAGACATTATTTTTTAATCAAGAAAATCCTTCTTGATTTAAGAATTGCAAGATATTTTGACTGGAAACAAGACAAAAATTCCAAGTACACTGCAAAAAAATGCTTTTCTTTTTTTGTCTTGTTTCCAGCCAAAATATCTAAAAATTCTTAAATCATGAAGGATTTTCTAGACGAGTAAAAATTATTGTCTTGTTTTCAGAAAAAAAACTAGTCAAAATTAAGCGTGTTTTTGCTTGAAACAAGCAAAATAATCTGCCAATGGGGTAAGAAAAATAATCTTGCTTTCTATTTGAAATAAGATTATTTTTCTTACCCCATTGGCAGATTATTTTGCTTGTTCTAAGCAAAAAATCACTTAAATCCATCTTGATTTAAGAATTTTCTGATATTTTGGCTGGAAACAAGACAAAAAATCTAAGCAAGAAAAGCTTTTTTTGCAGTGTAAGAAAATTATTTTTTGCAGTGTAGTATTTCAGATTAGTATTTCTGCCATTTCTGCGTAAATTGAACCTACACAATACACAAATTGACACACTAAAAACACATTTCTGTAGGTCAGAATTGCGAGTTTATATCTCACAATTCTGAGGGGAAAAGTCAGAATTCTACAATCTCACAATTCTAACTTTATTTCTCCCAATTGCAACATTGTATTCCGCAATTCTGACTTTATAACTCGCAATTGTGCATTTATACCTTACAGTTCTGAGAAAAAAAGTCAGAGTTGTGTGATAAAAATTAGATAAATTGTGACCCTGGAGCACAAAACCAGTCTTAAGTCGCTGGGGTATATTTGTAGCAATAGCCAAAAATACATTGTATGGGTCAAAATTATTGATTTTTCTTTTATGTCAAAAATCATTAGGAAATTAAGTAAAGATCATGTTACATTAAGATTTTTTGTAAAATTCCTACTGTAAACCTATCAAAAGTAGTAATATGCATTGTTAAGAACTTAATTTGGACAACTTTAAAGGTGATTTTCTCAGTATTTAGATTTTTTTGCACCTTTAGATTCCAGATTTTCAAATAGATGTATCTCGGCCAAATATTGTCCTATCATAACAAACCATACATCAATAGAAAGCTTATTTATTGAGCTTTCATATGATGCATACATCTCAGTTTTGTAAAATTTAACCTTATGACTGGTTTTGTGGTCCAGGGTCACAATTGAATCTACACATTACACAAATTATAACACTTATAAAAAAATGTTTTTTTTTTGTTTTTTTTTTTTAGGTCAAAGCGGGTTTCTGCATCATTTCTCCTACTTAATGGTGAAATATCTGCTGTAGAGTTCGTTGTAAATGGCCTGATTGTCCACTCGAATGGCGTTCCGCAGCGATTGCCAGAACCAGGATTCAGCGGACGGCGAATGCGGCCACTCCAGAATGCTGCGCCCACACAACCGTCTGCGCAGCCGCAGGAAATGCGAGTATTGTAACACCGGCTCCAGGAGCAGCAGCACGATCACGTCTTCGTTATCCTCGAGAAGCCTCTGGTGAGCCAGGAAGATGGCCAGCTTAAAGGAGCCGCTGTTAACGTAGCGTTCGGTCAGGACGAAGACGGTTTTGCGGCTGTGCTGGATGCTCTGCGTCAGACTGTCCACAATGGGAGAACCGGGGATCCAGTCTCGCTCCTCCAGGCAAATGGGTAGGAATCGCTCGCCTTGATCCTCCAGCTGCACTCGCAGGTGATTGAGCACCCAGTCAGACACCTGCAACACGGACAATTATTGAACTAACCTGAATCAACATTAAACTGATTTCAATGAGAAATGAGAAAGCCAATCTTACTGAAACGCTAGAATCATGTTAACATGCAACTTTTTAATCATGCTAACAACATGCTATTAACATTCTAATCATGTTAAAAACATGCTCATCATGTTAAAAACATGCTGACAACATGTTAGAAACATGCCAACAACATGCTAATCGGGCTAGAAACATGTTAACAACATGCTAATCATGCTATAAACAGGCTATCAAAATGTTAATCATGCTAACAACGTGTTAGTAACATGCTAATCATGTCTAAAACAAGCTGACAACATGCTAGAAACATGCTAACAACACGCTAATCTGTTAGCAAAAAAACTAGTAACTCACTTATCATGCTGGTAATGCTAACATCATGCTAGCAGGATTTTAATAATGCTAGCTACATGCTAGTAACATGTTAATCATGTTAGAAATGAGTGCCTTGCTAATGATGCTAGAAACATGTTATCAACATGTTTATGATGCTAACAATAGGCTAGCAACACGCTAATAGCATGCCAATCATGCTAGAAACATGCTAACGAAATGCTATCATGCTAGTAACATGCTAATAACTTGTTAATCGTTTTAGAAACATGCTAACAACATGCTAGTAACATTCTAATCATGTTAAAAGCTAATCATGTTAAAAACATGCTGAAAACATGTTAGAAACATGCCAACAACATGCTAATCGGGCTAGAAACATGTTAACAACATGCTAGTCATGCTATAAACAGGCTATCAAAATGCTAATCATGTTAACAACACGTTAGTAACATGCTAATCATGTCTAAAACAAGCTGACAACATGCTAGAAACATGCGAACAACACGCTAATCTGACTAGAAACATGTTAGCAAAATGCTAGTAACTCACTAATCATGCTGGTAATGCTAACATCATGCTAGCAGGATTTTAATAATGCTAGCTACATGCTAGTAACATGTTAATCATGTTAGAAATGAGTGCCTTGCTAATGATGCTAGAAACATGTTATCAACATGTTTATGATGCTAACAATAGGCTAGCAACACGCTAATAGCATGCCAATCATGCTAGAAACGTGCTAACGAAATGCTATCATGCTAGTAACATGCTAATAACTTGTTAATCGTTTTAGAAACATGCTAACAACATGCTAGTAACATGCTAATCATGTTAAAAACATGCTGACATGTTAAACATGCCAACAACATGCTAATCAGGCTAGAAACATGTTAACAACAAGCAAATCATGCTATAAACAGGCTATCAAAATGTTAATCATGCTAACAACATGTTAGTAACATGCTAATCATGTCTAAAACAAGCTAACAACACGCTAATCTGACTAGAAACATGTTAGCAAGATGCTAGTAACTCACTAATCATGCTGGTAATGCTAACATCATGCCAGCTACATGCTAGTAACATGTTAATCATGTTAGAAATGAGTGCCTTGCTAATGATGCTAGAAACATGTTAGCAACATGTTTATGATGCTAACAATAGGCTAGCAACACGCTAGTAGCATGCTAATCATGCTAGAAACATGCTAAGGAAATGCTATCATGTAAGTAACATGCTAATAACTTGTTGATAACTTGCTAATCATGTTAGAAAAGAGGCTATCAAAACGCTAATCATGCTAACAACACGCGAATCATGTTAAAACATGCTAATCATGTTAAAAATGAGCTATTGTAATTCGCTTTGGATAAAAGCGTCTGCTAAATTAATAAATGTAAATGTAAAAACATACTGAAAACATGCTAGAAACATGTTCACAACATTCCAATCATGATATAAACATGCTAACATCATGCTAGAAACATGGGAGTGCCTTGTTAATCATGCTAACAACGGGTTACTTTTTAAAACATTTTAAAAGTTTCTAATCAGGCTTTCTCAAGCCAACTTAAAGTTTGTCTTGACAAAATTTATCTTGTCGTTTTCCTGTTTATTATTGTGAATCTGAAATGTGCATTGTGTAAAGCGCAATATAAATAAAGCTGACTTCACCTGCTCGTCCTTGGTGTCGTAAGTGATGAAGGCGTCGTAGATGCAGCTGTCAGAGCTCAAGTGCTGATACCCAGTGAATCTGGCTTTCAAATAGTAAAATAAGTAGGAAGCATCCCAGTAGAAAAGGTGCATTGACACAGCAACAAAAGTAGTGCATATAATGCAAACAATGGAGAAGAAGTACGCCAGAAAAGCCAACTGGTCATCAATGCATTCTGTAATGTCAAAGTTTATCACTGCTTTGCCTTTCCTCTCTTGTGGCATCGCGCACGTCACCGCAGTCACCAATCTAGGGATCTTCATGTTCGTCTTACGAATCCACAGAACGAATTCCAGCAGGTTGCACGTGCAATGGAAAGGGTTGCCGTTGATCAACAGGGTCTTTAGGAAACTTTCAGGTTCGGATGGAAACGTGGACTGGTTGATGGTTATGAGATAGTTGTGACTAAGATCAAGCCTCTGTAGGTTCACCGCTCCCAGGAGGAATCCGCTGGAGAGCTCAGATATTCGGTTGTGCCGTAGATCGATGAGCTCTAAAGATGGAGCATCCCGAGACAAGTTGCTAGATATTTTAAAGATGTTATTGTCACTTAAAATGAGCTCTCGAAGATGAGGGAACTGTCTCAACATTTCCCAGCTAACGTTTTTCAGGCGATTGTGGCATAGTCGCAACCTCTGAATGCTTCTGGGAAGATATGGATAAATTCTAAGAGGGATCTTCTCAATGTAGTTATAGGATATGTCAAGGTAAGTCAAATTGGTTAAGCTTTCGAACAACCTGTCATAGGTCCTGTCTCTCACCCTCCACATCTTGCCGAGACTATTGTGCTGGAATTGCAGCTCTTGAAGAGACTCGCTTGACATGGTTTTGGTGGTTAACGTATAGATGCTATTGTAGCTCATGTTCAACACTTTCAAGGAGGGCAAATGTTTGAGAAAGTTCAAATTGTGCGTCACACCTTGCACAGTGAAGTAATGCGGGTTATAACTAAGATCTAGTACCTCAAGTCTCTGCAACTCTCGGAAGGCGTAATCATATGCCAAGTCAATTTTGTTGAAGGACAAGTCTAAATATTTGAGGTCTGGGAGCGATGTGAATTCAGATCCGTTGGGAGCCGTGGCGAAGCCATTACTTGAGAGATTGAGGCAAGATATGTTCCCATAGCTATCAAACTGCTCTGGAGAAATTAAGAAGAGGTTATTCCGACTTAGATCCAACACACGACCAGCGGCGTAGCACTCTGGTTTCACAAGATCTTTTGGAACATCAAAAGAATGCCCTTTAGGATAAGGTTCTGACATTGAGGGTATCTTGGATGATGAAGATTTTAAACCAACGCTTGTGTCTTCACTGAACTCCCTGTTTACGGTCACCGGGTAAAGTCTGTTTTCCGAAAGATAGAGTAGTTTCACATGTTGGAATTTTTTAAATATCTTTGCTTCTGCGCGAACAATGAAGTTTATTCCAACATCCAACACCGTTAGATTTTGTAAACCATACAGAGAGCTAAAGGTGTCGTTTTGAATTTCTCGAAAAACCAAACCTCGAAGATGGAGCGTCCTCAACGAGGTCAAGTTCGCAAAGCTAGGCGATAGTGTAACCGAGAGTGGGTACGTCTTGAGGGCGTAGTTGAACGACAGATCGAGTTTCGCCAGCAGTGGCAGATTACTCAAGAAAACCCTCTCTTGAACAGCACTGGACAAAAAATTAAACGACAAGTAGAGTTCCTCAAGTTTTGAGATGTTTGCAAACCAAGTAGGATCGATTTTCTCAATCGAATTCCCAGCGAGGTGCAATAGCCTTAGCTTTGAGAGGCCTCCGAAGGCTCGAGGATGAATTTCAATGGAAGCGTTTTTACATGGAACGCATGGATATGGAGCATTATGACACCGTGGACAGTTCCCTTGGATTTTTAGACTTATCAAATTGTCGAGTCCCCGGAAATCATGCTCTCCGACGTACGATATTCTGTTGGATGCAAGCTCAAGTGTTAGCAATGACCCAGGTAATTCTTTAGGCACTTGGGTTAAGTTATTGTATGACAAAGTAAGATGTTTCAACTTGGTCAGGATGGAAAAACTCCCATCTTCTATATGATAAAAGCTCAAGCAAGGATTCCAGTAGTAGCAGTTTCTCGAAAGGAAAATGAGGGATAGGTTCTGCACATGCCTGAAGGATGTTAAGTTTAACCGGGTGATCTTATTCTCAACCAGCTTTAGTTCTTGCAGATTCTTAGGAAGGTCTTTTGGTACAAACTTTAAACCAATCCCGTTCAGCTGCAGTGTCCATAGCTTGGTCATATTCGAAAACACCCCAGCGCCAAGAAGAACCTCCTGGTTCTTATTTAACCAGTTCAGATTTAGATAAGTCAGATTTGCCAGGTTTTGGAAATCTTTTGCTGTTATGTTCTTGATCTTGTTCTCGGACAGATCAAGGTTGGTTGTGTTTGCTAAGAGCTCTGGCACTATTTTGAGTCCACGTTCACGGCAGTTGACAACAACAGTCATTGCGGTTATATTGTTGTGTATATCGCAAGGTTGCTTCTTCAGACTCTCCACGTCCAGTTGACAAAGAGTTAGCGTGATCTTCAGTGTCATGATGAGCCAAATGTCTAATTTTATCACCTGTGGGGTATGAAACAGAGCTGTTAAACGGCACTGAGCAATGAGACAAAATGTGCATGACATGAAATTGTTTTTGTAACCATGAACAGCATATGCAAAAGTCTAAGAGCAAGGCATCTAATTTTATTACTTGTGGGAAAATGAAATGGAGCTATTAAAGCAGTGCATGTTTACTGTATGTGCATGACATCGTATTTGTAAGCATAAACAGCGTATGCAAAGACTATAAACACCATAAACTAAGCTCATCTCTTTAAAAACATAATATATCAAACATAACTGAAGCAGAGGTAAATATTATCTCATTAACTGAATGAAGTGCACTTCCTTACCATGGTAGCAATGTCTGTGAGATGTCCCGGTGGAAGCTATGCAATGCGTAGACCCAAAATAAGTGGAGTCTGGTAATGCGCGCACAGTTGCATTTAGGAAACAGGAAGTTTTGGTTTGACAGTTCAAGATTATTTTAACACTAAGAGCTCTAAGTGCTGCATGTGATTAGCACCTGCAAGTCCACTGACTAATATAAACGGTTCAGTTTCTGTTTAATGACATCTTTTGTTTGATGTTTTTCATTAGTCACACCCTACTGGTTGCTGTGTGGATCAGCGGCTGCACAGAGATGAAAGTGGTTTCGGCTGTTGCCAGAACCAAGTGAGGAAGTTCTGCCTACATTGTTCCTTCTTCTCATGGACGCGATGCAATGGCACAGATCACATGCAAATTTGTAAACGTTACAGGGGCTCTCTTTAGGAATCGAAACTGGAGGAGTCCGTCTCTGTATAACCCCAAATCGTAATTTAATTTCAAGACACAATCACATGTTTTTAACATTAGGTGTATGCTCAGCTTGCATTGTTATTTATCTATATATGCATTTCACCAGTTTCAACTTAAACACTTAAGTTTAGCAGCTGCGTTAAAATGTTAAGGTAAATCAACTTAAGTCATTTAAACTCACAAGTTAAATCAACTGATTTGGATTGTAATAAGTTAAATTGACTTGTAGTTTTAAGCTGATTTAACTTAAATACTTAAGGCAGCTGCTGAACTTAGGTTTTAAGTTGAATCTGGTGAAAACTTTTTACAGTGTGGAAACGTGTTATGTTAAAGGTGAAGTGATTTTTTTCGGTGGTATGAACAGGTTCCCATATTAAGACTCACTATATGTCACTCTAATATGCAGACTCACAGTATTCACAGGTTTATTTCCTCATAAAAACTCTGTGGTCACTGCGAAGCAGTTTGGTTGAGTGTTATTTTTAGCGATTCCGTTTGGTGACACTACTACCACAGAAATTATACACTTCATCTTTAAAAAATTAGTAACCAGTAATTTTTTAGTTATTGATTATTATTTTTAAGTTATTGATTTTTATCTGCAATGTATAGATGCATATAAAATAAACTTGTATAATGGGGATTTCCACTATAATTATGATGAACACTTAAAGTCTTTATGCATAATGCATTCTAAGAGTATCCATAAAGTACACTGTAATGCACTGTATCTTTTCATAAAAAAAATCTTATCATTTAATTGTTATAATTACATTCTATTTTCTAAAACCTTCTTACATTTGAAATTGGTTGTTTGTCATATGTTTCAATTCAATTCAATTCACTTCCTGTCTCTATCTGCAAGACATACTTTTTAGAATTTTTGCTCATCTGCATGAGATGTCAAAATGATGTCTATTAGATGTCTTTAAGATGTTTATGATTTAAAATGCATGTGAAACTGACATCTTACCGATATCTGCCAGATGTTTGTACACATCAGATGCTTTCCATATTAAGTGATCTTTAACTGGCATCTTGCAGACGTAAGTGTGCTATCTGGGCCTGATCACACAGGTACATCTCGGAGACGTCTATTTGACATTTGACTGCAAGAAATTTTTTAGATTGTTTGCTCATCTGAAATACATCTTAAGGATGTTTCCTATCAGATGTCAAAATGGTGTCTATTAGATGTCTTTAAGATGTTTATGATTTAGAATGCATGTAAAACTGACAACTTACAGACGTCTGCCAGATGTTTGTACACATCAGATGCTTTCCAGATCAACTGATCTTTAACACAAATCTTTTAGACATACATGGCCTATCTGTGCCTGATAGCACCGCTACGTCTCGAAGACGTCTATTTGACATCTACATGTACATCTGCAAGACGTATTTTTTAGATTGTTTGCTCATCTGCAATACGTCTATAGGATGTTTCCTATCAGATGTCAAACTGGCTTCTAATAAGATGTCTTTAAGATGTTTAGGATTTAGAATGCATGTAAAACTGACATCTTACAGCTGTCTGCCAGATGTTTGCACACAGCAGATGCTTTCCAGATCAAGAGATCTTTAACACAAATCTTTTAGACATACATGGCCTATCTGGGCCTGATAGCACCGGTACTACTCGGAGACATCTATTTGACATTTACATTTACATCTGCAAGACATATTTTTTAGATTGTTTGCTCATCTGCAATACGTTTTTAGGATGTTTCCTATCAGATGTCAAACTGGTGTCCATTAGATGTCTTTAAGATGTTTATGATTTAAAATACATGTAAAACTGACAACTTACAGACGTCTGCCAGATGTTTGCACACAGCAGATGCTTTCCAGATCAAGAGATCTTTAACAAAAATCTTTCAGACATACATGTCCTATCTGTGCCTGATAGCACCGCTGCGTCTCGAAGACGTCTATTTGACATCTACATGTACATCTGCAAGACGTATTTTTTAGATTGTTTGCTCATCTGCAATACGTCTATAGGATGTTTCCTATCAGATGTCAAACTGGCTTCTAATAAGATGTCTTTAAGATGTTTAGGATTTAGAATGCATGTAAAACTGACATCTTACAGCTGTCTGCCAGATGTTTGCACACAGCAGATGCTTTCCAGATCAAGAGATCTTTAACTGACATCTTGCAGATGTACATGTGCTATCTGGGCCTGATCGCACAGGTACATCTCGGAGACGTCTATTTGACATTTGACTGCAAGAAATTTTTTAGATTGCTTGCTCATCTGAAATACATCTTAAGGATGTTTCCTATCAGATGTCAAAATGGTGTCTATTAGATGTCTTTAAGATGTTTATGATTTAAAATGCATGTGAAACTGACATCTTACCGATATCTGCCAGATGTTTGTACACATCAGATGCTTTCCATATTAAGTGATCCTTAACTGGCATCTTGCAGACGTACATGTGCTATCTGGGCCTGATCGCACAGGTACATCTCGGAGACGTCTATTTGACATTTGACTGCGAGACATTTTTTAGATTGTTTGCTCATCTGAAATACATCTTAAGGATGTTTCCTATCAGATGTCAAAATGATGTCTATTAGATGTCTTTAAGATGTTTATGATTTAAAATGCATGTGAAACTGACATCTTACCGATATCTGCCAGATGTTTGTACACATCAGATGCTTTCCATATTAAGTGATCCTTAACTGGCATCTTGCAGACGTACATGTGCTATCTGGGCCTGATCGCACAGGTACATCTCGGAGACGTCTATTTGACATTTGACTGCAAGAAATTTTTTAGATTGCTTGCTCATCTGAAATACATCTTAAGGATGTTTCCTATCAGATGTCAAAATGGTGTCTATTAGATGTCTTTAAGATGTTCATGATTTAGAATGCATGTAAAACTGACAACTTACAGACGTCTGCCAGATGTTTGTACACATCAGATGCTTTCCAGATCAACTGATCTTTAACACAAATCTTTTAGACATACATGGCCTATCTGGGCCTGATAGCACCGGTACTACTCGGAGGCATCTGTTTGACATTTACATTTACATCTGCAAGACATATTTTTTAGATTGTTTGCTCATCTGCAATACGTTTTTAGGATGTTTCCTATCAGATGTCAAACTGGTGTCTATTAGATGTCTTTAAGATGTTTATGATTTAAAATACATGTAAAACTGACAACTTACAGACGTCTGCCAGATGTTTGCACACAGCAGATGCTTTCCAGATCAAGAGATCTTTAACAAAAATCTTTCAGACATACATGGCCTATCTGTGCCTGATAGCAACGCTACGTCTCGAAGACGTCTATTTGACATCTACATGTGCATCTGCAAGATGTATTTTTTGGATTGTTTGCTCATCTGCAATACGTCTTTAGGATGTTTCCTATCAGATGTCAAACTGGCATCTATTAGATGTCTTAAATATGTTTATGATTTAGAATGAATGTAAAACTGACATCTTACAGATGTCTGCCAGATGTTTGTTCACAGCAGATGCTTTCCATATCAAGAGATCTTTAACTGACATCTTGCAGACGTACATGTGCTATCTGGGCCTGATTGCTCAGGTACATCTCGGAGACGTCTATTTGACATTTGACTGCAAGACATTTTTTAGATTGTTTGCTCATCTAACAAGGCAAAATGAATACAAATAAAATAATTTTTATGCCACTGTATAGTTCTACTCTAAGGGTTAAGATGGAAGGCTGCTTATAATATTTACCAATAATTTTATATCCAAGAATATACAGTTTTTGTTTCGTTTCCTTATATTTAAGGCAATGACATGCTGCTGTGGTTCTCTCTTTTAATCACATTCATACCAGTCCCTAGAGGACCCTGGTTAACACCTCTTTGGAGACTAGGGGAAAAACAGATGCCTTGCAGGGTTTCATTTTGTAATAAACTGAAATATACTGTATAGTGTATATTGATTTGTTATATTTGCATTATATTTAAAAATCCATTCTTTCGGAAAAATAAAAACATTTCAAAATATGATAATGGGATAATTACATGATTAACAAAAACACTGGACATTTACATTAACAAAACCTGAGTAGAATCCTGATTAATTAAATGACTTAGGATTTACAGTAAGCATAAATTTATTTGCATTAGTATAAAACTGCTACTACATAAACAGAAATCAGGGTTATTGTACAGTAGTTCATTAAAACCTTTTAAAATGGCAAAATCAGCTTAAACAGAAATAAACTAAATATTAAAAGTGTCTAGAATGATTTTTTTTTTCCATTAGTTTAATGTGATACTAAAATGGTACTAAAACTAAAACTGAAATAAAAATTAAAAGCTATACATTTAATTTAAAATTAAAATTAATCAAATTTTAAAATGAAAATGAAAACAGAACATATGGAAATTGAAACTTATTCAAAATATTAATAATAGTATTGCAGTTATACTAAAATAACACTGCTATATGTATGATAATAATAATAATAATAATAATAATAATAATAATAAACAAAAAATACATAACCCTGGACCACAAAAAACAACTTTTATACATCAAAATTTGAATTAATAAGCTTTCCATGATGCATGGTTTGTTAGGATCTGACCATATTTGGCTGAGATGCAAAACCTGAAATCTGAGGGTGCAAAAAAAAAAAAAAAAAAAAACAAAAAAAAAAAAAAACATAAAAATATTGAGAAGATCTTAGTAATGCATATAATTAAGGCAAGACACTGCAAGTGAATAGGGTTAAATAATTACTAATAGTTATCATCTTATCCAGTTGATTGATTACATTGATAATTGCAAACATTTTCTGTATTACAAGTTTTCTAAGATGTTAGGTTTAAATATACAAATGAGCATTATTTAATGAAAGATGAAAAAACTTGACAGAAAACAAATGTATTTTTTTTACCATTTTGGGGGGAATAAAATGTTGTTTTAAATCAAGCAAATCATATAACAAATCCCTCTCTAAAAACTTTAAGAATATAAACAGGAATAAAAATGTGAAGTTTGGTGTGTGTACGTGCTATGTATAGTAATTGAAATCTATTGACACAAATAGATAAAGTGCTATAAAAGGAGCACTTAACAGTGTCATTTGGGTGTTTTCTTTACACTAGTCTGAAAAACACTTTATGAAACACCAAAAAAGTCTAAGATCTCAAAATTGACAGGTCTCAACTTTCAAAAAAAGTACAAAATATCTTCATGGAACATGATATTTACTTAATATCCTAATGGTTTTGGCACAAAAGAAAAATCAATAATTTTGACACATACAATGCATTTTCGGCTATTGCTACAAATAATTGCTTTTGTGGTCCAGGGACACATTTTATTATTATGGTCATAAAATTTGCATACTTAATAAAAGAATAAGCTAAATCATGTTTGACTTCCCAAATACATGTCAACAACCCAGAAATGAAAGTGTATTTGGTCAACAAACACTGTTGTGTTTATTTGTAGTTACAGTATATGGACAATAAAACAGTCTACCCACAATATAGTAAAGGTTTCATAGTGGTTTCGAGGAAGAAGCTTTCAAATGCAGAAATACAGCTTTAAAAAGCTTCAGATGTGTCAGCAAGTTTATGGAGTGTGTCCCAATCACAGTGTTTCCTGGAAGAGTTTATTGTATTGCTGACTCTCCGCTGCCATGACACTTCTGAGAGTGAACCAGAAATACCTCTGTGCTTGAGGGTTCCTCGGCCACTCGAGAACTGATTTTTTATACAGCCGCTTTCTCAGACTAAGGTACTTGGAGTGGCAAGGCATCTTCTCCAAGAAAATCAGTACGATAACATCTTTCCTTTCATCCATGAGTCGCTGGTGGGCCAAATAGAACGCTGTCCTGAAGCTGCCGCTCTTGATGTATCGCCCGGTCAGAATGAAAACAGTACGTTTGCTCAGCTGTATGCTTTGGGAAAGGTTTTCAATAAGCGGACATCCAGGAACCCAATCCCGCTCTTCCAAACAGAGTTGCATCCTCGGATCGCCCTTTTCCTCCAGCTGAATGCGGAGCTCTTGCATGACCCACTCGTGAACGGCTGGATCAGTCGTATCGTAGACCACAAAGGCATCATAAGCGGCGCTATTGGAGGATAGCCGGCGGTATCCCTTGAGTTTGGCCAAGCAGAAGTGGTAGATGTACCAAACATCCCAAAGAAAGAGATGACTGGAGATGGTGAGCGTGAGGATGCTAAGAATCACAGTGGTCAATAAAATGCAGAGGATGATGGATAGGGAATTGTGTTGGCAGGCTTGGATGTTGAGGAAAAGCACACTTTGACCTTTTTGGGCACTTGGTGAAGCACAGGTGACGTCGCTGGCAAGCCGTGGGATGTTAACGGATGTCCGGTTAATCCATCGGACAAACCACGTGGCATTGCAGGAGCACACAAATCTGTTATTGTTCAAGTAAAGGGTCTGGAGCTGATCTACAACATTTGCTGGGAAGCTCAACTCATTGATGAACTGGATGCGGTTGTAACTCAGATCTAGGACCTTGAGGCTGAATGCATCCTTGAGAAAATCTGGAGTCAGTTTTGCAATGTTGTTCTTGTGTAGAACAAGTGTTTGGATTGATTTCGTAAAGTTAGACAAGCATGCAGGAACATCAGTCAAGTGATTCCCACTGAGATCTAACAGTTTTAGGGATTTAAGGTACGCAAGGCCCTCCCAATGAAATGACTTCAAGCGGTTGTTAGTGATGTACAACTCTGTGAGGGTGTCTGGAAGACCTTGAAAAACTTGTGGTGGGATGAAGTTCAGGTTGTTGCGAGAGATATCTAGAGACTTCAAAGCCAAAAGTTTCTTGAAGTAGTTGGCATATCTGGTGTCGCCATCTCTCCACAACATATCAAGACGGTTGCCTTTGAACTCCAAATGCTCCAGAGTGAAACTCTCCATTTCAGTGTTTGTAGAGGTTGAGATTTGATTATCGTTCATGATTAATTTGCTCAGCTTTCCCAGGTTCTTAGTGAAATTCAACATGTGAGTTAAACCCTCAGCCACGAAGTAATGGCTGTTCCGGCTGATGTCCAAAACCACCAGGCTGCTTAATTCCTGAAACGCTGAAGAGAACATCAAATCCAGACGATTGTCTGAAAAGTCTAGATATTGTAATTTCTTCAACTGGACAAACTCAGAACCGTTTAAACTTTGGCTCATGGCATTCCCTGAGAGATTCAAACAATGGAGCTCACTCAGATCTAGAAATCTGGCATGAAGGAAAAAGATGTTATTCCTACTAATATCCAACGTTTTTCCAAAGGAACTACATTCGTTGTTGAAAGGACTTGAAATCCAGAGTTCCTTGTCCTTGTATTTGCAACTGCGTGCATATTCGTCATAAAGGAAGTAGTGGATATCCTTCACTTCCCCACTGTGGTACTGCGCACCTTGCGACATTGGGGAACCATAATGGTTTTCTCTGTGATTAGAAAGCAAAGTTTCACCTTGCGAAGGCATTGAGATCTTGTTATCCGACAAGTTGATGATTTTAAAGCTTTTCAGGTTCTTTAGAAGGCTGAGATGTGCTATCTTAATGAAGTTTGTACCAAGATCAATTAGCTCCAGTTTGTTCAAATCAACCAACGGTTGGATGTCTTCCTCTTTGAGCTCTTGAAACACATACCCTCTGATTCTTAAGACCTTAAGAGATTTAAGGTACCGGAATGATCTTGACAGGTTAAGGGATGCAGGATACACCTGGAGCTCATAATTGAAAGACAGATCCAACTCTTCTAAATTAGGCAACAATGAAGGAAATGAGGTGCATGTTATCTCCTTAGCCAAAAAGTTGCTCGAGAGGTCAAGTAGAATAAGTTGAGCTAGATTTTTAAACCACTCCGAGGGGATGTGCGTTAGAGAGTTACTATGAAGTCGAAGAGTCTTTAGGTTCTTCAGGGTCTGGAAGGAGTATGGATGTATCTGAAGGGGAGCGTTATTTGGGCATGGGACGCACGGGAAAGGTGCGTTGTGGCAACGTGGACAATTCCCACTCAAGTCAAGTATCTCCAGCTCCGTCAAGTTGTGAAAGTCCATATCTGTGATTGTCTGAATATTGTTGTTGTACAGGTAGAGCTCTTTAAGGCTGGGTGGTAGTTGATGAGGGATGTAGGACAAGTTGTTAGATTTCAGAGAAAGCAAAGTCATCTTGTTGAGCTGCAAAAAAGCATCCTTTTCGATGTAATACGACGTGTTGCATGGGTTCCGGAAGTAGCAGTTCTGTCCGAGATACAGTGTCTGGATATTAGCCAGCTCTGTCAGATTCTCCTTAAGGATTGAATAAATACTATTAACCTCGAGACTCAGAAGCACTATGTTGGGAGGAAGGCCTTTGGGTATGCTGGACAGCTGGTTACCATCCAAATAAAGCGACTTGAGGTTTTTTAGCTTCCAGAAGGTGCCGTTGTCAATCGTCAAGCTTTGGGTGCAGACACGATCTTTGGGGCCGACCTTGATTGGTACGCAGTTGCACCGCAGGTCGATCTCCGTGATATTGTGCAGTTTGTGAAAGGAGTCGTTTGTGACATGGGGTATGTGGTTGATTGTGAGCGTCAGGTTGGTGGTATTCGTTGGGATTCCCAAAGGAACTTCGATTAGGTCTCGTTCTGTGCAGTCCACGCTGACCTCGCTCCCGTTACTAACCAGAGAAACGTCGCACTTCAGACTTTTGGGGTACCACTCGGCTGCATACAGAAAAGAGAGGAGACCAGCAAAGATGATGAATGTTTTCCCGGTCATCTGGAAGAGAAAAATAGTGTATTAAAATTGTGAATAATGAACTAAAAACTATTTCTGAGAGCAAGCAGACTCATAAATGTGGATAAGCATTGTTTTGTGCAAAGTTTATGAATATAACATTGCATTGTCAAACAACAAAAAAAGGTAGAAAAGCTGTCACTAGGCTGAACCCCATTCAAAATATACACATTTTTGTATCTCTCTTAACCTAAATTGTGACCCTAGACTACAAAGCATAAGTAGTCATAGGCAGCAAAGGTATATATTATCAAAAGCTAACAATACATTGCATGTGCTTTTGTGCTTAAATGTAGGATATTAAGGCAAGACACTGCAGGTGAATATTGTAAAAATAAAAAAATAAAAAAATGAACTAATAGTTATCACTTTACTTACTTAGATGATTGATTACATTGATAATTGCAAACATTTTTGGTTTTGGCAAGTTTTCTAAAATGTAATGTTTAAATATGCAAATGATCCATTATTTCATGAAATATGTGCCATATAAGTTTCATACATTTCTAGTACAAAAATGTAAACACTGAAGTCTTGTTTATTGTTAGAGTCAAATGTTTTTACAGAGGGAATCTCATTTTGTCAGTCCATAATTCAGAAAATACTTTAAACAGGCAGAAAACAAAATATTTTTTTTACAGTTTCTTTGGGGAATAAAATGTACAGAATTAAGCAAATCATAAATGAGCAAATCCCTTTGTAAAAACCTTTATGATATAGACAGGAGTAAAAATGTAAAGGAAAAACGGCCTTTAAAAATATGTATTGTAATTTAAATCTATTTGCACAAATAGATAACGTACTATAAAAGAAACACTTAACAGTGTCTTTTGGATGTTTTCTTTCCACTAATCTGAAAAGACGCTTAAAAAAGCCCAAAATCTCAATCTTTACAGGTGTTCCATGAATATATTTAGTAAATTTTCTACTGTAAATATCTCAAAACATTTTAGTACATTTTGAAAGGACACTACCCTAGTGTCTGCTTTTGTACCTTTTTTTCTGATTATACTATAAAATTTAGTGTGTTTAATGTGACAGTTTGGTTACCATGTGTTGAACAAGCATTTGTGTGTGTTTTTGGCCTACAGATTTTTTTTGTCAATTTTACATACACCTTTCAGAATCTGCAAAATGTTAATTTTACCAAACTAAGAGGGATCATACAAAATGCATGTTATTTTTTTATTTAGTACTGATCTGAATAAGATATTTCACTTAAAATACATTTACAATAGTACCACAAGAAAATAGGTGAATTTATAAAAACAACCCTGTTCAAAAGTTTACATACTGTACATTTGATTCTTAATACTGTGTTGTTACCTGAATGATCCACAGCTGTTTTTCTGTTTAGTGATAGTTGTTCATGAGTCTCTTGTTTGTCCTGAACAGTTAAACTGCTCGCTGTTCTTCAGAAAAATCCTTCAGTTCCCCCAAAATTTAGTGGTTTTGCAGCATTTTTGTGTATTTGAACCCTTTCCAACAATGACTGTATGATTTTGAGATCCATCTTTTCACACTGAGCACAACTGAGGCACTCATATGCAACTATTACAGAAGGTTTAAACACTCACTGATGCTCCAAAAGGAAACATGATGCATTAAGAGCCAGGGGGTGAAAACTTTTGGAATTTGAAGATCAGTGTAAATTTAACTTATTTTGTCTTTTGGGAAACATAAATGTTCTGCAGCTTCTGAAGGGCAGAACTAAGTGACAGTACTCATCTTTTGGCAGGTCTTTCAGTTCTATCAAACCTTTACAATTAATAAAGAATGTGGCTCCAAGATTCATTTTTAATGAGCCGAAAAGAACAGATGCCACACCTCTCTTCATCAGTTTGCACTGGCTACCAATAGCTGCTTGCATAAAATTCAAGGCATTAATGTTTTCCTACAAAACCACTACAGGCTCTGCACCCCTTTACCTAAATTCATTACTTCAGACTCACGTGCCTCTAGAAGCTTGCATTTTGCAAGTGAACGGCGCATAATTGTGGCATCACTTTCACATTAAATGTACCTTAATATTAAATGAGTCCTTAGCCATCTTCAAGAATCAACTAAAACACATCTCTTCCATCTTTATTTGACCCCCTATTTTAATTATTTTCTTTAAAAAAGCCCTTTTAGACTTATACTCTATTCATTTACTTACTGTTTGTTTTCTAAAAAAAACTAACACTAGGTTCTTTGTTCTTTTTGTATTCTATCTACACTGCAAAAAATGCTTTTCTAGCTTAGATTTTTTTGTCTTGTTTCCAACCCAAATATCTAAAAATTCTTTAATCAAGAAGGATTTTCTAGATGAGTAAAAATCTTGTTTTTAGAGAAAAAAAGCCAAAATTAAGTGCATTTTAGCTTGAAACAAGCTAAATAATCTGCCAAAGGGGTAAGAAAAATAATCTTGGTTTCTGTTTGAAATAAGATTTTTTATTTTTATTTTTTGCTTACCCCATTGCCAGTTTATTTTGTTTGTCTTAAGCAAAAACTCACTTAATTTTGACTTGTCTTTTCTGAAAACAGGAAAATAATTTTTACTTGTCTAGAAAATGCTTCTTGATTTAAGAATTTTTAGATTTTTTGGTTGAAAACAAGACAAAAAAAAATCTAAGCTAGAAAAAAGCATTTTTAGGCCTGGCTTGCTTTTTCCTTTTCAGTTTTTTCTTATTATTTATTATATAATTAAAAACCTTTACTCTTTTAGGCTAAATGAGACAGTTATTGCTCTTTGGTTGATTCCGATTGCTTCCATTGTCCTCTTCTGTAAGTTGCTTTGGATAAAAGTGTCTGCTAAACATCTAAATGTAAATGTAAAAATATATGATGTTCAAAAGTTTTCTCTTAATGCATAGTTTTACCTTTTGGAGCATCAGTAAGTGTTTGAACCTTCTGTAATAGTTGCATACAAGTCTCTCAGTTGTCCTCAGTGTGAAAAGATGCATCTCAAAATCATACAGTCATTGTTGGAAATGCTTCAAATACACAAAAATGCTGGAAAACCAAAGAATTTGTGAAACCTGAATGTCTTTTCTGAAGAACAGCAGACAGTTTAAGTGTTCAGGACAAACAAGGGACTCATGAACAACTATCACTAAACAAAAGAAAAAAACCTCTGTAGATTATTCAAGTATCAACAGAGTATTAATTAAACAGGGTCATTTTTATAAATTGAACTATATGTAAATGTCTCATGTGAAATATTTTATTCAGGTCAGTATTAAATAAAAATAACATTTTCTATGAAGCCTGTTATTTTGCTAAAACAGTTAACATCTGGCAGATTCTGCAAGGTCTATGTAAACATCATCATCATTAAATGAAACAACTGATAATTGTAAATGAAACAAACGTTCAATTACTTACCATCTTCAGACCTGGGATTCTTTTTTGATGTTCACGACTGTCGTTCGGTACTTTTGCTGGTTTGTCAAGTTGTACACCCTGTGCTACTTTAAGAACAGGTGTTATTGACCAATTTTAAACCACAAAAAAAATTACGAACAAAAGTGAGAATGGATATATTTAAACAATGTAACTTCCCCTTGCAAACTAAATTGTTTTGAAACTTTTTCTTTGCAATTCTACAAAGTGATTATATTACCCAAAATACTACCTATCAGCATTGTTAAACATATTTATAATGTATAATGGACGAATTATGTTTTATCAAAACAATATTGTGACTGAAACACCATAATAAAGGGGAACAACATTACTTTCATCATTTATCTCCAGAGACGAGTTTCTGTACTAGAGATTAAGCAAAACAATGTCAGGGGTTTGCTCAAGTTCTGCTATGATTTCCTCGTAAATGAAAGCGAAACCTGAAAAAGTGAAGCAAATATGAATTGATCAAAAATAGTCTCTCTATCCAACACAACGGTGGCTTCTTCAGCGCAAAAGGAGAGGAAGACAATTTGAAGAAAAGAAAAAGGGAAGAATATTTCAGACCTTGCATATTTATAAATTAATTACCGGCATATGACAGGAAATAAAAAAAGACAGTACAGTATTAGTTTTCAAGCTGAAATATTTAATGAAGATGATTTAAATAAAATACATTACGTCCATTATTTAAAGTCAACATGAATTTAAAACAGACCTTGGGAATAATTCATCAGTGCATGTTCTAAATCAAGAAAAATCAATCCAGTTTCCCATGAGTTTATAAAATAAACTGAGAAGGACTTCATGTTGACTTTAAATGACTTGAGTAAATGTATGCATTAGCCAGTCATATAAGAAACGGTGCAAGAACATAATTACAGTTTACAGATCATATAGTGGCTTAAATTGTTCATATTTTTAAATGTGAAGCTTTTCTGGTATGACACTAAAATAAACACATGGAACAAAACGGATGCGTCTATCAGGTGCTGTGGTTTATATATATATATATATAGTCGTTTAAAAATTCTATGTATTGTAGAATACTTCCTTTTCATTTTACATATTATTACACAAAATATACACAAGCACTGTTATCACAGTGGATCGCGATGGCCAGATTATCTCCATCTTCATGGCAAACGGTATGCGTGATATCATATGGCTTTCCTATGGCTAAATAAAAGCAGTGGTTTTCGACATATGGCCATTGCTGCAACCAAATGCAAATGTCGTTTTGCTTTGGTCATCGAAATAACTTTCCAAAGCCAGCGCTCAAAGTAAATAAAGTGACTCTCTGAATTGTCCTTCTGCCGCTTAACAAAAAATCCCCACACATGCAGTCTTTGAGAAATGTGGCTAAAATAGACGCATTAAGTGACCAGTGCAAGAATTTCTCAAAGCAGTGCACAGTTCCTACGTCTGGATTGTGTTTTGTCCAAAAGAATCAGGAGATGTGGTCTTGAACGTCACTTCAGAAGATTAAAGTCAACAAGAAATCAGCCCGTTTACTTTCTTAATGCATGGAAATAAAATGGGTTTTGAGTTTCATGTTGACTTTGGGAATGACAGTGTTGTAATCAGCTCTTTCCAGGGTTGTTTGAGTGATTATGACCATCTACAAGTTGCAGTTTCCATAAAAAGTGTCAATGCTCCCTGAGCCAATAGTTGTCTTATTAAGATTCCTTTTTTCTTGCCTCCCTGAGGCAACCAGAGCGGGGGGTCATTTGAGGCCAAGTGCAAGAATTAACAGGGAAGCATTGGAGACCTCCGATCGCCTCTGGTTTGGCACATAGGAAACTGTGCTATGGATGAATATGGACATATCGTGAGAGAAGACGACGATTCTTCTGGTTTATCTCCGTCTGCAGCATGCTACACTGGGGGAGGAAAAAAAACAGAGGGAGAAATTAGTCAGCTTCGTAATTTCATGCTTCTGGATCTCTGAAATCCGCCTCAGAGTTCCTGCTCATCCTGATTCAGCATGATAAGGTAATGACTGAAATGATAAGCCTGCCCAGGATACTTCAGAAACGCTCTACTCGAGGCTTAATGCTCCGAATCAGGAAATTCTAATTGCATCAATTGCAAATGGACCACTTCACCTTCAAATCAGCTTTCCTGTACCACTATTGTTACTGTATAGAATTGCAATAATCAAAAGAGTGAATATTTTCACTTTTAACTATATTAAACTTACTTTTTAATTCATTTGCACAGCTATTTTTAACTACACAAAAACATTGCACCATTAAATGTAATGAGCTACATTTCACTACTAACTAAAAAAAGTGTAGCCTAGATAACTTCACATTTTAAAATGATAACGGAAGGGATGGTTCACCCCCAAAATAAAAATGTTGTCATCATTTACTCATCTTCGTGTTGTTCCAAACTGATTAGAATTCCTTTCTTCTGTCGAACACATACATACACTCACACAAAATAATAATTTGAGAAAATGTTGGTTAGGAAACAGTGGCTGGGATATGGAAGCCCATATCCGCCACATTAGAAAAACAAAAGCATGCCTTAAAGTCAAAATTATGACATACTTAAGTCACAAATACAAGATAAAGAGTCACAGTTATGATTTGCTAATTCAAAATGATGAGTTTAAAAGTCATTTTGAGAAAGTCAAAATTATAACATACTCAAGTCATAACTATGAGATAAAAAGTCAATTATGACTTAATCGAAATTTAAATTATGAGTTTAAAAGTCATTATGAGAAGTCAAAATTATGACATACTTAAGACATAAGTCATTGTTTTGACTTATCTCATAATTAAGTCGAAATTATGACTTTAAAAGTCATTATGAGAGAAAAAGTTAAAATTAGGACATACTTAAGTCATAATTATGAGATAAATCAAAATTATGACTCACTAAATTTAAATGATGAGTTTAAAAGTCATTTTGAGAAAGTCAAAATTATAACATACTTAAGTCATAATTATGAGATAAAAAGTCAGAATTATGACTTACTAAATTGAAATTATGAGTTTAAAAGTCATTTTGAGAAAGTCAAAATTATAACATACTTAAGTCATAATTATGAGATAAGTCAAAATTATGACATACTAAATTGAAATTATGAGTTTAAAAGTCACTATGAGAACAAGTCAAAATTATGACACTTGAGACATAAGTCATTGTTTTGACGTATCTCATAATTAAGTCGAAATTATGACTTTAAAAGTCATTATGAGAGAAAAAGTTAAAATTAGGACATACTTAAGTCATAATTATGAGATAAATCAAAATTATGACTCACTAAATTGAAATTATGAGTTTAAAAGTCATTTTGAGAAAGTCAAAATTATAACATACTTAAGTCATAATTATGAGATAAGTCAAAATTATGACATACTAAATTGAAATTATGAGTTTAAAAGTCACTATGAGAACAAGTCAAAATTATGACACTTGAGACATAAGTCATTGTTTTGACGTATCTCATAATTAAGTCGAAATTATGACTTTAAAAGTCATTATGAGAGAAAAAGTTAAAATTAGGACATACTTAAGTCATAATTATGAGATAAATCAAAATTATGACTCACTAAATTGAAATTATGAGTTTAAAAGTCATTTTGAGAAAGTCAAAATTATAACATACTTAAGTCATAATTATGAGATAAGTCAAAATTATGACATACTAAATTGAAATTATGAGTTTAAAAGTCACTATGAGAACAAGTCAAAATTATGACACTTGAGACATAAGTCATTGTTTTGACGTATCTCATAATTAAGTCGAAATTATGACTTTAAAAGTCATTATGAGAGAAAAAGTTAAAATTAGGACATACTTAAGTCATAATTATGAGATAAATCAAAATTATGACTCACTAAATTGAAATTATGAGTTTAAAAGTCATTTTGAGAAAGTCAAAATTATAACATACTTAAGTCATAATTATGAGATAAGTCAAAATTATGACATACTAAATTGAAATTATGAGTTTAAAAGTCACTATGAGAACAAGTCAAAATTGACACTTGAGACATAAGTCATTGTTTTGACTTATCTCATAATTAAGTCAAAATTATGATTTTAAAAGTCATTATGAGAGAAAAAGTCAAAATTAGGACATATTTAAGTCATAATTATGAGAAGTCATAATTACGACTTACTAAATTGAAATTATGAGTTTAAAAATCATTTTGAGAAAGTCAAAATTATAACATACTTAAGTCATAATTATGAGATAAAAAGTCAACATTTTGACTTAGTCGAAATTGAGTCTAAAAGTCATTATGAGAAAAAGTCAAAATTATTACATACTTAAGTCATAATTATGAGAAGTCAAAATTATGACTTACTAAATTGAAATTATGAGTTTAAAAGTAATCAGATAAAAAGTCAAAATTATTACTTAGTTGAAATTATGGTTTTAAAAGTCATCATGAGAGAAAAAGTCAAAATTAGGACATAGTTAAGTCATAATTATGAGGTAAGTCAAAATTATGACTTACTAAATTGAAATGATGAGTTTAAAAGTCATTTTGAGAAAGTCAAAATTATAACTAAACATATTTAAGTCAATAATTATGAGATAAAAAGTCAACATTATGACTTAGTCGAAATTGAGTTTAAAAGTCATCAGATAAAGTCAAAATCATTACTTAGTCGAAATTATGACTTTAAAAGTCATTATGAGAGAAAAAGTCAAAATTAGGACATAGTTAAGTCATAATTATGAGATAAGTCAAAATTATGACTTACTAAATTGAAATTATGAGTTTAAAAGTCATCAGATAAAAAGTCAAAATTATTACTTAGTTGAAATTATGGCTTTAAAAGTCATCATGAGAGAAAAAGTCAAAATTAGGACATAGTTAAGTCATAATTATGAGAAGTCAAAATTATGATTTACTAAATTGAAATTATGAGTTTAAAAGTAATTTTGAGAAAGTTACAATTATGAGTTTAAAAGTAACCAGATAAAAAGTCAAGGTAACATTTTATTTTAAGGATCAGGAATTAGACAGTAATTAATGACTAATAACTGCATTTGTAAATTCACATAGTGTATTGATAACTAATAAAGTGTGTAATTCACACAATACAAGCTATTAGTTTGTTTTATGTTTAGCTAATTAATACACTGTTAGGACAGAAACAAAGGGTCTATAAGACAAAAATAAGACAACAACCAATAAAGGCCTTATAAATAGCTTGTAATGGCATACAAGTCCGTAACTAGTCATTTACAAATGCAGTTATTAGTCATTAATTACTGTCTAATTCCTGATCCTTAAAATAAAGTGTTACCAAAGTCAAAATCTTGTATTCAGTTTATTAATATGTATAAATAACATTTTGTTTGTCTGGTATTCTTTATTAATAAGGTGTATACTAAACCTGGTCCTTCAAACTGTTTTAAGATAAATTACTTAGTTTTAGAAATGTCCCTTTATCATTAGACCACTGTTCTTTGACCAATGTGTTGTAAAGTCGTAATTTTGACTTTTTAAAGTCATAATAACTTTTTTCTTGTTATTATGACTTGAGTCAGAATTTTGACTTTTTATCTCGTAATTATGACTTATACATTTTAAATTGATATACTTAAGTTCAGCTTAGTCACGATTTAGACTTTAGACCTTGTAATTATGACTTTAAAAGTCAATAACAAGATAAAAAGTCGAAATTATGACTTAAGTATGTCAATTTCGAATTTATAAGTCATAGTTGCGAGATTAAGGCATGATTTTTTTTCTTATGTGGCGGAAATGGGCTTCCATACTTGTAGCCATTGACTTCCATAGCATTTATTTTTCCATAATGTGGAAGTCAACTAGTTACTAACATTCTTGAAAGTAACTTTTTTTATTGACATATGAGTAAATGATGAGTAAATGATAATTTTCATTTGTTGAACCACCCTTTAACTGCAGCTTATCTACTATAAATGACAATGCCTATTAAGAGTATTCACTTCCCTTTGGAGTTTCATTTTGGTTGTTTTACATTACATTGAATTGTAGAGGACAACAGTCAACAGAGCACAAGTGAAAATACATGTCAAAGTAAGGAATCTCCAAAAACTAGCATAAGTATTCATCCCTTTTTGTAATTGGCATAAGTATTCACCCTCTTTAATATAACATGTCATAATTGTCCCTGGGGCAATCTTTTGGTTGTAAGTCACAATACTCATTAAATAGCTTTCGTGTACTCAAGGACTTTCAACTGATTGGTAGCATAAGTGAGTCAGCACTGTGGAAGGCCATGAAAAAAAAAAAAAAAGCAGCTCTATGAAACAGTAATTGAAAAGCACCAGGCAGGGATTTCCATGTCATTGAGCTTCCCTTGAAGTAGCGGTTAAATCGATAATTAAGAAATGGGAAAATATGACACAGCAGTAAATGCACCAAGAGCAGGCCGTCCTCAAACGGTGCGCCACCGTGCAAAACGACGATGGGTGAGGGAGGACGCCAAGAGACCAATGACAAGTCTGAAAGAGTTACAAGCTCCAGACTGTGCAAATAACAACTGCTGCTGCTGCTAAAGAAAAAGCTACTGTTAAAAACGTCATGCCATATCTCAGTTTCAGTTTGCCAGAAGACTTGTTTGAGACTCTAAAGACCTAACATTTCAGTATAAGCCAGTACACCATGTACACTACAAATAATGTGGTGAAGATCTTCTTTTGAGGGCTGGAGGGTCAAATAAATGCAGAAAAATATAAGGAAAAAAAATTAAGTAATACCTGCACTGCTGAAAAAAAACAGCTAAAACCAGCATAAACTGTTTGGCTTGTTTAAGCTGGTCATCCGGCCTGGTCTTAGCTGGTCAGCAGACTGGTTTTAATGTGGTTTTGTCCACTTCTTTAGCTGGCCAGGCTGGGAGACCAACTGGAACAACCAGCTAAAACCAGCTTGACCAACCTAGCCAGGCTGGGAGACCAGCTAAAACCAGATGCCTCCACCTTAAACAGTTTAGGCTGGTTTTAGCCATTTTTTTTAGCAGGGCCAGTCAGTAAGACACCCAGAACCAAAAATAAGTATAAACAACTACCTTTATGTCCTTGAGTGGTCAGTTTCACCAGCAATTAAGTAATACCTGCACTGCTGAAAAAAAACCCTGCTAAAACCAGCCTAAGATGGTTGGGTGGTTTAAGCTAGTCATCCAGCCTGGTCTTAGCTGGTCATCAGGCTGGTTTTAGAGGGGTTTTGCAAACTTATTTAGCTGGTCAGGCTGGGAGACTAACTGCAAACAACCAGCTAAAACCAGCTTGACCAACCTAGCCAGGCTGGGAGACCAGCTAAAACCAGATACCTCCACCTTAAACAGCTTAGGCTGGTTTTAGCTGTTTTGTTCAGCAGGGAGAGTCAGAAAGACACCTGAAACCCAAAATAAACTTTTTTCCCAGCAAGGAAAAAAAAAAAAATACACAGAAATGACTTCAAAACTACTTTTATGTCCTTGAGTGGTCAATTGCACCAGCTGTTGCTCAAGTTACAACTTTGACTCTTAGTTTTGACAGGGGTACCCAAGTTACAACTTGAATCTGTGTACAGTGAAGTTAGTGGAACTACAAGATCAAACAGACTCAAGGTGAAACTACTATATACTGGGGGGTGAATACTTGTACATATTATTGTTAAATAACTGCAATATGTGTTTACATAAAAATCAGGCTTTACTTTGATATAAAAGAATATTCTTTAGTTAATCAGTGTCAAAAAAATAAAATAAAATAAATAAATCCTTGCAGTTTCATCTTTTGAAGGTTATGAGGCTGGAGGGTCAAATAAATGCAGCAAAATATAGGGGAAAATTAAGTAATACCTGCACTGCTGGGATAAAAAAAAAACAGCCTAAGCTGGGTGACTGGTTTAAGCTGGTCATCAGGCTAGTTTTAGAGGGGTTTTGGCCACTTCTTTAGCTGGCCAGGCTGGGAGACCAATTTGAACAACCAGCTAAAACCAGCTTGACCAACCTAGCCAGGCTGGGAGGCCATCCAGATACCTCCACCTTAAACAGCTTAGGCTGGTTTTAGCCATTTTTTTTTTCAGCAGGGGGAGTCAGCAAGACACCTAGAACCCACAATAAGCTTTTTTTCCAGCAAAACAAAGACCCATGGAATAAAGCTTAAAGTAAGAATGATTTCAAAACAACTACTTTTATGTCCTTGAGTGGTCAATTGCACCAGCTGTTGCTCAAATTACAACTTTGACTCCTAGTTTTGACAGGGGTACTCAAGTTGCAACTTGCTTCTGTGTACACCCTTCTAAAAAAACAGCTAAAACCAGCCTAGGCTGGTTGGCTGGTTTTAGCTGGTCAACTAGGCTTGTTTTAGCTGGTCATAGCTGGTCAGCTGGCTGGTTTTAGCCACTTTCCCAAAACCAGCTACTTCCAGCTTAAACCAGCTAAGACCAACCTTTTATTAGCAGGGCAGTGAAGTTAAACTGAACTGCAGCATCAAACAGACTCTAAGTGAAACTACTATATACTGGGGGTGAATACTTAAGCAAATTATTGTTAAATAACTGCAATGTGTTTACATAAAAATCAGGCTTCACTTTGACATGAAAGGATATTCTTTAGTTGATCAAATGTCAAAAAATCCCCAAATAAACCCAATTCTATTTTGTAAATAAGAAAAGGCCAAGGGGTGTGAATACTTTTTACAGGCACTGTATGATCAGCTTAGAGCCTGAAAAGGCTACTTTTCTCAAAATCAGTCAGATTAGGTTATCTTAATTCAGTGGTTCTCAACTCCAGTCCTTGGGACCCATTGTTCTGCACATTTTGTATGTCCTGCTTCAGATCATCAGCTCGTTAGGAGATAGCTCCATTAACTGAACTGAGTGTGTCAGATTCAGAGACATATAAAATGTGCAGAGCAATGGGCCCAGAGGACTGGAGCTGAGAACCACTGGCTTACTTTAAATCAAGACAAGGGCTACAAAAACCCTTAACTTGCTCACCAGCTCCAAATAAATGTTAAATGATTCAGCTGCTGACCAACAATGTGAGTCTCTAACTCCACATGCTCAAGCTTTGCGGTTTCTAAGTAACAAAAACGAACAGAAAGATACCGGTCATTAGGTTAGTTGAATATCACGTTTGACTTGTTAAACTTTCAAGCTTGCAGTACCTGTAGTTTCTCTGATCTTGGGCAACCTTTGGCATCCCTCTCGGCCGGACTCTTGGCCAGCCTGTCCATGGTGCTTTCGCAAAAACGTTCCATCTACGTTCTGATTTGGATATCCAAGACCTTTCATAGAAGACTCTCCGTGCAGATGGACGCTATCCACCGTGCACAAAGGAGAGTCCATTGGCGTCACGCAACTACTGCTTCCCGTACTGCAGCCGGCGTCGATGGACGAACACTGGGAACTCTGGAGGGAATGAATTCCCTCGCTCTGTAAAGACGACATCCTTTTGGACAAGTGGTACTCGTATAATCGTGTCACTTCTTGCTCGGACGAAGCCGCCTTGCTCTGTTGGTGTTCGTTCCGTGCTCTCTCAATCATATATTGTTCTTTGGCAGGGGAACTTGTGTTTAAGTCTATAGAGTCCTTCAGACTAACTTTCTGCGTTAACCTGTCTGCGTGCAACGGACCACCATCGCCAACAACCTCTGAGTAAATGTGCTCTTCGGATTTGTTATTCAGAATCATATGCAATCTTTGATTGCTTTCTTGAAATGCATAAGACATCCTCTCCAAGTCAAAGGGACCTGAACGTTGGGAATCTCGTCCGTTGAAGTTGTTATACATCCCAACAAGATCCTCAGATTCGGTGACGCTCATCTGACGGGCTTCCGCTTGGGCGCTCAATTTCATCCCGGCGTCTTGCTCCTCAAGCTTCCCCTGCGACATTCCCATCATCACGTCCCTGTGCATTTTGTTGAAGTAGTCCGTCAACGACTTGGTCTCCATCGTTTCGGGCTCCATCTCGAAGTGGTCCGAGCGAAGATTGGAGACAGAGGCGGACTGGGAGTCGTCTAAAGACGCCCGGACCTCACACGGCACCAAACGAAACTCGGTTTCCTCTTCGGCTAGAGTTTGATAGCCTTCAGCCGTGGCTACTAACATTTTCAGAGAGTTTTCAGAGAGTTTCTGAGCTGCGGCTAGCTCTGAGCTCTCTGTCATTTCGGACGAATTTGTCTCATTCCCAGAATCAGAAGACGACTCGGGGCTAAAGGACCGAGATATTTCTACACCTGTGTGCCACAAAGAGACAAACATTTTAGCCATCACACCATACCCGTATACTTTAAAATAGTTTATTTGTACAAAACGAAGGCTATGAAATGCAACATAAATAATGAAATACATGAACAAAAATGAACCACAAATCATAATGAGATCACATTTACATTGCTAAGAAAACAAATGCACACACAATACATGGGGTTTGCATTGAAGACAATGGAATACGGAGAAACAAAACCAAAATAAAGGAATGGCTGGAAGGTTGTACAACGTCAATGAATAAACGTTACTATAGTGTAAGAACCTGAACTATTGTCCGATTGTGGATGAGACTGTTCCTCAGAGGCCGCCAAGGCCTCCAGAGCTTGTAGCGTGGAGACAACGGCGTCGTTGAACACTTCCTCGCTCCCACCGGCCACTTGCGTTGGAACCGAATCAATCAGCGACACGGGGATGTCGTTTTTAACTCCTTTTCGCTCTTGGTGGTCGTCTTCATCTGAACTATCTCTGAATCCTGGCGGCGGAGCGGCTATCGCCAAGTTTAGTGATTGCAACAGGTCGTCGCTGTCCTCCTCGTCGTCTCCTTCCGGTGGAGGCGGAAGCGAAGTAAGATCAATAATATCGTCGCTAGATTCCGAGAGCGACAAGAGAGAACTGGCCTTGTCCTTCATATCCCCCATCATCATCATCATGTCCTCCTCGCAACTAATGTCGTCGTCATCCTCTGCGTCGTCCGTAGTCTCGGCGTAGCAGATATCACGCAGCAAAGGCTCCTCGATGCCTTCCGTCGTACCAAAGATCTTGGCGTCACCGTAGACCATGTGGGCACCGTACTGGAAGCCGTCGACCTCCATTGACGCCTCCAGCGGCTTGTAGTCCTTCTGTTGTGCGTACATGTACCGGTGCTCCTCTAGCACTTCTGGGATGTCCTCCATCAGTCTTTGGTATCCCAAGTTCTGAGGGTTTACAGAGTCCAGCGGAGGATCGCCGAATATAAAGGACACCTTGGCGCTTCTGGGCGACTCTTGAGGTTTGCCTTTTGGGACACTGAAGTAGGGCTGAGGATGCATGTGGCTTGCTCTGCTCGCCCTCTCTGCTTTTTCGTCCCCGTACATGCGATGCTGCAACTGGTGCATTTCGGAGACGGTGGGGGACATGTCAAACTCTCTTCTCCCACAGATGGCGTAGTCGGGGTGGGGCTCGTCGCATGCACTGCAAGAACTGTAATTCCAGTCGATTGCCTGGTAGTTGTGCTTGACCCTTGAGTCTTGTCCTTAGACGTAAACAAGAAAAAGAAGACACCAATGTCAATATTTTTTTTTATTAAAGAATCAATGCTTAGATTCACAAAACATCTTAAAGGAGTAGTTCACTTTCGGAACAAAAATTTACAGATAATGTACTAACCCCCTTGTCATCCAAGATGTTCATGGGTTTTTTTTTCTTCACTCGTAAAGAAATTGTTTTTTGAGGAAAACATTTCAGGATTGCTCTCCATATAATGGGCTTCTATGGTGCCCCCGAGTTTGAACTACCAAAATGCAGTTTAAATGCAGCTTCAAAGGGCTCTAAATGATCCCAGCCGAGAAATTAGGGTCTTATCTAGCGAAAACGATTGGTTATTTTCTAAAAAATGAACAATTGATATACTTTTTAACCTCAAACGCTCGTCTTGCAGTTAGGGTATGTCAAAAAGCCTCCATCTCATTTTCTCCTCCAACTTTAAAATTGTCCTACTTCGCTGCAGAAGTATTGACCCAGTGTTTAAAAAGTGAATATGCAAAGGAGGAGAAAATGAGATGTGAGTTTTTCGACATACCCTAAGTACACACAGAGCTAGACAAGACCGATCGTTTGCTAGATAAGACCCTTCTTTCCTCGGCTGCGATCATTCAGCCCTTTGAAGCTGCATTTTGGAAGTTCAAACTTCCAACTTTATGGGGGCATCATAGAAGTTCATTATATGGACAGAAATCCTAAAATGTTTTCCTCAAAAAATGTCATTTATTCACGACTGAAGAAAGAAAGAGATAAACATCTTGGATGAAAAGGCGAGTACATTATCTGTAAATTTTTGTTCTGAAAGTGAACTACTCCTTTAAGGGTAAAAGTAGCTCATAACTTGCCAATGTAGGAGAAAATCTTAAAAATAACGAGTGTCAGTCCTAAATTTTTGCTCTAAGAGTAGGGGAGACTGGGGGCGGTTGCAACACTTTTTGCATTTCCTTTAGTTTCTCAGAAACTAAAGGCGGCGTATTAAGGTTACCAATACAAACCTGAAAAAAATGATTTTCTTACTTAGATTTTTTTCTTGTTTCCAGCCAAAATATCTAAAAATTCTTAAATCAAGAAGGATTTTCAAGACTAATAAAAAATATTGTCTTGTTTACCCCATTGGCAGATTATTTTACTTGTTCCAAGCAAAAACTAATTTTGACTTGTTTTTCAGAAAACAACAAAATAATTTTTACTCGTCTAGAAAACCCTTCTTGATTTAAGTATTTTTTTTTTTTAACATTTTGCCTGGAAACAAGACAAAAAAATCTAAGCTAGAAAAGCATTTTTGCAGTGTAATCTTAATTGATGTTAACTTTAATAAACTTAAGGTTTAATGTATTATGAAATGTTAGTCTAATAGAAAAAATAATAATAATAGACTAACATGACCTAACAATGAACACTAACAATGAACACTATTCTTACTAAAATAATTAGTTACAAATAAATACTGCAACAAATGTGTTTCTCTTTGCTATTTAACACATTTCTAATGCTAGTTAATGCATTAATCAACATTAATAGAACCTTATTGTAAAGTGTTACCCCTAAATTCATCATTGAAAGTTTGCTGATACCACTTTGAGCTGAGCTGACAAACACTGCCTTAAATAATCATCTATTTAAAAAAGCATCTATTTCAAGCAGACAAATTGTTGTTATATATGATTTAGTGCATGCTCATGCTCTTACCTGCAGTGTTACTGTTGTTTGCCATGTTGAAGATGGACCTCCGTGAGTCGACCAGCAGCCTGTAATAACCAGCAGTCAAACACGCCAGGTTCATAGCATCACTGGACTCCATTATAAGAGTGATAGGCTGCAGAAAGAAATATATTGCAGAAGAAATGCATAAATAATCAGTAAATACAGCAGTGAGTGATGGGAGCTTGTACAGTGTTCCCAAGACTCACTTAGCGGTGTTTATATTACAGTAACAAATGGCTATGAGCAACTTACTACCCTTAAAAATAACAGTAGCATCTGCAAAACAGTTCAATAAACAGTTACATTCATTAATATTAACAGTTTTTAGTTCATGCTTGCAAAGCAAGGTGGCAAACTTAAAGTACTGCATGTACTGACTTGTCTTTTTTATAAAATGAAGCATGCATATGTCAGCAACTATGAATTATTAATGCATATTTTCTTTAAGCATTGGATAAAAGGGAAATTGAACTACGCGTTGTTTACATCTAGAGTAATGCCTGTGGTAAAGAGCCTGTAAATTGCATTTATCAATCATTTACAAATAATCTAAATGATAATCTAGTCTGGTAGGTAATATAGTTTTAGTTCATGTTTGCAAAGCAATGTAGCAAACGTATTATACTGCATTTATATTTTCTATTGTATTTACTGCCTTTATTATTATTGTTTTATAAAATGAAACATGCAAATGTCAGAAACTGAATTATTAATCCATGTTTTCATAATAAGCATTGGATGAAAGGGACGTTGAATTGTTATGCGTTTTATATTGTGTACAATCAGTGAAATGCATGTGGTAAGGAGTCAATAAATAGTTTTAATTTATCAGTAAGTTATATTTTCTATTGCTTTTAATGACTTTTTTTTACAGATGTATTTGAATATCCATAAATATAAATTATTTATTAATGCTTTCTTTATAAACACTGGATGAAAGGCAAGCTGAATTGTTAAGTGTCTTTTATATTGTATACAACTGGTGTAATGCATGTGTTAAATAGTCAATAAATAGTTTTAATTTATCAATAATTTATATTTTCTATTGCATTTATTAACGGTTTTATAAAATAGAGCAAGTAAATATCTGAAACTATGAATTAACAATTACAATCAGTGAAATGCATGTGGTAAATATCAATAAATGGTATTACACTAACAATAATTTATGTTTATATATCTGTCACGTAATTAAGTTTTTTGTTCATGTTTGCAAAGCAATGTAGCAAACGTAATATAGATCTTTTATATTTTCAATTGCATTTACTAACTGTTTTATAAAATGAAGCATGCATGAATTGTTATGCATCTTTAATACTGTATGCAAATGTAGTAATGCATGTGGTAAATATTCAATAAATAGATGTAATTTATCAATAATTTATATTTAATATTGCATTTATAACGGTTTTATAAAATGAAGCATGCAAATGTTACTATGAATTAATAAATTATGCATCTTTAATACTGTATGCAACTGTACTAATGTATGTGGTAAATAGTCAATAAATAATTGATCAATTATTTATATTTTATATTGCATTTATTAACTGTTTTACAAAATAGAGCATGTAAATATCTGTAACTATGAACTAATAATTACAATCAGTGAAATGCATGTGGTAAATTGTCAATAAATGGTATTATATTATCAATAATTTATTAATAATCAAAATAATCTGTCATGTAATGCAGTTTTTGTTCATGTTTGCAAAGCAATGTAGCAAACGTAAAATAGATCTTTTATATTTCCTATTGCATTTATTAACCATTTCATAAAACGAAGCATGCAAATGCAACTATGCATTAATGAATTGTTGTGTCTTTAATACTGTATACAACTGTAGTAATGCACGTGGTAAATAGTCAACAAATAGATTTAAATTTATCAATAACTTATATTTTCTATTGCATTTATTAACTGTTTTATAAAATGAAGCATGCAAATGTAACTATGAATTAATAAACTGTTATGCATCTTTAATATTGTATGCAACTGTAGTAATGCATGTGGTAAATAGTCAATAAATAGTTTTAATTGATCAATTTAACAATACTAATAGTCAAAATAATCCGCCATGCAATATTGCTTTTAGTTCACACATGCAATGTATCAAACTTAACATATTGCATATTGCATTTCTGTTTTCTAAAGTGATGCATGTAATTCTATATATGAATTATTTAGACATGGCTTCATCATCACAACTGGATGAAAGGGACGTGGACTAAAAATGTATGAATGTCATTGCATTAGATGGAAAAACATTAAATCAAGTGTTTTCTGCAAACAAACGATGTTTTTATCCATTGCACCTTAACATCCAGGACGTGGAGCTCCACTCGCACGTTTCTTTCATCCTCGGTGAACATTTCGATTCGGTTGACGTGGCTGAAGTCGGCCAGCAGAGCCACCAGGTTGGTTTTGGTGTTGATGACGTGACTGATGCCGTAACGTGGCCCCACCAGCAGCGTCACCTCCGTGTGTTTCTCTCCTTGCTGTCAGATCACAAATACAACTGTGTGAAAACAGCTGCTTAAAATGTACTCTAAGAATGAACAATACATTTATTAATCGTTGTTAATGTTAATTAATAAAAATATTGTTCATTGTTTGTTTTTGTTCACAGTGCATTAACTAATGTTAACAAACAACTTTAGTAAATGCTGAAATTAACAGTAACTAAGATTAATAAATGCTGCAGAAGTATTGTTCATTCTTAGATCATGTTAACTAATGAACCTTATTGTAAAGTGCTACCGTAAAGGTAAAATCTATCATTAACTTCTTCAGTTACAAATAGCTAATTTTTTTTTTAAAGAAAATAAAAACAAAAAATAAAGTTCTCTTTACTAAAAGGAAATAACAGCAAAACTAAAAACTAAAACAAATGAATAATAAAATATTTATTTTTTTACAGAAATCTGAAAATATTGTTAGAAAAAAATACAAATACAGTGGGAGGAAAAAATTTTAAATTTTGATTTGTTTATAAGTTAAATTATATTTGCTAAACAGAAATAACTGCACAACTAAAATAAATACATATAAAAAAATCTTGATTCACATGTTTTCATACTAGCATGTGAAGTTTTTTGTTTTGTTTTTTTAACAAAAAATAAATAAATCTATCATCTATCATTTTCAACAATAAATATTTTTCCTTGATCTGTCAACTTTTTAGTTAAACATGACAAATAGCAAACATTTTTGCAAATAAAAACAGAAATCAAGTTCTCTTTTCAAAAAGGAAATAACAGCAAAATAAATAGATAAATAAATCAATTTTGATTAGTTTAAGTTAAATTATATTTACTAAACAGAAATAACATCAAAACTAAATAAATAAAAAGAAATCGCAACTTCGCATGCTAGTATGAAAACTGCGAATCACTGATTTGTTTTGCTGATGTTTTTAACAAAAAATTAAATAATTTGAAATAGTTTTCTTTATAAAACAGAAATAACAGATAAATGTTTTAATGTTTTAAATATTTTAAAAATAATATAGTTTACATGCTAGAAATATAAAGTAAATGACTATATATATATATATATATATATATATGCTAGAACATAAATACATAGTGAGAATCATTAGAATCACCAAGAAAATCATTAGAAATCAGATCCTCTTGATAAAAATAACAGCAAAAATAATACTTCACATACTAAAAAATTAAAGATTTGTAAATATATTTAAAAAATATATAGAAATCAAATTCTTTACAACACAGAGATAAAAGCAAGACTTACTATATTATATTTTCTAGCATGTGAAATATGATTGTGAATGATTGATTTATAATTTTATAATTAGTTGAATAATTTAATAATTACATATATAGTTCTCTTTACAAAACAGAAAAAAACAGCAAAACTAAAATAAAATGGAAACCACAACCATATTCTCCAGATGTAAGATAATCAAAATAGTGAAACCTCATTGATTGATTTTTTTCATAATTTTATAATTATTTTAAACAGGAAAATAATTAGAAATCAATTTCTCCTTAGAGAAAAAAAAACATTGATTTGTTTGTCATTTATAATTATTTTTAACAAATAATAAAATATAAATCTCATTCTTTACAAAACAGAAATAACACCAAGACTTAATATATTTTACATGCTAGAAAATAAAAACAGTGTGAATCACTATTGATTTGTAATGTTATAATCAGTTTTAACACAAAAATAAAATAATTAGATATAAAGTTATCTTTACAAAACAAAAAAAAACTAAAACTTAAAAAAAATCTAAATAAAATTACAATCATATACTTCACATGCAAGAAAATCAAAAAAAGAGTGATGCATTATTAATTTGTTCATAATTGTATAATTATTTTAACAAATAATTAGAAATCAGTTTATCTTTACAAAACAGAAATAAAAGCAAGACTTAATATATTTTACATGCTAGAAAATAAAAACAGTGTGAATCTTGTTAGTTTTAACAAGAAAATAAAATCATTAGATATAAAAGTTCTCTTTACAAAACAAAAAAACAAAAAGAAAAGAAAATGTAAAAAAAATGTAAGAAAATTAAACTAGAGTAAATAATTATTGTTTTTAACAAGAAATAATTCGAAATCAGTTTCTCTTTATTTCAACATGCTAGAAAATAAAAATATTTGAATTACTATTGATTTATAATTTTATTATTTTTAACAAGAAAATAATCAGAAATCAATTTTGCTTTACAAAAAAAAAAAAAAAAAATAGAAATAGAAATAATAATAAAATCATATACTTAACATGTTAGGAAATTTAAAGTTTATTGAAGTGAATCTGCTTAAAGATGTTTAAACCTTTCTGAAATACACCTAAACCTTTAAAGCAGTTGATCTGGATTGAAAGGCCTCAGTTGCTGACCTGGTGACAGCTCCTAATGACAGCTCTGTGAATGCGTATCTCTGCACTTACGACCAGCGTGGACTTGAACACTTGTCCTCCGTACAGCCTGAGATCACTCAGATATTTCAGGTAGTGGACCTTCGCCTGCAAAGCTGTGAGCTACAACACAGAGCACAAATCCCAGCAGAATTAAGGAACGGAAAGTAGACATCACATAAACAGAGCACTCTTACTTCTTCTTTTTCAATACGTACCTCTGGGAAAAACATACAAGTTGAACTAGGTTTATTTGCAAAGACAGGCCATGATAAAAATCAATTTGTGTTTACAAAACTGAAATAACAGCAGAACTAAAACATTCCTTACATGCTAGAACATGAAAATAGTGTGAAGCATTGATTTGTTTATAATTTCATATTTTTAACAAAAATAAAACTAAAAGTCCAGAATAACAAAACCGAAATAACAGATAAAAAATGACCAAAAAAATATACCTATCATGAAAAAAAAACAAAGTGAATGATTATTTATTTGTTTATAATGTTAAACTAAACAACAACAAAAATCATATTCTTCACATGTTGAATTTATACTAATTTCTAATTTTATTTTATAAATAATTTTATAATTACTATTTTATAGTTATAATTGCATGGAAATACTGCACTTTATATTGTGAGATGATATCTTGCAATTCTGACTTTATATCCCGTAATTGTGACTTTATATCCAGTAATTCTGACTTTGCATCCCGTAGTTCCGACTTAATATTTTGCAGTTCCGACTTTATATCCTGCAATTCTGACTTTGTATTTCTGACTTAATATTTTGCAGTTCCAACTTTATATGCCGCAATTCTGACTTTATATCTCACAATTATGAGATCTCGCATTTCCGACTTTATATCCCGCAATTCCGACTTTATATGCTACAATTCCGACTTTATATCCCACAGTCCCGACTTTATATCCCGCAATTGTGACTTTATATCCCACAATTGTGACTTTATATCCCGCAATTCTGACTTTATATCCCGCAGTTCTCACTTTATATCCCGCAATTCCAATTTTGTATCCCACAATTCCGACTTTATATCACGCAATTGTGAGTTTATATCACGCAGTTCTGACTTTATATATCCCGCAATTCCGACTTTATATGCTACAATTCCGACTTTATATCCCACAGTCCCGACTTTATATCCCACAATTGTGACTTTATATCCCGCAATTCTGACTTTATATCTCACAATTATGAGATCTCGCATTTCCGACTTTATATCCCGCAATTCCGACTTTATATGCTACAATTCCGACTTTATATCCCACAGTCCCGACTTTATATCCCGCAATTGTGACTTTATATCCCACAATTGTGACTTTATATCCCGCAATTCTGACTTTATATCCCGCAGTTCTCACTTTATATCCCGCAATTCCAATTTTGTATCCCACAATTCCGACTTTATATCACGCAATTGTGAGTTTATATCCCGCAGTTCTGACTTTATATCCCGCAATTGTGACTTTATATCCCGCAATTCCGACTTTTTATATCCCTCAATTGTGACTTTATTTCCCGCAGTTCTGACTTTAAATCCTGCAATTGTGACTTTATCCCGCAATTCCAATTTTGTATCCCACAATTCCCGACTTTATATCCCGCAATTGTGACTTTATATCCCGCAATTCCAATTTTGTATACCGCAATTCCAATTTTGTATTCCACAATTCCAACTTTATATCCCGCAATTCCAATTTTATATCCCGCAATTGTGACTTTATATCCCGCAATTCCAACTTTATATACCGCAATTCCAATTTTGTATTCCACAATTCCAACTTTATATCCCGCAATTCCAATTTTATATCCCGCAATTGTGACTTTATATCCCGCAAATCCAATTTTGTATTCCACAATTCCAACTTTATATCCCGCAATTCCGACTTTATATCCTGCAATTCCAACTTCATATCCCACAAATCCGACTTTATATCCCGCAATTCCAATTTTGTATCCCACAATTCCAACTTTATATCCCGCAATTGTGACTTTATATCCCGCAATTCCAATTTTGTATTCCACAATTCATACTTTACATCCCGCAATTCCGACTTTATATACAGCAATTGTGACTTTATATCCCGCAATTGTGACTTTATATCCCGCAATTCTGATTTAATTTCTCGCAATTCCAATTTTGTATTCCACAATTCCGACTTTATATGCTACAATTCCGACTTTATATCCCACAATTCCGACTTTTTATATCCCGCAATTGTGACTTTATTTCCCGCAATTGTAATTTTATATCCCGCAAATTGTGACTTTATATCCTGCAATTCCGACTTTATATCCCGCAATTCCAACTTTATATCCCGCAATTGTGACTTTATATCCTGCAATTCCAATTTTGTATCCCACAATTCCGACTTTATATCCCGCAATTGTGACTTTATATCCCGCAATTCCAACTTTATATCCCGCAATTCCGACTATATATCCCGCAATTGTGACTTTATATCCCACAGTTGTGACTTTATATCCCTTAATTCTGACTTTATATTCCGCAATTGTGACTTTATATCCCGCAATTCCAACTTTATATCCCGCAATTCCGACTTAATATCCCGCAATTGTGACTTTATATCCCACAGTTGTGACTTTATATCCTTTAATTCTGACTTTATATCCCGCAGTTCTGACTTTATATCCCGCAATTCCAATTTTGTATCCCACAATTCCGACTTTATATCCCGCAATTGTGAGTTTATATCCCTCAGTTCTGACTTTATATCCCGCAATTCCAATTTTGTATTCCACAATTCTGACTTTATATCCCGCAATTGTGACTTTATATCCCGCAATTGTGACTTTATATCCAACAGTTGTGACTTTATATCCCGCAATTCTGACTTTATATCCCGCAGTTCTGACTTAATATTCTGCTATTCCAATTTTGTATCCCACAATTCCGACTTTATATCCCGCAATTGTGAGTATATATACCACAGTTGTGACTTTATATCCCACAATTCTGACTTTATATCCCGCAATTCCAACTTTATATCCCGCAATTGTGACTTTATATCCCGCAATTGTGACTTAATGTCCCGCAATTCCGACTTAATGTCCCGCAATTGTGACTTCATATCCCGCAATTCCGACTTTATATCCCCCAATTCCAATTTTGTATCCCACAATTCCAACTTTAGATCCTGCAATTCCGACTTTATATCCCGCAAATTCCAACTTTATATCCTGCAATTGTAAGTTTATATCTCACAATTAAGAAAAAAAATGATCGCGAGTAAAGTCAGAATGTATGATAAAATTGTGATTTTATGTTTTTTAATTTAGTGGCAGAAACGACTAATACTGTAGCTGTTTAATATAACGCTTTATTTAAACATATGTATATATACACACACACAAGTCAGTTTTAGCTTGTGAATTTTCTCTGGTACTGCTATTGTGAAAATCCTAATCTGTATTATATTATGCATTCTACACTTCTACATCTACACTTTCAAAGGCAGCTGAAAAGATCGATTTTAATTCCACTTTTCATATGTACATCAAGCTGTGAAATTTTCTTCACCTTTTTGCCAGGAGGCACCAGGTTCTGGTTGGTTTTCAGGATGTGTGTGAGAGCTTTCTTGATGTTCTTCTCTTTCATGCTGGACAGAACCGCTGGAGGTAGAAACTGCGCCAGACCCCACTCCTTTCTGTAAAGACACAACGGGAAATTCAAACCTTCTTCGCAACAGTCAAACGCCTTTCATCTCTTCTTCTCATTTGAAGGAACCAGCACTCAAAACTTTTAACTCGCCCTCATGATGATCAAACCCGTATCATTTTCTTTCTTTGGTGAAACACAAATGGAAAAGGTTAGGAAGAATATTTGAGCTACTGCTGTTCATACATAAAAAATGCATTCCATTAATCTTTGTTTTGCAACTTCAAAAACATTAAATAAATACTATCAGTATTTATGCACTTAAGATTTTCACATCTAATTCAGTGTTACTTCTCTTTTTTATTTTTTGTGAAATTGACTAGCAGTTTAAGAGTGAACTTTTTTCCAGTGTACAGTAAAACCATTTTTATTTTATTGCAGCACATATACACGTGCTACTTAAGACTGGTTTTATCTTTAATTTGTCAGCTTCTTTAGTTAAAAATGACACATAGCAAGCATTAACAATAAAAATAAAACTAGAAAAAAAAAAATGAATTTTTAGATGTTTATAAGTTAAATTCTCTTAAAAAAAAATGTAACTGCATTCGGGTTTGGAACAACATGTGTGCAAGAAAAAACATTTTTATTTTGTCTGTTCGTTTAATGATTGTGTGCATAGACATTAAACACTCACTCGATGTATTTAAGCGAGACTTTCTGTGTCTGTTTGGTGCTGAGAGTCAGGATGTACATCTGAAGAGCAGCCAGGCGAAGTGCCGTGTCGTATTTGAGCTCAGAGCCAAAGCGCTCCTGCACCACGTCCTTACAGCTCTGCATCCAGACGAGCAGAAGAACACAATTAATACAGAGTGTGCTTTAGTAGACATAACCTTTCTCTCAGATATTTGCTTTGTTTGACATTCTGAAAAGGAATAGTTCATTCAAAAATGAAAATTTGCTGAAAAATGACTCATTCTTAGGGCATCCAAGATGTAGATGAGTTTGTTTCCTCATCAGATTTGGAGAAATGCAGTATTGCATCACTTGCTCACCATTGGATGTGAATGGGTGCCGTCAGAATTAAAGTCCAAACAGCTGATAAAAACAAGAAACAAATGCATCAAGATGTTTTTTTTAACTAAAATACAAGTCCTTAATTCATAATAATGAATCATCAAAATCCAGCCACATATTTGTTTAGAGCTGTTTTGGCTTGTAAACAGTATTTAATCTGCAGATTTCTCTCCTGATTCAGACCAGACCACTTTTTCACTGGAGGAAGCTTTATTATGATGGATTTGTTTCTAAAATACGCAGCTTTTGTCTTCTCAAGATGTTAACTGATGGACTGGAGTGGTGTGGATTACTCTCATTCTGACGGCACCCATTCACTCCAGAGGATCCATTGGTGAGCAAGTCATGGAATGACATTTCTAGTTGATGAAGAAACAAACGCATCTACATTTTGGATGGCCTGAGGCTGAACACAAATTCTCAGGATACAATAATATTATGATATGAAGTCCATGATACAATGTTTATTGCAATATTTAATAAAAAGAAGACAAATGAAGAAATGCAAAGAATTTAAATGTATTTTAATACATTTTAAAGTTAAATTATTCCATCTAATGCACTTTGCGAGTTTAAAATAAGAGCTCCAAACCATGTTCTTAATTAAAAAAACTTAAGTCGGAAAAAAGTTAGTGAATTGTTTCTAGCATGATTAGCAAGTTGCTAGCATTCTGCTAGCACGTTTTTAGCATGATTAGCAGGTTGCTAACATGTTGCTGGCATGCTTTTAACAAATAGCATGTTGCTAACATGACTAGTAAGTTATTAGCAAGTTGCTAACATGTTTCTAGCATGATTATCAAGTTGCTAACATGTTGTTAGCCTGTTTTTAGCATGTTGCTAACATGTTTTTAACACGATTAACACGTTTTTAGCATGATTAGCAGGTCGCTAACATGGTGCTAGCATGTTTAAACACGATTAATAAGTTGCTAACATATTGCTATCATGTTTTAACATTATTAAGTGGCATGATTAACATGTTTCTAACATGTTTCTTACATGTTTCTAACATGATTAACAGATTGTTAAAATGTTGCTAGCATGTTTTTAACATGATTAGCAAGTTGCTAACATGTTTTTACCATGATTAACAAGATGGTAGCATGTTGCTAACATGATTAACACGTTTCTAACACGTTTCTAGCATGATTAACAAGTTACTAACATGATGCTAGCATGTTTAACATGTTTTAACATGATTAGCAGGTTGCTAACATGTTGCTAACATGTTTTAGCATGATTAGCAAGTTGCTAACATGTTTTAAAGCTTAAGTCTTGAATGTTTTGAAGGCAATACAATTGTCAGACAGATAACATGTTTTTAACATGATTAACAAGTTGCTAGCATGTTTTTGACATGATTAGCATTTTGCTAACATGTTTCTAGCATGTTTTTAACATGATTAACAGGTCGCTAACATGTTTTTAGCACGTTTTTAACATTATCACGTTGCTAACATGTTTTTTAGCTTGATTATAATGTTTTTGACATGATTAGAATGTTGATAACATGTTTTAACAGGATTAACAAGACGTTAACATGTTGCTAACATGTTTTTAACATGATTAACAGGTTGCTAACATGTTTTTAGCACGTTTTTAACATTATCACGTTGCTAACATGCTTTTAGCTTGATTATTATGTTTTTGACATGATTAGAATGTTGCTAACATGTTTCTAGCATGTTTCTGACATGGTTAGCAGGTCAATAACATGTTGCTAACATGTTTCTAGCATGTTTTTGACATGATTGGCAAGTTGCTAACATGTTGCTAGCATGTTTTTAGCATGATTAGCACGTTTTACCATGATTAACAAGTTGTTAACGTGTTGCTAGCATGTTTTAACATGATTTAAATGTTGCTAGCATGTTTTTAGCATGATTAGCACATTGTATCATTATTAGCAAGTTGCTAACATGTTACTAGCATGTTTTTAACACGATTAAAATGTTGCTAGCATGTTTTTAGCATGATTAGCACATTTTATAATTATTAGCAAATTGCTAACATGTTACTAGCATGTTTTTAACATAAGCACATTTTACCATTATTAGCAAGTTGCTAACATGTTGCTAGCATGTTTTTAGCATGATTAGCACATTTTATCATTATTAGCAAGTTGCTAACATGTTACTAGCATGTTTTTAACATGATTAAAAGGTCGCTAGTTGATAACATGTTGCTAGCATGTTTTAACAGGATTAACAAGACACTAAAATGTTTCAAGCATGATTATCAAGTAGCTAACATGTTTTTAACATGAGTAACATTGCTTAACACTAACAATAAACATTGTATAAAGAAACTCAAGAATGAATGTGAAATGTAAACCTGATAAACAAACAAAGTGATATTATATAAACTCATTATTGGTTTCTGAGATATATATCTATAGTGAGCTGAACATCACAGAGGTGTTACCTGGACATAGAGGTAATCGAACGCAACAGCGTCTCTCCTCAGAAGATCCACCGGATCTTTTGGAAGGAAACTGATGCGGAAAAAGCATTTCATCTTATGCGAGCCCGGCCTTTGTGTCACCTAAAAAACAAGAAATCATTTTCATATTTCTCTGTGCTCATCATATTTTATTCAGCATCATTTCTTTTTCAGTAGCATCTCAGGAACATCATTCAGCCACACAACAGACCTGCATTAGCATCTCCTGCTCGTGCAGAAGCATTAGCTTTGTTGCGGATCCTTCCATCTTGTGCTCCAGCATCAGAGAGAAGTGCTCAATGCTTTTAATAGACAGCTTCTCTTGCAGCGTCAGAATAACATCCTTTCAAACAGAACAACAGCTCTGTTATTCTCCTTCAACACCAGCAACACGTGACACTGTGCTAACCTCATTACAAATGTTTCAATAACTACGACTATCAGTCATTTATGAGTCTAAATTACATTCACACCAGTGTTTATGAAGCCAAACTAATTAGAATATAAAAATATCAATTTTATTAATAATAAAAACAACTACAATGACAGTAATAGCCATATATTGTAAAACAATTGCACTGCAAAATAAACTAGAAAAAGTTTGTCAAGACAAACTTTAAGTTTGATGGTTTTCAGTCTGAAATAGTTTGGAGTAGAAAGTAGCTTTAAAGCTTAAGTCTTGAATGTTTTGAAGGCAATACAGTCTATCAGATAGATAGAATGATTAACATGTTGCTAGCATGTTTTAAAATCATTAGCAAGGTGCTAACATGCTGTTAGCTTTATTAACAAGTTTTTAACATGATGTTAGCATGTTTCTAACATGAAAAGCAAGTTGCTAGCATGCTTTTAGCATTAGTAACATGTTGCTAGCATGCTAGCATGTTTTTAGCACACTTAACATGTTTTTAACATAATTAACAAGTTGCTAACATGTCTTTGGTATAATTAGCATGTTATTAACATGTTTCTAACATGATTATCAAGTTACTAACATGTGTTTAACATGTTTAACAGGTCACCAACATGTTGCTAGCCCTTTTTTTGCACGATTTGCATGTTTTCAGCATGATTAGCAAGTTGCTAAAATGCTGCTAGCATGTTTTTAACAATATTAGCAAGATGGTAGCATGTTGCTAGAATGTTACTAGCATGATTCTAGTTACTAGGATAAGCTACCGATAGATAATCATGTTAAAAACATGATCAACAAGTTGCTAGCATGTCTTTGGCATGATTAGCATGTTGCTAGCATGTTTCTAACATGATTAGCAAGTTACTAGCATGATTCTAGTTGCTAGGCTAAGCTACTGATAGAGTGAACCGGTTTTTAACATGATTAACAAGTTGCTAGCATGTATTTGACATGATTAGCATGTTGCTAACATGTTTCTAGCATGATATCAAGTTGATATGTTGCTAGCATGTTTTTGCATGATTAGCAGGTCGTGAACATGTTGCTAGCATGTTTTTAACATAACCTGTTTTTAGCATGATTAGAAAGTTGATAACATGTTTTAACATGTTTAGCAACATGCTAGCATGATTACCAAGTTACTGGCATGTTTCGGACATGATTAGCAAGTTACTGGCATGTTTCTGACATGATTAGCAAGTTACTGGCATGATTTAGTTGCTAAGCTAGCTATAGATAGAGCGAACCAGTTTTCATATCAAGTTGCCATCATGTTGCTAGCATGTTTTAACACGATTAACAGCTCGCTGACATGTTGCTAAAATGTTTTAACATGATTAGCAACATGTTAGCATGATTAGCAAGTTACTAGCATGTTTCTAGCATGATTAAAAAGCTACTAGCAGGATTTTAGTTGCTAAGCTAGTGATAGAGCAAACCTGTTTTTAACATTAACAAGCTGATTAGCATGTTGCTAACATGCTAGCATGATATCAAATTGATATGTTGCTAGCATGTTTTTGCATGATTAACAGGTCGCAAACATGTTGCTAGCATGTTTTAGCATAATTAGCATGTTTTTAACATGATTAGCAAGTTACTAGCATGTTTCTAACATGATTAGCAAGTTACTAGCATGATTCTAGTTGCTAGGCTAAGCTAGTGATCGAGTGAACCGGTTTTTAACATGATTAACAAGTTGCTAGCATGTATTTGGCATGATTAGCATGTTGCTAACATGTTTCTAACATGATATCAAGTTGATATGTTGCTAGCATGTTTTGCATGATTAGCAGGTCATAAACATGTTGCTAGCATGTTTTAACATGTTTCTAACATGATTAGCAAGTTTTTAACAAGATTAACAAGTTGCTAACATGTTTCTAGCATGTTTTAACATAAATAAATAGATCTATCTTTTATTCTTTCTTTTTTTTTGAAAGAACATTTTTGTTCACCAAGGATGTGTTAAAGTAATAAAAAGTGATAGCATGGATTTACATTGTTAGAAAAGATTTATATTTAAAAAAAATGCTGTTCTTTTTAACTTGTCATTCGCCAAAGCATCCTTAAAATATTTGTCAGCACAACTATTTCCAACATTGATGATTCTAATATAACAAATCAGAATATTAGAATTATTTCTGAAGGATCATGGGAGACTGGAGTAACAGCTGATGAAAATTCTACTTTGCATCACAGATATAAATTATTTATATTTTTCTGTTTATTAAAGTTTTTACTCTACATTTGTGCAGTTTTCAGTGGGTTAGTGCTATTTTTTAAATATATATAAATTAATAAATACATATTTTTTTAAATGGGTTTTTATACAAAAACTGCTTTTTTTTATGTAAAATTCACTTTATAAAAGACCCACATTTCTAACTTTAATTCATGGGGATAACATGGATAATTTCCCATGGTTTAGTGTAAGATTTTTGCCCGTCTTTTGGAAAATCGAGTTTTACCAGTAGGTGGCTGCAGAGCTCCACTATTTGCTATTTGCTATTTGACCACCTGAAATATATTTTTTCAGTTGAATTCATATCTACAGTACAGACCTGAATGAGAAGGTGTGTCCAAACTTTTGGTCTGTACTGTATTTTACAGTATATGAAAATAAAAACCATTATTTTATATTGTTAAAATGTTTTGCATTATTAAAATTTTAATCAAATAAATGCATCCTTGATGAGCAGAAGAGAGTTTAAATAATAATTTATATCAACGATTTGTAAATATGTTTGCAATGTTGAAATACCTTAATAGAGGTGTTGCAGTCAAACTTAAAGGACTTTGTTTGTCCGTTCTCCAGATACACCTTCAAGACATTTGGCATGAACAGCAGAGAATTATCCTTCACAGACTCCTGCGGACGAAAACACTTTCATGTTTCAAACATCTCCTGAATAATACACCGCTAAAGTGGCTTTTATCCGCTCGCTGATCTGTCAGTGATTCACATCCCTGTGATGATATCAGCACAAAACACATGCGGATGCATCGCTGGATCATTAACCTCTTGTTGTGCCTCTAATTAAAGCATACAGTATGAAAGAACATCCTATTTATGTAATGTGCTTCTTCATAATCTTTCATCACAATGGAATAATTTGCTCCAGAGATAAAATGACGACATCAATCCTCTTATTCTAAATCACATGACTTCATTCTGATGCATAACGTCCGCTTTTCACAATCCAATCAAATCTCAGATGATTATAATCAAAAGCCTAAAGTGTTTCTCTCTGAAATATCCGGTTTTTGTCAGATTATGAAAGCAAAATTGCTTTGCGAATCACAAAAGCAATGAAAGCTGGTGATATGACATGCTTTTTAAGCAAAACGTGTCATTTTTCACTTACAGGTACTTGTCCGTTAATAATGACTTCTTCAGCAAAGCGCACTTTGACCGGATTGGATTTCAACTTGGCCTTTTTAGCTGCACTGATGAAGGCAGATTTGGGCGACTGGATGGGAATAACGGAGGAACAAAAGAGGAAAAATTAGGCAGAAGATAATGACTTGATCACATTGATATTCACTGAGAGCTGAGCCAGAAACTAATAAGCAGATCCAGATGGAATCCGCAGCAGGGTTATTAGCGTCATCGAAAACTAAAACCATGGAAAAAAAATATATGAAATAAATGTTAACTGAAATATTACATTTAAAAAGTTAAACTAGACAAAAATGAGAAATAATGCCTTTGCAACTAGATGAAATAAGTGCTAAAATTATTAAACCTAATAAATGGAAAAAGTGAATAAAACTATATTAATATTAAAAATAACTAATATAAATGACAAAAACACACAACAAAACAAAACAAAAAATGTGCCTTGGCAGCTAGCTGAAAAATAATAAGTTTAAGTATTAACAATTTAAACTAATAAAAAAAAAATCAATGAAAAGTAAATAAACATTAAAAAAAAATTATACAAATATATAAATTAATTAAAATTAAAAATTAGAAAAACACAACAAAACTCAATGAAAACGGTGGCTTGGCAAGTAGCTGAAACAAAATAAGTTTAAGTATATATATAATTGAATTAAAAATAAAAATAAAATAAAAATGACAAAAAAAAAAGACACAAAACTCAGTGAAAATGGTGGCTTTGCAACTAGCTGAAACAAAATAAGTTTAGGTATATATATGCATATATATAAAAATGAATTAAAATAAAATTTAAATAAAAAAAAATAAATTAAAATAAAATAAAAAGGACAAAAAAAGGACACAAAACTCAATGAAAATGGTGGCTTTGCAACTCGCTGAAACAAAATAAGTTTAGGTATATATATGCATATATATAAAAATGAATTAAAAAAAAAAAAAAAAAATAAATTAAAATAAAATAAAAAGGACACAAAACTCAATGAAAATGGTGGCTTTGCAACTAGCTGAAACAAAATAAGTTTAGGTATATATATGCATATATATAAAAATGAATTAAAATAAAATAAAAATAAATTAAAATAAATTAAAATAAAATAAAAATGACAAAAAAAAAAAAAAGACAACTCTCAATGAAAATGGTGGCTTTGCAACTAGCTGAAACAAAATAAGTTTAAGTATATATATAAATGAATTAAAATAAAATAAAAATGACAAAAAAATGACACAAAACTCAATGAAAATGGTGGCTTGGCAAGTAGCTGAAACAAAATAAGTTTAAGTATATATATAAATGAATTAAAATAAAATAAAAATGACAAAAAAATGACACAAAACTCAGTGAAAATGGTGGCTTTGCAACTAGCTGAAACAAAATAAGTTTAGGTATATATATGCATATATATAAAAATGAATTAAAATAAAATAAATAAATAAATAAATTAAAATAAAATAAAAAGGACAAAAAAAAGGACACAAAACTCAATGAAAATGGTGGCTTGGCAACTAGCTGAAACAAAATAAGTTTAAGTACTAAAATTATTATAACTAATAAATAAAAAATAAAAACTATAAATATAACAGAAAATATTAAAATAAAACAATTTAACAAATTAAACAAACTACGATATAGAAACTAAAATAACACTTACCTGTGGACTTTTTAATTAACAAAATTTGTGAAAAATCATTTTTTTCTTTTTCCATTTTTTCTCCTCAAATTGTGCAGCTCTAATAGAAAATCATATTCGAAAAATCCCACAAAATTACCATATATGAATTAAAATGAATTACCATTCTTTTTCCCCATTTTTATATA
>NC_133368.1:49074438-49217214 GCF_049309525.1 Garra rufa | reverse complement strand
ATTTTAGCTTCATTTTAAAAAATAAATAAATATATTATATATATATTATATATATATATAATATATATATATTGACAATCAATAACAATCATTAAATGTATTATTGTGTCAAAAAGATTATTATTATTGATTATTAATGTATTATTGTCAAAAAACGTTTCAATGATGATCATTAATGAATATTAATTTATTATTGTCAAAAAAAACATTTTAATGATTATTATTGATTATTAAGTTATTATTGTGTCAAAATGATTTAATGTATTTAAATTTTGCATTAATAAAAATAAATAAAATAAAATGAAATCATTTTGGCTTCATTAAAAAAACTAAAATAAAACTAAATCATTAAATAAATCGAAATTGAATAAATGAAATAAAGGTATTTTCTTTTCTTTTTTCTGTGTTGTTAAATAATTGAAATGTTAACTTAAAATTCCAGGGGACTTCATGTGAAATATACTTAAAATGAAATAAAATAAAATATTTTTGCTTAATTTAAAACAATAAAAATGCAGGTAAAAATTACTTTAAAATAATATTTTGGCTTTATTTCAAACAAACAAAAATAAATAAAATAAAATGCTTCCCCCCCCCTTTTTTTAAATTTTGCCTTAATTTTCTGTGCTGATAAATAATTGAAATGTTAACTTAAAATTCCAGGGGACTTCATGTGAAATATATTTAAAATGAAATAAAATAAAATATTTCACTTAATTTAAAACAATAAAATGTAGGTAAAAATTACTTTAAAATAAAATATTTTGGCTTTATTTCAAAACAACCAAAAATAAAATAAAATAAAATGCTTTCCCCCCCCCTTTTTTTAAATTTGCCTTATTTTTCTGTGCTGATAAATAATTGAAATGTTAACTTAAAATTCCAGGGGACTTCATGTGAAATATATTTAAAATGAAATAAAATAAAATATTTTCACTTAATTTAAAACAATAAAAATGTAGGTAAAAATTACTTTAAAATAAAATATTTTGGCTTTATTTCAAAACAACCAAAAATAAATAAAATAAAATGCTTCCCCCCCCCCCCCTTTTTTTAAATTTTGCCTTAATTTTCTGCGTTGATAAATAATTGAAATGTTAACTTAAAATTCCAGGGGACTTCATGTGAAATATACTTAAAATGAAATAAAATAAAATATTTTCGCTTAATTTAAAACAATAAAAATGCAGGTAAAAATTACTTTAAAATAAAATATTTTGGCTTTAATTCAAAACAAACTAAAATAAATAAAATAAAATGCTTTTTTTTTTTTTTCCTTTTTTAAAATTTTGCCTTAATTTTCTGCGTTGATAAATAATTGAAATGTTAACTTAAAATTCCAGGGGACTTCATGTGAAATATATTTAAAATGAAATAAAATAAAATATTTTCACTTAATTTAAAACAATAAAAATGCAGGTAAAAATTACTTTAAAATTAAATATTTTGGCTTTATTTCAAAACAAACAAAAATAAATAAAATAAAATGCTTTTTTTCCCCCCTTTTTTAAAATTTTGCCTTAATTTTCTGCGTTGATAAATAATTGAAATGTTAACTTAAAATTCCAGGGGACTTCATGTGAAATATACTTAAAATGAAATAAAATAAAATATTTTCGCTTAATTTAAAACAAAAAAAAGGAAGGTAAAAATCACTTTAAAATAAAATATTTTGGCTTTATTTCAAAACAAACAAAAATAAATAAAATTAAAGCTGCGAGCAGCGATGAACGGGCCCTCGCACCCGGGCTCACCGCCGACCGGTGGCTTTAGGAAAACAGCAAACGGTGGGCAGTATGCTTTTAATACAGTAAATGTAGGAGAAATATGTCATAAGTCATTTAAATGTGCCAAACTTGCCGCTGCCAGCTGGTGGCGCTATGCCTGTAACTGATTATTGGCATGTAGATGTGTTCAGGCCAGCACTATTATCAAACATATGAAGTTTGGTGCAAATTGATTTTGGTATGTTTGAGTTAGTGAAAGATATGATATATCCTACTGCCAACAGGTGGCGCTATGATAATATCTGAATATTGGTCTTTAGGTGTCTTCAGGCCAGGACTCTTACCAAACCTGTGAATTTTGAGGCAGATCGGACATTTTATGGCTGAATTATAACAACTTTTATGTCCATGGCGAAACAACAAACTTTGTCAGGCAGCCACGGACACGCCCTTTTACTCAAGATCTTAACAATTTAACATCTCTAAGGCCTCTAGATCAGACTGACCAAATATAATGTTGATATCATTAAATTTATAGGAGGAGTTTGCTATAAACCTAAACCCCTGCAAGGACTTCAGATAATGCCAACTGTGAACCAATATGCAAAATTTTTCCTTTATTCTGATGATGATGATAAGAACATGATTCATGATGATAACAAAATGTTATTATTGCTTGCTTTACGCCCACCATTTCTGCTTAAATGTCATCGTTACCTATCTGTACAATTTGTGTGTGGACATTGCTTTGCTGGTGACTCCTGTTATAAGACATCACTCTTAAGCGCTACATAACTAAGAATCAATTAGGAAAACGGTGCCCAGTTGGCACATGCATTCACAGTAACCCTCAGCCAGTTTGGATTTAAAGTTTACAGAATTGAAAGAGTTAAACTTTAAAATCAACACACAGACACATACACACTAAATATACAATTTTACCATCCAGTTTCATTTGTTAACATTGTTAACATGAACAATAATTAAATAGCATTTATTAATGTTAATTAATATTAACCTAAAAAAGTACTCATATATTGTTTAAAGGTAAATTAGTATCTTTTAACATTAGTTTATGTACTGTGAATTAACATGAACATGAACACAGTTCATGTGGGTGTACAGCAATACACAATAAAGTGCTCAATAAACGCTTCATTCTTTCAAAATATCTTTAAAAATCAAGTTGGGTATTGTAATGGGGCGATATATATATATAACTCATCTTAAAATGGTACAATTTTCAGATGTTTTGAACAGATAAAAGCAAAGTTTGTTTTGTTGTCAAAGTTTGTCTTGAAATAGTTTTATTTATTGAATATAAAATTTGAATTAACAATGAAAATAAATGTCTATCAATGAAGATAAATTGCTCATGCTAAAAAGTGTATATATGTGTGTGTGTATTTCTTCCTCAAAGATGGTCTATTGCAAAACAGTTTCACTCTCTCTATCTCCCTTTCACCCCTCCCCCCTGCACTCTCTCACTCAGACTGTCATTCTGTGGTGACTGAACACACACACATAATGACATTCAGCCTGCTGAGTGACAGCAGGTTTCTGATTTATTTTTTTAATTTTCTTTAATTCATAGAAGCTTGTATAAAATTTATATTAACAGCACTTGCTCAGAATGATAAGATCTCTGTGTGAAAAAAGTTTTAAAGAGTTTGGATGCTGCACTTTAAAGATATAAAAAAACTACGCTCATCTTTTTTACTATATCTTTAAAAAATCACCACGTCAACACCGTTCAAGATATCCCAAATCCGCTCGCAATTTAACATCTTCAGAATCTTCTCTTCATGTTAAAAAAGTTTGGTGTGAAAAGCTTGTTGTTCTTAGAAGTAGTGTGAATTTGTTTACAGCCTGATTTTTTCCAAAAATCCACATTCAAATCAAAATAGCCGGCTTCCTGTTGGTCTTAGCTAATGAGTTTGATTTAGAAAGTTGTCCAGATTGATGAGAACAATATATGTACAGAGTTTGGTGACTGTAGGAAAAACTAACCCCCCAACTTTTGTCAAAAGATGGCGCTATAGAGTGCCTGCTCCACGCCCATTTATGACCTTTGGCCAGTGTCTAACTATCCTTAATATTGATGTGTTTGTTGAGTTTCATGAAATTCTAAGCATGTTATCTGCCTCGAAAAGACAAGAATCTAATTTTAAAGTTTGACACGTTGCCATGGCAACAGCATTCGATTTATCTTCGACCCCTTTACATATTCTTATCGGCCGTGTTTTGACATGATTTTGATGAAGTTTAAAGAAAATCGAGTAAAATTAAGAGGCTAATTTTAAAGCATTTTGAAAATGACACACTTCCTGCTCCCAGTTGGTGGCGCTATAACTTTGACTCATAATAGTCACATTTATGGAATCGGCATCATACAACGAACAAACTGGTGAAGTTTCATCAGAATCAGGCAATGTGTGCAACAGTTATTAGACACTTCCTGTTTCTCATTTCTCGCCATAACTTTGTCGCCTTGCCACGGCCAAACCGTTCGAGATATCAAAAATCCCCTCGCAATTTAGCATCCCCAATGTCATGAGATCATGCTGACCGAGTTTGGTGACAATCCTATGGAAACCCTGGGAGGAGTACGTTAAATTCCAGAGCATGCGCTTTTTAAACAGCCCTAAATATCTCACTTCTTGTTGCGTGGAGCCTATGACATAGAGTACAAAAGTTGTTCAGCTCGATGAGTTCTATATGTGTACCGAGTTTCATATCAATACGTGCAAGTATGTGTGCGCAGTACATCGAGTTTTCAAACTGTGTTCCAGGGGGCGCTGTAGAGGCCCTGAACCACGCCCGGGTCCCAGCCTCTGTGGCGTCCGGACGACGGCAGATTCCAACGTGTGTGCAAATTTTCAAGAGTTTTTGAGTATGTTAAGGCCCCCAAAAGTGCCCCAACGGTTGAAAAAAAATAAAAAAACAAACAAATTAAAGCTGCAAGCAGCGATGAACGGGCCCTCGCACCCGGGCTCAACGCCGACCAGTGGCTTTAGGAAAACAGCAAACGGTGGGCAGTATGCTTTTAATACAGTAAATATATGAGAAATATGTCATAAGTCCAAAATGTGCCAAACTTCCCATTGGCAGCTGGTGGCGCTATGCCTATAACTGATTATTGGCATGTAGATGTGTTCAGGCCAGCACTATTATCAAACATATGAAGCTTGGTGCAGATTGACCTTGGTATGTTTGAGTTAGTGAAAGATATGATATATCCTGGTGTCAACAGGTGGCGCTATGATAATATCTGAATATTGGCCTTTAGGTGTCTTCAGGCCAGGACTCTTACCAAACCTCTGAAGTTTGAGGCAGATCAGACATTTTATGGCTGAGTTATTACACCTATGTCCATGGCGAAACATCAAACTTTGTCAGGCCGCCACGGACATGCCCTTTACTGAAACTCAAGATCTTCACAATTTAACATCTCTAAGGCCTCAAGATCAGACTGACCAAATATAATGTTGATTTCATTAAATGTCTAGGAGGAGTTTGCTATAAACCTAATCCCCTGCAAGGACTTCAGATAATGCCAACTGTGAACCAAATGTGAACATTTTCCCTATATTCTGATGATGATGATAAGAACATGTAATTCATGATGATAACAAAATGTTATTAGTGCTTGCATTACATTCACCACTTCTGCTTAAATCGTTACCTATCTGTACAATTTGTATGTGGATATTGCTTTGCCGGTGACTCCTGTTATAAGACATCACTCTTAAGCGCTACATAACTAAGAATCAATTAGGAAAACGGTGCACAGTTGGCAAATGCATTCACAGTAACCCTCTGCTAGTTTGGATTTTAAGTTTACTGAATTGAAAGGGTTACACTTTAAAATCAACACAGAGACACATACACACAATATATAAAATGTTGCCATCCAGTTTCATTTGTTAACATTAACTATATTAGTTAACGTGAACAATAATTAAATAGCATTTATTAATGTTAATTAATATTAAGCTAAAAAAAAGTATTCATATATTGTTTAAAGGTAAATTAGTATCTTTTAGTTTATGTACTGTGAATTAACATGAACATGAACACAGTTCATGTGGGTGTACAGCAATACACAATAAAGTGCTCTATAAACGCTTAATTCTTTCAAAATATCTTTAAAAATCAAGTTGAGTGTTTTAATGGGGCGATATATATATAAAACTGATCTTCAAATGATGGTTTTCGGATGTTTTGAACAGATAACAGCAAAGTTTGTTTTGTTGTCAAAGTTTGTCTTGAAATTTTTAATTATTATTTTATATTCAATAAATAACACAATGAAAATATTGTCTACAATGAAGATAAATCACTCATGCTTAAAAGTTGTATTTTTCTTAATCTTTTGCTATGTGACTGAATAGGACAAGTTCATGGTACAGTTCAGTAAAAATAAATAAAAAACAACAACTGCAAAATACAAACAATGAAAGATTTAATGACCCTTTATATTTTCTCAAAATATCAGACATATTTATGTCGATTACGCTACAGCAATGTGCATCTTCCTCAAAGATGGTCTTAAGCAAAACAGCATGTTCCACTGGTCTCTCTCCCTTACACCCCTCCCCCCTTCAGTCACTCTTCAGTGACTCAATGGTGACTGAACACAGACAGGCACAGGCAGAGTGACAGCAGATTTCTAATTTCTTTTTTTAATTTTCTTTAATTCATAGAAGCTTGTATAAAATTGATATTTACACCACTTGCTCAGAATGATAAGATCTCTGTGTGAAAAAAGTTTTAAAGAGTTTGGATGCTGCACTTTAAAGATATTAAAAAATTACGGTTATGTTTTTTACTACATCTTTAAAAAATCACCACGTCAACACCGTTCAAGATATCCCAAATCCGCTCGCAATTTAACATTTTCAGAATCTTCTCTTCATGTTAAAAAAGTTTGGTGTGAATACCTTGTTGTTCTTAAAAGGAGTGCGAATTTGCTTACAGCCTGATTTTTCCAAAAATCCACATTCAAATAAAAATAGCCGGCTTCCTGTTGGTCTTAGCTAATGAGTTTGATTTAGAAAGTTGTCCAGATTGATGAGAACAATATACGTACAGAGTTTGGTGACTGTAGGAAAAACTAACCCCCCAACTTTTGTCAAAAGATGGCGCTATAGAGTGCCTGCTCCACGCCCATTTATGACCTTTTGCCAGTGTCTAACTATCATTAATATTGATGTGTGTGTTGAGTTTCATGAAATTCTAAGCATGTTATCTGCCTCGAAAAGACAGGAATCTAATTTTAAAGTTTGACACGTTGCCATGGCAACAGCATTTGATTTATCATCGACCCCTTTACATATTCTTATCGGCCGTGTTTTGACATGATTTTGATGAAGTTTAAAGAAAATCGAGTAAAATTAAGAGGCTGATTTCAAAGCATTTTGAAAATGACACGTTTCCTGCTGCCAGTTGGTGGCGCTATAACTTTGACTCATAATAGTCACATTTATGGAATCGGCATCATACAACGAACAAACTGGTGAAGTTTCATCAGAATCAGGCAATGTGTCCAACAGTTATTAGACACTTCCTGTTTCTCATTTCTCGCCATAACTTTGTCGCCTTGCCACGGCCAAACCGTTCGAGATATCAAAAATCTCCTCGCAATTTAGCGTCCCCAATGTCTTGAGATCATGCTGACCGAGTTTGGTGACAATCCCATGGAATTCCTGGGAGGAGTACGTTAAATTCCAGAGCATGCGCTTTTTAAACAGCCCTAAATATCTCACATAGAGTACAAAAGTTGTTCAGCTCGATGAGTTCTATATGTGTACCGAGTTTCATATCAATACGCGCAAGTATGTGTGCGCAGTACATCAAGTTTTCAAACTGTGTTCCAGGGGGCGCTGTAGAGGCCCTGAACCACGCCCGGGTCCCAGCCTCTGTGGCGTCCGGACGACGGCAGATTCCGACGTGTGTGCAAATTTTCAAGAGTTTTTGAGTATGTTAAGGCCCCCAAAAGTGCCCCAACGGTTGAAAAAAAAAAAAAAAAAAACAAATAAGAATCCTTAGAAGAACAATAGGGCCTTCGCCCTTTTGGGCTCGGGCCCTAATAAAATGCTTTTTTCCCCCCTTTTTTTAAATTTTGCCTTAATTTTCTGCGTTGATAAATAATTGAAATGTTAACTTAAAATTCCAGGGGACTTCATGTGAAATATACTTAAAATGAAATAAAATAAAATATTTTCGCCTAATTTAAAACAATAAAAATGCAGGTAAAAATTACTTTAAAATTAAATATTTTGGCTTTATTTCAAAACAAACAAAAATAAATAAAATAAAATGCTTTTTTTCCCCCTTTTTTAAAATTTTGCCTTAATTTTCTGTGCTGATAAATTATTGAAATGTTAACTTAAAATTCCAGGGGACTTCATGTGAAATATACTTAAAATGAAATAAAATAAAATATTTTCACTTCATTTAAAACAATAAAAATGTAGGTAAAAATTACTTTAAAATAAAATATTTTGGCTTCATTTCAAAACAAACAAAAATAAATAAAATAAAATGCTTTTTTTCCCCCTTTTTTAAAATTTTGACTTAATTTTCTGCGTTGATAAATAATTGAAATGTTAACTTAAAATTCCAGGGGACTTCATGTGAAATATACTTAAAATGAAATAAAATAAAATATTTTCGCTTAATTTAAAACAATAAAAATGCAGGTAAAAATTACTTTAAAATAAAATATTTTGGCTTTATTTCAAAACAAACTAAAATAAATAAAATAAAATGCTTTTTTTTTCCCCCCTTTTTTAAAATTTTGCCTTAATTTTCTGTGCTGATAAATAATTGAAATGTTAACTTAAAATCCCAGGGGGACTTAAATCATAAACAAATCAAACAGAATAAAAATTCAAGCAATTAATTTCTCATGGTTTTAATTTCTCCAATGTTTGTTTCTCAAAAAAAAAAAAAAAAAAAAATTTATTAAGCAATATCACACAGACGCTCCTGCTTATTTGATATTGCTTAATATATAATATACTAAAACATGGCACATACAAACATTTCTGTATTTTGACATTCTACACCGAAGATCTCACATCTTCAAACACAGAAGTGTTTAACGTCAATGTGAAATGAATGCGTCCGGCGTGAGTCGTCAGAGCTCTGATCCGCAACACAAATAATGGGAGCGAGTGCGGAGCGTCTCGGATTGTTGTTGTTATTTCTCGGGGGCCGTCGGAGCGCAGCGGGAGCGTCTGCATTCCAGCACACATTACTGCGCAGGGAGGAGCGGATCACTGCAGAAACACTGCATTCTGCCTCAAACACATATATATCATCATGATAGTGAAGCTGTAGGAGTTCACTCAAAGTATCATTTTGCTCTTTGTTTAAACATATCAATGATGTTTTAGGATCTAAATACAAAGACACTGCAAAAGCAGATTTCTGTGCATTTTCTATGTGACCAATCAAACGTGAGTAAATGAGTGTCATTGATCATGTGACTCGTGTTCAGACGGTCAGATGTTCCTCCACTGAAGCGAATAATGATATATGTGACCCTGGACCACAAAACCAGTCTTAAGTCGCTGGGGTATATTTGTAGCAATAGCCAAAAATACATTGTATGGGTCAAAATTATTGATTTTTCTTTTATGCCAAAAATCATTAAGAAATTAAGTAAAGTTCATGTTCCATGAAGATTATTTGTAAAATTCCTACTGTAAACATATCAAAATGTAATTTTTGATTAGTAATATGCATTGTTAAGAACTTAATTTGGACAACTTTAAAGGTGATTTTCTCAGTCTTTTTGATTTTTTTGCATCCTCAGATTTCTGATTTCAAATAGATGCATCTCAGTCAAATATTGTCCTATCCTAACAAACCATACATCAATAGAAAGCTTATTTATTGAGCTTTCATATGATGCATAAATCTCAGTTTTGTCAAATTTAACCTTATGACTGGTTTTGTGGTCCAGGGTCACATATAGGACATGCTAGCAAGTGAGAAGTGCAGAAACGAACATCTGTTTGTAATATTTATTTAGCATTCAATTTAAAAAATAAATATGAATACTGCGAGGAATCACTTATGCTCTTTTATTGTAATTTGCTTTGGATTAAATCATATGCTAAAAGCATAAATGTAAAATGGTTTATTATTGATCACACAGTGCTTATATTCTTAAAATAGGTCAAATAACTATTGATTTATTCATCTATCACTGAGTGTTATTTTGTTTTGTTCAATCATTGAGATAAATTTCTAATATTTTGAGTAATTTTTTTTTTGTCAAATATGCCTATTTTTTCAGTTTTAGTTATTTTAGAACACGTCAAACTAAATGAAAATGTGAAATGTGAAAAGTTGCCTTGAAAAGAAGCTGAAATAAAACATAAAAAATATTTTATTTAATTTCAACATTTATTTTAGTTTAGAGATTTTTTTACTAATATTTTGAATTAGACTTTATTTTTGTTTTTATATATTACATATTTTGCAAATAAATATTTACAAAATTATATTCATTTAGTTTGACTTATTCCAAAATAACTAAAACTTAATAAATAAATAAATAAATACATGAATAAATAAAAAATGACCTCTCTCTCTCTCTCTCTCTCTCTCTCTCTCTCTCTCTATATATATATATATATATATATATATATATATATATATATATATAATATAATTTTTTATTCATTCATGTATTTATTTATTCAGTTTTTGTTATTTTGGAATAATTCAAACTAAATGAAAATAATCTTGTAAATATTTAATTAATTTCAGGTAACATTTATTTTAGTTTAGGGAAAATATAGTTTTTAGTAATATTTTGAATTCCACTTTATTGTCTTTGCTGTTGATTTTTTGTCATTTATTTATTTATTTATTTATTTTATTCTTTCAATTTATATATATATATATATATAAATATAAATATAAATATAAATATATATATATATATATATATATATATATATATATATATATATATATAATTTTATTTTAAATATGTTAATTTATTTATTTATATTCATTTATTTATTCGTTCAGTTTTAGTTATTTTAGAATAAGTCAAACTAAATTAAAACAATTTTTAAAACATTGTATTTAATTTCAGGTAACATTTATTTTAGTTTAGGGAAAATGTAGTTTTTAGTAAATTTAGATTTTTCTCATGCATTTATTTATTGTATTTTAGACTTTATTATTTTATATATATTTTATTTTTATATAAATTTTAATTATTTATTTTTTTCTTTATTCATTCAGTTGTAGTTTAGCTTTTAGTAATATTTAGAATTAGACTTTATTTTTGTCTTTGCTGCGTGATTTTCGTTGTGCATTTATTTTATTTTATTTTTAATCTTTTTTTACTCTATAATATAGTTGTAGTTATTTTAGAACAAGGCAAACTAAATCAAAATGTGAAAAATTTGCCTTGGATGCTAGCTGAAATATATATATTTTAAAATTACTGGTAACATTTATTTTAGATTTAGTTTATCTATCTTTTTGAAATCAAATTGGCATTTTATTTAAGATCTACAGGTTTTATTTTATACGCACATTTAAATCGGAAACAATAATCAACACAATCAAAATACATCAACAGACTGTTCTAGGATTTTGTTGATATAATAATGCAATAAAATGGTTATTGTTTTGACACTAGTATGACTTTTATTTCAAACATGCCTGAAATAAAGCAGGACTCTTATTTTGAAAGGTCTTTGCATTACTGCTAGATCATAAAGAAATAAGGGGGATAAAATATGCATGTAAAAATAAATAAATAAATAATACCATATTGTGATTTCTTTTTTTTGGGGGGCCAAATTTTAAAAAGATAATCCTTTAGTTATAAAAAATAATATATAAGATATATAAGATATTTAATAATAGTTTTTCACAGCATAAAGCATCATTTCTACATCCCCTCAAGACAATGTTTAATTTGTCAGACAAAAGCAGACACATGAAGTTAGCTGTCAACATGCATTTTTAACTTCTGTATGTGTATAATGGTTTAAACAAACATCTAAAAACCAAACACACACCTTTGTCTCTCTTTTCTTTCGATAAAGAATCCAGCTTCCTTCTGAGTGACTTTTTCCGCTTCTGGCCATCTGGAAAAGACATGTTGCATACAAAACATCAGAAACAGAACAGTAATCAGTGACAAAACTTCATCACAATCAAACAAGTGACACTTTAGGAGGTCTGTTTAGTTTTTGTGTTAAACGTGTGAGCGACTGTGTTTACCTTTCGGGATGGTGATCTGGCATCCCAAATCGAAGTCTTTCATCAGCCTGACCAGAGCCACTTCCTGCAGCCGGACTCTCTCCAGCTCCGACAGACTCTGAATGGAAACCGACTGCATGTGGAAATTATGACCCGCTGTTTTCTTACAGGTGAAATTTCCCTGTCAAAAGAGACACATAGAAAGAGAAACTCTTTAATAAAGCGGAAGCATCAACTAAATATTACAATATATACAAATATACACTGCAAAAAAAAAAGCGTTTGGAATAATTAAGATTTTTTAATATTGAATAAGAAGTAAGTCTCGTTTGCTCAACAAGGCTGCTTTAATTTTAGTTTTTAAATACTGTAAAAATTGTAAATATTTTTACAATTTGAACTAACTGTTCTTTATGTGAATATATGTTAAAATGTAATTTTCATGAATTTCTTTGAATGAATTTTCAGTATCATTATTTGTCATGCTTCAGTGTTTTTCTTAAATATGCCTATTTTTTTCAGTTTTAGTTATTTTAGAACAGTACTTTTTGTTTTTGCTGCCTTTTTGTCATGCTTTTATTTAAGTCATTTCTTTATTTGGATTTTATTTAAAATTTGATTTAACATATTTATTAATTTATCTATTCAGTTTTAGTTATTTTAGAATAAGACAAACTAAATGAAAACAAAAATAATTTTGCAAATATTGCATTTAATTTCAGGTAACATTTATTTTAGTTTAGGGAATTATTATTATTATTATTATTTTAGTAATATTTTGAATTAGACTTTATTTTAGTCTTTGCTGCATGATTTTTGTCACATATTTATTCATGTTATTTTAGTTTGTTTTTATTTTATTATATTATATTATATTTACGATTTAAAAAATAGAACAAAAAAATAAAGAAAAATACTTTTATCCAGCATTAAATGAATCAAAAGTGACAGCAAAAGTATTTATAGTGGTGTTAAAGATTTTTGTTTAAAAAAAACTAAAACTGTTTAACAAGATTATAAAAAAACCGGGGTTCAAGCACTTAAGGCATTTAGCACATAAGGAAAAATATATTGTGTTAACACCTAAAATCAATGATTTTGCTCAACAAGGCTGCAATAATTTGTTTAAAAATACTGCAAAAATGTTAAATATTTTTATAATTTAAACTAACCATTCCTTATTTGAATATCCGTTAAAATGTAATTAATTTTTTGTGATCAAAGCTGAATTTTAGCATCTTTACTCCAGTCTTCTGTGTCACATGATCCTTCAGAAATCATTCTAATATGCTGATTTACTGTTCGAGAAACATTTCTGATTATTCAAAGTTTAAAATTATCATGCAAACATTTCAGGAACTTCTGATTTAAAAAACTAAAACAAAAAACACTTTTTATCCAGCATTGATGCATTATATTGAACAGATGAGAAGTGACAGCAAAGACATTTATAATGGTGCAAAAGACTTTTGTTTCAAATAAACAACTAAAACTTTTGAACCGAAACCGTTTAACAAAAATATTAAGCATCAATATAGTTGCAAGCACTTAAGGCATTTAAGCACATAAAGGAAAAAGACATCAGTTATAAAAAAAAAAAAAAAAAAAAACATTTATGGCAAATACAGGTAATTTACCAAAGAAATATGATGATTTTTAACATTTATGACTTATAGCGCCACCTATGGTCGGATTTCCATTAAATTTTGCATGCTTGTTCAGAATAATCTGTTGCATATGCTCAACCAGTTTCATGATGTTTTGAGTTTTTGTTTAGGATTTATAGGCTTTGAATGAATTCTGAAGAATCATGTGACACTGAAGACTGGAGTAATGATGCTAAAAAGTCAACTTTGATCACAGAAATAAATTACACTTTACAATATCTTGACACAGAAAGCAGTTATTTTAAATTGTAAAAATATTTCACATTTTTTCTGAAATGTTTTGACCAAATAAATGCAGCCTTGGTGAGCAGACGACTATTATTCCCAACTTTTAATAGGTAACGTTTGAGTATTTTGTGAATGTTTCTCATTGCTGCATCTCATTTCAAGACTGTGCATAGTTCTGTATTTGGTAAACGAACATGATTTCTCAAAAACTAAAACTGAAAATCACAAGCTTGTGTTTTCTATAGCAGCCTCTAAGCTCATGTCTGATTTCTCTATAGAGAATGAATGGGAGTTCATCTCTTGTGCTCCACTGGCTTTAGATTGTGATGTTTGTGATGTTTGGACACACACAGTGTCTCTATATTCCTTCAGAATAAGCCCACGTTTCTGTGAACATGCAGTGACAAGCACTGGAGAATTCTTGGCCTCTCAAACGTTCTGGCAGCGCTGATCATCCTGATCTCCTTCGACTTGAGAAATCGAACCCAGGCTCTGGCAGGCACTCGTGTTTTGTTGGTTTTCCTTTTACTCCTCTTTCCCTTGTAGGGCTTTCTGGGAATGATCACTGAAGCAAATTTAGCCGGGAGTCTCAGACCGAGTTAGATCAGATGACATGTTTGAAGACAACAAATTAGTGATTTTCACAAATCATTAACAACATGTGTTGCGTAATAAAAAACATCTGGCAGGACTGTACTGGCAGGTAGCATCATTTAGTATTAGTATTGTTAATATTAACCTCTTGATTATGAAATCATGCCTCAAACTATAGGTTTTACTATATTTTATTATTTGCAATTTAATTACACTACCAGTCAAAAGTTTTTGAACAGCAAGATTTTTCATGTTTTTTTTTAAAGAAGCCTCTTCTGCTCACTAAGCCTGCATTTATTTGATCCAAATTACAGCAAAACAGTCAATGTGTCACATGAGCTCACCTAGATTTGTGAATTTTGAGTTTTTGTTTAGGATTTATAGGCTTTTAGATGCACAACCTGCATTTATTTGATCCAAATTACAGCAAAAACACTCAATATGTCGCATGAGCTCACCTAGATTTGTGAATTTTGAGTTTTTGTTTAGGATTTATAGGCTTTTAGATGCACAACCTGCATTTATTTGATCTAAATTACAGAGAAACAGTCAATGTGTCGCATTAGCTCACCTAGATTTGTGAATTTTGAGTTTTTGTTTAGGATTTATAGGCTTTTAGATGCACAACCTGCATTTATTTGATCCAAATTACAGAGAAACAGTCAATGTGTCGCATGAGCTCACCTAGATTTGTGAATTTTGAGTTTTTGTTTAGGATTTATAGGCTTTTAGATGCACAACCTGCATTTATTTGATCCAAATTACAGAGAAACAGTCAATGTGTCGCATGAGCTCACCTAGATTTGTGAATTTTGAGTTTTTGTTTAGGATTTATAGGCTTTTAGATGCACAACCTGCATTTATTTGATCCAAATTACAGAGAAACAGTCAATGTGTCGCATTAGCTCACCTAGATTTGTGAAGTTTTGAGTTTTTGTTTAGGATTTATAGGCTTTTAGATGCAAAACCTGCATTTATTTGATCCAAATTACAGAAAAACAGTCAATGTGTCGCATGAGCTCACCTAGATTTGTGAAGTTTTGAGTTTTTGTTTAGGATTTATAGGCTTTTAGATACACAGCCTGCATTTATTTGATCCAAAGTACAGCAAAACAGTCAATTTGTCGCATGAGCTCACCTAGATTTGTGAAGTTTTGAGTTTTTGTTTAGGATTTATAGGCTTTTAGATGCACAACCTGCATTTATTTGATCCAAAGTACAGAAAAACAGCCAATGTGTCGCATGAGCTCACCTAGATTTGTGAAGTTTTGAGTTTTTGTTTAGGATTTATAGGCTTTTAGATGCAGAACCTGCATTTATTTGATCCAAAGTACGGCAAAAACAGTCAAAGTGTTGCATTAGCTCACCTAGATTTGTGAAGTTTTGAGTTTTTGTTTAGGATTTATAGGCTTTTAGATGCAGAACCTGCATTTATTTGATCCAAATTACAGAAAAACAGTCAATGTGTCGCATTAGCTCACCTAGATTTGTGAAGTTTTGAGTTTTTGTTTAGGATTTATAGGCTTTTAGATGCACAACCTGCATTTATTTGATCCAAAGTACAGAAAAACAGCCAATGTGTCGCATGAGCTCACCTAGATTTGTGAAGTTTTGAGTTTTTGTTTAGGATTTATAGGCTTTTAGATGCAGAACCTGCATTTATTTGATCCAAAGTACGGCAAAAACAGTCAAAGTGTTGCATTAGCTCACCTAGATTTGTGAAGTTTTGAGTTTTTGTTTAGGATTTATAGGCTTTTAGATGCAGAACCTGCATTTATTTGATCCAAATTACAGAAAAACAGTCAATGTGTCGCATTAGCTCACCTAGATTTGTGAAGTTTTGAGTTTTTGTTTAGGATTTATAGGCTTTTAGATGCACAACCTGCATTTATTTGATCCAAAGTACGGCAAAAACAGTCAAAGTGTTGCATTAGCTCACCTAGATTTGTGAAGTTTTGAGTTTTTGTTTAGGATTTATAGGCTTTTAGATGCACAACCTGCATTTATTTGATCCAAAGTACGGCAAAAACAGTCAAAGTGTTGCATTAGCTCACCTAGATTTGTGAAGTTTTGAGTTTTTGTTTAGGATTTATAGGCTTTTAGATACACAGCCTGCATTTATTTGATCCAAATTACAGCAAAACAGTCAATGTGTCGCATTAGCTCACCTAGATTTGTGAATTTTGAGTTTTTGTTTAGGATTTATAGGCTTTTAGATGCACAACCTGCATTTATTTGATCCAAATTACAGAAAAACAGTCAATGTGTCGCATGAGCTCACCTAGATTTGTGAATTTTGAGTTTTTGTTTAGGATTTATAGGCTTTTAGATGCAGAACCTGCATTTATTTGATCCAAATTACAGAAAAACAGTCAATGTGTCGCATGAGCTCACCTAGATTTGTGAAGTTTTGAGTTTTTGTTTAGGATTTATAGGCTTTTAGATGCAGAACCTGCATTTATTTGATCCAAATTACAGCAAAACAGTCAATGTGTCGCATTAGCTCACCTAGATTTGTGAAGTTTTGAGTTTTTGTTTAGGATTTATAGGCTTTTAGATGCACAACCTGCATTTATTTGATCCAAATTACAGAGAAACAGTCAATGTGTCGCATGAGCTCACCTAGATTTGTGAAGTTTTGAGTTTTTGTTTAGGATTTATAGGCTTTTAGATGCACAACCTGCATTTATTTGATCCAAATTACAGCAAAAACAGTCAATGTGTCGCATTAGCTCACCTAGATTTGTGAATTTTTGAGTTTTTGTTTAGGATTTATAGGCTTTTAGATGCACAACCTGCATTTATTTGATCCAAATTACAGAAAAACAGTCAATGTGTCGCATGAGCTCACCTAGATTTGTGAAGTTTTGAGTTTTTGTTTAGGATTTATAGGCTTTTAGATGCACAACCTGCATTTATTTGATCCAAATTACAGCAAAAACAGTCAATGTGTCGCATTAGCTCACCTAGATTTGTGAAGTTTTGAGTTTTTGTTTAGGATTTATAGGCTTTTAGATACACAGCCTGCATTTATTTGATCCAAAGTACAGCAAAACAGTCAATTTGTCGCATGAGCTCACCTAGATTTGTGAAGTTTTGAGTTTTTGTTTAGGATTTATAGGCTTTTAGATACACAGCCTGCATTTATTTGATCCAAAGTACAGCAAAACAGTCAATTTGTCGCATGAGCTCACCTAGATTTGTGAAGTTTTGAGTTTTTGTTTAGGATTTATAGGCTTTTAGATGCACAACCTGCATTTATTTGATCCAAAGTACAGAAAAACAGCCAATGTGTCGCATGAGCTCACCTAGATTTGTGAAGTTTTGAGTTTTTGTTTAGGATTTATAGGCTTTTAGATGCAGAACCTGCATTTATTTGATCCAAAGTACGGCAAAAACAGTCAAAGTGTTGCATTAGCTCACCTAGATTTGTGAAGTTTTGAGTTTTTGTTTAGGATTTATAGGCTTTTAGATGCAGAACCTGCATTTATTTGATCCAAAGTACGGCAAAAACAGTCAAAGTGTTGCATTAGCTCACCTAGATTTGTGAAGTTTTGAGTTTTTGTTTAGGATTTATAGGCTTTTAGATGCACAACCTGCATTTATTTGATCCAAAGTACAGAAAAACAGCCAATGTGTCGCATGAGCTCACCTAGATTTGTGAAGTTTTGAGTTTTTGTTTAGGATTTATAGGCTTTTAGATGCAGAACCTGCATTTATTTGATCCAAAGTACGGCAAAAACAGTCAAAGTGTTGCATTAGCTCACCTAGATTTGTGAAGTTTTGAGTTTTTGTTTAGGATTTATAGGCTTTTAGATGCAGAACCTGCATTTATTTGATCCAAATTACAGAAAAACAGTCAATGTGTCGCATTAGCTCACCTAGATTTGTGAAGTTTTGAGTTTTTGTTTAGGATTTATAGGCTTTTAGATGCACAACCTGCATTTATTTGATCCAAAGTACAGAAAAACAGCCAATGTGTCGCATGAGCTCACCTAGATTTGTGAAGTTTTGAGTTTTTGTTTAGGATTTATAGGCTTTTAGATGCAGAACCTGCATTTATTTGATCCAAAGTACAGCAAAACAGCCAATGTGTCGCATTAGCTCACCTAGATTTGTGAAGTTTTGAGTTTTTGTTTAGGATTTATAGGCTTTTAGATGCAGAACCTGCATTTATTTGATCCAAAGTACAGAAAAACAGCCAATGTGTCGCATGAGCTCACCTAGATTTGTGAAGTTTTGAGTTTTTGTTTAGGATTTATAGGCTTTTAGATGCAGAACCTGCATTTATTTGATCCAAAGTACGGCAAAAACAGTCAAAGTGTTGCATTAGCTCACCTAGATTTGTGAAGTTTTGAGTTTTTGTTTAGGATTTATAGGCTTTTAGATGCAGAACCTGCATTTATTTGATCCAAATTACAGAAAAACAGTCAATGTGTCGCATTAGCTCACCTAGATTTGTGAAGTTTTGAGTTTTTGTTTAGGATTTATAGGCTTTTAGATGCACAACCTGCATTTATTTGATCCAAAGTACGGCAAAAACAGTCAAAGTGTTGCATTAGCTCACCTAGATTTGTGAAGTTTTGAGTTTTTGTTTAGGATTTATAGGCTTTTAGATGCACAACCTGCATTTATTTGATCCAAAGTACGGCAAAAACAGTCAAAGTGTTGCATTAGCTCACCTAGATTTGTGAAGTTTTGAGTTTTTGTTTAGGATTTATAGGCTTTTAGATGCACAACCTGCATTTATTTGATCCAAATTACAGAAAAACAGTCAATGTGTCGCATGAGCTCACCTAGATTTGTGAAGTTTTGAGTTTTTGTTTAGGATTTATAGGCTTTTAGATGCACAGCCTGCATTTATTTGATCCAAATTACAGCAAAACAGTCAATGTGTCGCATTAGCTCACCTAGATTTGTGAATTTTGAGTTTTTGTTTAGGATTTATAGGCTTTTAGATGCAGAACCTGCATTTATTTGATCCAAATTACAGCAAAACAGTCAATGTGTCGCATGAGCTCACCTAGATTTGTGAAGTTTTGAGTTTTTGTTTAGGATTTATAGGCTTTTAGATGCACAACCTGCATTTATTTGATCCAAATTACAGAAAAACAGTCAATGTGTCGCATGAGCTCACCTAGATTTGTGAATTTTGAGTTTTTGTTTAGGATTTATAGGCTTTTAGATGCAGAACCTGCATTTATTTGATCCAAATTACAGCAAAACAGTCAATGTGTCGCATTAGCTCACCTAGATTTGTGAAGTTTTGAGTTTTTGTTTAGGATTTATAGGCTTTTAGATGCAGAACCTGCATTTATTTGATCCAAAGTACGGCAAAAACAGTCAAAGTGTTGCATTAGCTCACCTAGATTTGTGAAGTTTTGAGTTTTTGTTTAGGATTTATAGGCTTTTAGATGCAGAACCTGCATTTATTTGATCCAAATTACAGAAAAACAGTCAATGTGTCGCATGAGCTCACCTAGATTTGTGAAGTTTTGAGTTTTTGTTTAGGATTTATAGGCTTTTAGATGCACAACCTGCATTTATTTGATCCAAATTACAGCAAAACAGTCAATGTGTCGCATGAGCTCACCTAGATTTGTGAATTTTTGAGTTTTTGTTTAGGATTTATAGGCTTTTAGATGCAAAACCTGCATTTATTTGATCCAAATTACAGAAAAACACTCAATATGTCGCATTAGCTCACCTAGATTTGTGAATTTTTGAGTTTTTGTTTAGGATTTATAGGCTTTTAGATGCACAACCTGCATTTATTTGATCCAAAGTACAGAAAACATTTTAACATATTTTTACCATTTAAAAACTAAAAATACTCTGATTTGCGGCTCAAAAAAAAAACATTTATTATTGTTATGTTGAAAAAAAGCAGAGTATTTTTTTTCAGATTTCTTTGATGAATATAAAGTTTAGAAGAACAGCATTTATCTGAAATAGAAATCTTTTGTAACATTATAAATGTCTTTATCATACTTTTGATAAATTTAAAGCAGCCTTGCTAAATAATAGTATTTATTAAAAAATTATATTGATTCCAAGCTTTTGAATGGTATATATTGTATGCTACAAAAGCTTACAAAACATACAAATGACAATACAAAGTGTAAACATTATTAGTTCATTATTAGTAATGAGAGTTTAATAATTAATAAATATTTTTTTAATTTTTTTTATTATTTATTCTATAAGTAGTACAATATTTGTAATGAAATAATTATTTAAAAATCTTTAAAAATAAATATTTTTTAAAAAACTAGCAGCAAAATTTGTTCAAACTAATTAACTTCTATGAGTATTTTGAATTATCCTTTTCTTTTGAAGTTAACAAAAATGACAACTCAAATTATCTGGATTGTTTCATTGTTTTAGTTTAAGTATTTTATTTATTTATTTTTTAAAATTAATGGTATTTTTTTGTTTGTTTTTGCTAAGTACACTGCTGCTAAAAGATTGGGCTGTGTTCATTTGATTAAAAATTCAGAAAAATATTAATAATTAATATTGTGAAATTATTATTATTAATATATATTATTTATGATTTATATAAATAAATTATTAAATTATTATGATGTAAAGTGGTGTTCTTCTATATTAATATATATTAAAATTAAATTTATATCTGTAATTAAAAGTTGAATTTTCAGAATCATTACCCCAGTCTTCAATGTCACATGACACCAAAAGTTTGGCGTGAGTAAATTTTTATTCTTCCTTTTTTTTTTTTTTGAAAGAAATTAATACTTTTATTCATCAAGGATGCATTAAATTAATAAAAAGTGATAGCTTAGATTTACATTGTTAGAAAAGTTTTATATTTTGAATAAATGTGATCATGTGACACTTAAGACTGAACTAACGGCTGATGAAAATTCAGCTTTGCATCCCAGGAATAAATTATATTTTAAAGAATATTAAAATAAAAACCATTATTTTATATTGTAATTACATTTTGCAATTTTACCATTTTTTTTTCAGTATTTTTAATCAAATAAACGCAGACTTGAGGAGCATGATGACTTCTTAAATATATATATATATTTTTTTTTTTACAAGATCCAAAATTTGAGCGGTAGTCTATATTAAATATTCTATATTGCTTTATATTCAGGATTTGCTATGTTAATAAAAAAAATTGTTACTAATTAACAAGTCAAGTTTTTAGTTTTAGTTAAGCATTTAGTTTAATTTAAGTAGTTGAGTTAAAGTTAAATAAACTGTTGTACTATTTCAATTTAAGACCAATTAACATGTATGAGTACAAAATAAAAATCTGCCAGATCTGCTTACTTAAAAACTTTTTAACTTTGACCTCATTTTTTTAAATTGTCAAAACGTGAAATGAAATGCTCAAATGTATAACATTAATGTACTGTACTGTACTGAGCGTCTATGCAAATAAAAATAAGTGCACATGCAGAACACGTGGCTTCTGGAACACACTCATATTTGGAAATAACATACACTTCTTTTTTTTTTATCTATATCGTCCAGCCCTAATGAGCAATGAGGAAGGAAACAGACTGTGCAGGCAGATACTCACGACCTCTGATTAACCAGCCTGTAAATCTGCCTTGACCAGATTATGCTTTCTTTGATCCACGTTGAAGTGGAAACTGTCATATGAGTCCAGCTCCAAAGAGGCTTACGGTCCAACAACGATGAAAAATCCTGACCCATTTCTAGGGCCTTTCCAACAATTACAGGTGAACCAAATGACATTCAGGGATGATCTGTTGCTTTGAAAACATGAGTTATTCATGCTGCTGGAACACACTTCATTTGAAAAAAAGATCTTTTCAATGCAACAGTTCATTATGACCAAGCTCCAAAACCGAAAATCGAAACAATAGGACTCATGCATTTTTTTTTTGCATGTCTTAAGTCATGTGAATCTTTATGTGGGAGACTAAATTTTGATGACTTTGCCCTTCACTGCAGCTCTCTGCTTTTATCAACAAGTAAATAGCTCCTAATATGGGTCACTGCGTAGCATATGTGACATGCAACCGCACTACTATTTCACTTTCCACTCAAGCCAATAGCATAAACTTGGATAACAGGACCACATGCATGCCTAACAGCTCAAGTCAAACATTCGCTGAGCATTTCCTTCCCAGCTGCAGAAGGTCAACGCTCGATCCAAACACCAGCAGTTCCTCATCTGCTTGCATAATAACCCAGATCAGATCCCACACCGATGTGCACACAAGCAAAGGCATGAGCTGCACGCACTTAAAATGAGATTAATAACAATCATTTAGCTCTAATTGTTCATAGAGATGGGAAAAAATTAGATGGGGAGAATTATATTTAAATGCTTTTTAACGTTCTCCTGCAAAGGTATTGTGTTTCCCTGAGAAATTTTGCAGTTGCTTGTAAAACATTTGCGTTCTCTCGCAAAATGAAAAGGAAACTGTGCTTGAAAACATTTGCGGTTTTTACAAAAAAAAAAAAAAAAAAAGCTCTTGCGTTCCACTTAAAAGTTTGCATTTGTTCTTGCAAATGTATTGCTTTGCCCCCTAAAACTTGCGTTCTGCCAAGAAACTTTGCATTCATGCTCAGAAAAGTATTGCATTTTGGTAAAAAACTTTAAGTTTGTTCTTGCAAATGTATTGCGCTCCCCTAAGAAACCTTGTATTCTGCTAAGAAACTTTGCATTCATGCTCGTAAAAGTATTGCATTTCAGTAAAAAACTTTGCATTTTCTTGCAAAAGTATTGCTTTGGCCTTAGAAACCTTGTGTTCTACCAAGAAACTTTGTGTTCATGCTCACAAAAGTATTGCATTTTGGTAAAAAAAAAAAAAAATCGTTGCGTTTCCTTACAAAAATATTGTAATCGCATCAGAAACTAACTTGCGTTTTCTTGCAAAAGTATTGTTCTGCTAAGAAACAAACCAATTTAGCATTCTCTTGTGAAACCATTACCATTTCCACAAGAAACTTTCTGTTTGCTTGAAAAACATGTGCGTTCTTTCACGAAAGTATTGCATTCCACTGAAAAACTTTGTTTGTTCTTGAAAAACTTGTGTTCTGCTTTAAAAGTTTGCATTTGTTTTTACCAAAGTATTGCTTTCCCCTAAAAAAAAACGTTGCATTCATGCTCACAAAAGTATTGCATTTCGGGGAAAAAAAAAAAATTCTGCATTTGTTTTCTTGCAAAACATTTGCATTCTTTTGCAAAAGTATTGTTCTGCTAAGAAACGAAAAATTTTGAATTCTTCTGCGAAACATTTGCATTTCCCCAAGAAACTTTGCATTTGCTTGTAAAATGTGCGTTCTTTCACGAAAGTATTGCATTCCACCAAAAAAACAGTTTGCAATCGCTTAAGTATTGCATTCCACTGCAGAACTTTGCATTTGTTCTTGCAAAACATTTACTTTTTTGCAAACCTTGGGAAACCTTGCGTTCTGCTAAGAAACTTTGCATTCATGCTCACAAAAGTATTGCATTTCGGTAAAAAAAAAAAATGTCTGCATTTGTTTTCTTGCAAAACATTTGCATTCTTTTGCAAAAGTATTGTTCTGCTAAGAAACGAAAAATTTTGAATTCTTCTGTGAAACATTTGCATTTCCCCAAGAAACTTTGCGTTTGCTTGTAAAATGTGCGTTCTTTCACGAAAGTATTGCATTCCACCAAAAAACAGTTTGCACTTGCACAAGTATTGCATTCCACTGCAGAACTTTGCGTTTGTTCTTGCAAAACATTTACTTTTTTGCAAAAGTTTTGCATTCCGCTTCAAAGTTTGCATTTGTTCTTGCACAAGTATTGTGTTGTACCTAAGAAACCTTGTGTTCTTGCTCACAAAAGTATTGCATTTTGGTAAAAAACTTTAAGTTTGTTCTTGCAAAAGTATTGCTTTGCCCTAAGAAACCTTGTATTCTGCTAATTAACTTTGCATTCATGCTCACAAAAGTATTGCATTTTGGTAAAAAACAAAAACTTTGCGTTTTCTTGCAAAAGTATTGTTCTGCTAAGAAACAAACCAATTTAGCATTCTCTTGTGAAAACATTACCATTTCCACAAGAAACTTTCTGTTTGCTTGAAAAACGTGCGTTCTTTCACGAAAGTATTGCATTCCACTTAAAAACTTTGTGTTTGTTCTTGAAAAACATTTGCATTTTTTTTTTTTTTTTTGCAAAGGTCTTGTGTTCTGATTAAAAGTTTACATTTGTTTTTACCAAAGTATTGCTTTCCCCTAAAAAAAACGTTGCATTCATGCTCACAAAAGTATTGCATTTCGGTAAAAAAAAACTTTGCATTTGTTTTCTTGCAAAACATTTGCATTCTTTTGCAAAAGTATTGTTCTGCTAAGAAATTAAAAATTTTGCATTCTTCTGTGAAACATTTGCATTTCCCCAAGAAACTTTGCGTTTGCTTGTAAAATGTGCGTTCTTTCACGAAAGTATTGCATTCCACCAAAAAAACAGTTTGCAATCGCTCAAGTATTGCATTCCACTGCAGAACTTTGCATTTGTTCTCGCAACATTTACTTTTTTGCAAACCTTGGGAAACCTTGCGTTCTGCTAAGAAACTTTGCATTCATGCTCACAAAAGTATTGCATTTCGTTAAAAAAAAAACCTTTGCATTTGTTTTCTTGCAAAACATTTGCATTCTTTTGCAAAAGTATTGTTCTGCTAAGAAACTAAAAATTTTGCATTCTTCTGTGAAACATTTGCATTTCCCCAAGAAACTTTGCGTTTGCTTGTAAAATGTGCGTTCTTTCACGAAAGTATTGCATTCCACCAAAAAACAGTTTGCACTTGCACAAGTATTGCATTCCACTGCAGAACTTTGCGTTTGTTCTTGCAAAACATTTACTTTTTTGCTAAAGTTTTGCATTCCACTTCAAAGTTTGCATTTGTTCTTGCAAATGTATTGCGCTCCCCTAAGAAACTTTGCATTCATGCTCACAAAAGTATTGCATTTCAGTAAAAAACTTTGCATTTTCTTGCAAAAGTATTGCTTTGGCCTTAGAAACCTTGTGTTCTACCAAGAAACTTTGTGTTCATGCTCACAAAAGTATTGCATTTTGGTAAAAAAAAAAAATATATCGTTGCGTTTTCTTACAAAAATATTGTAATCGCATCAGAAACTAACTTGCGTTTTCTTGCAAAAGTATTGTTCTGCTAAGAAACAAACCAATTTAGCATTCTCTTGTGAAAACATTACCATTTCCACAAGAAACTTTCTGTTTGCTTGAAAAACATGTGCGTTCTTTCACGAAAGTATTGCATTCCACCAAAAAACAGTTTGCACTTGCACAAATATTGCATTCCACTGCAGAACTTTGCGTTTGTTCTTGCAAAACATTTACTTTTTTGCAAAAGTATTGTTCTGCTAAGAAACGAAAAATTTTGAATTCTTCTGTGAAACATTTGCATTTCCCCAAGAAACTTTGCGTTTGCTTGTAAAATGTGCGTTCTTTCACAAAAGTATTGCATTCCACCAAAAAACAGTTTGCACTTGCACAAAAATTGCATTCCACTGCAGAACTTTGCGTTTGTTCTTGCAAAACATTTACTTTTTTGCAAAAGTTTTGCATTCCGCTTCAAAGTTTGCATTTGTTCTTGCACAAGTATTGTGTTGTACCTAAGAAACCTTGTGTTCTTGCTCACAAAAGTATTGCATTTTGGTAAAAAACTTTAAGTTTGTTCTTGCAAATGTATTGCGCTCCCCTAAGAAACTTTGCATTCATGCTCATAAAAGTATTGCATTTCAGTAAAAAACTTTGCATTTTCTTGCAAAAGTATTGCTTTGGCCTTAGAAACCTTGTGTTCTACCAAGAAACTTTTTGTTCATGCTCACAAAAGTATTGCATTTTGGTAAAAAAAAAAATCGTTGCGTTTTCTTGCAAAAGTATTGTAATCGCATCAGAAACTAACTTGTGTTTTCTTGCAAAAGTATTGTTCTGCTAAGAAACAAACCAATTTAGCATTCTCTTGTGAAACCATTACCATTTCCACAAGAAACTTTCTGTTTGCTTGAAAAACATGTGCGTTCTTTCACGAAAGTATTGCATTCCACTGAAAAACTTTGTTTGTTCTTGAAAAACTTGTGTTCTGCTTTAAAAGTTTGCATTTGTTTTTACCAAAGTATTGCTTTCCCCTAAAAAAAAACGTTGCATTCATGCTCACAAAAGTATTGCATTTCGGGGAAAAAAAAAAATTCTGCATTTGTTTTCTTGCAAAACATTTGCATTCTTTTGCAAAAGTATTGTTCTGCTAAGAAACGAAAAATTTTGAATTCTTCTGCGAAACATTTGCATTTCCCCAAGAAACTTTGCATTTGCTTGTAAAATGTGCGTTCTTTCACGAAAGTATTGCATTCCACCAAAAAAACAGTTTGCAATCGCTTAAGTATTGCATTCCACTGCAGAACTTTGCATTTGTTCTTGCAAAACATTTACTTTTTTGCAAACCTTGGGAAACCTTGCGTTCTGCTAAGAAACTTTGCATTCATGCTCACAAAAGTATTGCATTTCGTTAAAAAAAAAACCTTTGCATTTGTTTTCTTGCAAAACATTTGCATTCTTTTGCAAAAGTATTGTTCTGCTAAGAAACGAAAAATTTTGCATTCTTCTGTGAAACATTTGCATTTCCCCAAGAAACTTTGCGTTTGCTTGTAAAATGTGCGTTCTTTCACGAAAGTATTGCATTCCACCAAAAAACAGTTTGCACTTGCACAAGTATTGCATTCCACTGCAGAACTTTGCGTTTGTTCTTGCAAAACATTTACTTTTTTGCAAAAGTTTTGCATTCCACTTCAAAGTTTGCATTTGTTCTTGCACAAGTATTGTGTTGTACCTAAGAAACCTTGTGTTCTTGCTCACAAAAGTATTGCATTTTGGTAAAAAAAACTTTGCGTTTGTTCTCGCAAATGTATTGCATTCGCATCAGAAACTAACTTGCATTTTCTTGCAAAACATTTGCATTCTTTTGCAAAAGGATTGTTCTGCTAAGAAACTAACAAATTTTGCATTCTTCTGTGAAAAACTTGCATTTCCCCAAGAAACTTTGCGTTTGCTTGTAAAATGTGCGTTCTTTCACAAAAGTATTGCATTCCACCAAAAAACAGTTTGCACTTGCACAAAAATTGCATTCCACTGCAGAACTTTGCGTTTGTTCTTGCAAAACATTTACTTTTTTGCAAAAGTTTTGCATTCCACTTAAAAGTTTGCATTTGTTCTTGCACAAGTATTGTTTTGTACCTAAGAAACCTTGTGTTCTTGCTCACAAAAGTATTGCATTTTGGTAAAAAACTTTAAGTTTGTTCTTGCAAATGTATTGCGCTCCCCTAAGAAACCTTGTATTCTGCTAATTAACTTTGCATTCATGCTCACAAAAGTATTGCATTTTGGTAAAAAAAAACTTTGCATTTTCTTGCAAAAGTATTGTTCTGCTAAGAAACAAACCAATTTAGCATTCTCTTGTGAAACCATTACCATTTCCACAAGAAAAATTCTGTTTGCTTGAAAAACATGTGCGTTCTTTCACGAAAGTATTGCATTCCACTGCAAAACTTTGTTTGTTCTTGAAAAACATTTGCATTTTTTTTTTGCAAATGTCTTGTGTTCTGCTTAAAAGTTTGCATTTGTTTTTACCAAAGTATTACTTTCCCCTAAAAAACACGTTGCATTCATGCTCACAAAAGTATTGCATTTCGGTAAAAAAAAACCCTTTGCATTTGTTTTCTTGCAAAACATTTGCATTCTTTTGCTAAAGTATTGTTCTGCTAAGAAACTAAAAATTTTGAATTCTTCTGTGAAACATTTGCATTTCCCCAAGAAACTTTGCGTTTGCTTGTAAAATGTGCGTTCTTTCACGAAAGTATTGCATTCCACCAAAAAACAGTTTGCACTTGCACAAGTATTGCATTCCACTGCAGAACTTTGCGCTTGTTCTTGCAAAACATTTACTTTTTTGCAAAAGTTTTGCATTCCACTTCAAAGTTTGCATTTGTTCTTGCACAAGTATTGTGTTGTACCTAAGAAACCTTGTGTTCTGCTAAGAAACTTTGCATTCATGCTCACAAAAGTATTGCATTTTGGTAAAAAACTTTGCGTTTGTTCTCGCAAATGTATTGCATTCGCATCAGAAACTAACTTGCATTTTCTTGCAAAACATTTGCATTCTTTTGCAAAAGGATTGTTCTGCTAAGAAACTAACAAATTTTGCATTCTTCTGTGAAAAATTTGCATTTCCCCAAGAAACTTTGCGTTTGCTTGCAAATCATGTGTCTTCTTTCGTGAAAGTATTGTATTCCACTAAAAAACAGTTTGCAATCGCTCAAGTATTGCATTCCACTGCAGAACTTTGCATTTGTTCTCGCAACATTTACTTTTTTGCAAACGTTTTGCGTTCCGCTTAAAAGTTTGCATTTGTTCTTGCACAAGTATTGTGTTGTACCTAAGAAACCTTGTGTTCTGCTGAGAAACTTTGCATTCATGCTCACAAAAGTATTGCATTTTGGTAAAAAAAAACTTTGCATTTTCTTGCAAAAGTATTGTTCTGCTAAGAAACAAACCAATTTAGCATTCTCTTGTGAAACCATTACCATTTCCACAAGAAAAATTCTGTTTGCTTGAAAAACATGTGCGTTCTTTCACGAAAGTATTGCATTCCACTTAAAAACTTTGTGTTTGTTCTTGAAAAACATTTGCATTTTTTTTTTTTTTGCAAAGGTCTTGTGTTCTGCTTAAAAGTTTGCATTTGTTTTTACCAAAGTATTGCTTTCCCCTAAAAAAAACTTTGCATTCATGCTCACAAAAGTATTGCATTTCGGTAAAAAAAAACCTTTGCATTTGCTTTTGCTTGCAAAACATTTGCATTCTTTTGCAAAAGTATTGTTCTGCTAAGAAACGAAAAATTTTGAATTCTTCTGTGAAACATTTGCATTTCCCCAAGAAACTTTGCGTTTGCTTGTAAAATGTGCGTTCTTTCACAAAAGTATTGCATTCCACCAAAAAACAGTTTGCACTTGCACAAAAATTGCATTCCACTGCAGAACTTTGCGTTTGTTCTTGCAAAACATTTACTTTTTTGCAAAAGTTTTGCATTCCACTTAAAAGTTTGCATTTGTTCTTGCACAAGTATTGTTTTGTACCTAAGAAACCTTGTGTTCTTGCTCACAAAAGTATTGCATTTTGGTAAAAAACTTTGCGTTTGTTCTCGCAAATGTATTGCATTCGCATCAGAAACTAACTTGCATTTTATTGCAAAACATTTGCATTCTTTTGCAAAAGGATTGTTCTGCTAAGAAACTAACAAATTTTGCATTCTTCTGTGAAAAATTTGCATTTCCCCAAGAAACTTTGCGTTTGCTTGCAAATCATGTGTCTTCTTTCGTGAAAGTATTGTATTCCACTAAAAAACAGTTTGCAATCGCTCAAGTATTGCATTCCACTGCAGAACTTTGCATTTGTTCTCGCAACATTTACTTTTTTTGCAAACGTTTTGCGTTCCGCTTAAAAGTTTGCATTTGTTCTTGCACAAGTATTGTGTTGTACCTAAGAAACCTTGTGTTCTGCTAAGAAACTTTGCATTCATGCTCACAAAAGTATTGCATTTCGGTAAAAAAACTTTGCATTTGTTCTTGCAAAAGTATTGTTCCACTAAAAAAGGTTGTTTGTTCTTGCAAAAGTTCAGGCAAACACCTTGTGTTTATTCATACAAAACTAATTGCGAAAGCAAACATTCACGTTTTCTAAGAAACTTTGCATTTGCTCGAAAAACATTTGCATTCTTTTGCAGAAATATTGCAAGTATTCTGCTAAAAACTTTGCATTCGTTCTCGCAAAAGCGTTGTTCCATGTTCTTGCAAGTTCATGCTCACAAATGTATTGTGAATGCAAACATTTGCAAGAAATCTTTTGCGTTTGCTTGCAAAACATTTGTATTCTTTTGCAAAAGTATTGCATTCCACTAAGAAACTTTGTGTTCGCACTTGAACAAGTATTACTTTCCCCAAGAAACCTAGCATTCGTTCTTGCAAAAATATTGCATTTGCATGAAAAACTAACTTTACGTTTGCTTACATTCACGTTTTTCACAAAAGTATTGCATTCATTCTCACAATAGTACTGCGTTTCGCAAAAAAACTGTTGCGTTTCTGTTTCGCATTTGCATTCTCTTGTGAAACATTTATGTTCTAAGAAACTTTGTGTTTGCTTTTGCGAAAGCATTGCATTCTGCTAAGAAACTAACTTTGCTTTAATTTCAGGACATTTACGTTCTCCTTGCATTTACTTGCAAAAGCATAGTTTTACCTCTCAATTTGCATCCAAATTAAAAAGATTTGCTAATGAATGCAACATTTTTGCAAGCGAACGAAAAGATTCTCGGAGAAAAGCTATAGTTTTGCAAGAGAACGCAAATCCATTAAAAGAAAATCTGTCCTCCCATCTCATGTTTTTTTATTTTCCATCAGCATGTTGCACATTGGTTGAACACTTAATTTAATTTCGAATGCATGGCAAAAAGCATTGGGGCTATAGAAGCTTCCATTCTTTTGGAAGGACGTTCCATTAGTTGTTGGATCATGGATGCAGGGAGTCACTCCCGTTCACTCCCGAGAGCAGCCATAAGGTCAGGCGTTGACGTCGAGTGATGATAATGTCAAGTTCTTGCAGTGCTCAAGTTCAAAGGTGTTCAGATCTGTGTGCAACCCATTCGAGTCCCTCACTCCAGACTCAACAAATCATTTCTATATGGGCCTTGCATTGTGCAACCAACAAAGCTGACTTGAAAACTACAAATATCTGGAAGCCACGCCTGGTTACAACACAATGTGAAAGCCTTTTATACCAAACACAACAGATATTTCGAGGTATTGCACCATTGTGGTCAATTCTGCACAGGGAAAGTTCATCTGACTCATGTTATATGAATGAAAAATGTCATCAGAACATTAAATGATGGCATTCTTTCTTAAGTACTACACTACACACCCCACTAACACCTGCACTTCATCATTTCCCGACATAAAACCTCTGCTCTTCCAGACAGCGGACAAACTCTCCCACTGAAAACCAGAGAAATATCAGCGTACAAGATAACGCTTGTGCACAGATGTGGAATTAAGTAAGGCTGGCTTCACATTAGCTGCATTCCAAATCACAAGGTCCCTATATAGTGTGCACTAGAGTGCATCTAACTTTCAGATCACCAAAATTTCACATATTAAAATTAGGGCCGGGACTCGATTAAAAAATTTAATCTAATTAATTAGAGGCTTTGTAATTAATTAATCGAAATTAATCGCATTTTAATCGCATGTAAATATTTGACCTGAGAACAGTGAGAATTAAGATTTTTACATGGATTTTTAGTATACCATTGAATAATGACTGAATACATAAGCTTAAGCAACAAAATATTGTTTATTTTTGTTCAACCAAGTCCAACAGACCAGTGCAATACTGCCATTAAGTGTAGCAAGAGGCACGTTCTTTAATGAGTCTTTCATTCCGAGAACTCTGCTCTTGTGTTTGCTTAATTATGCATTTAAACGTTAATGACCAAACCTATCATTATAAATGTTGCTGCACATGGAATATAACGCGGATAACATTTAAAAAATAGTTTTTATCAGGTTACACACTGATTATTTATCACTCAAACCCCTTTCTCTACCTGTCCATTGGTCGCGTATATCCTCCATGTTTGTAGTTTTTTAACACTTTTTATGCGTGTTTGTAGTTCTAATCGAATCCTCGTTCACGGCGCAGTGTGTTGTTGCGGGAAATATTAGCAGTTAAGAGTGTGCATTGATCGTTAAGTAGCAGACCATCTGGGAATCTTAGGAATACTTTTTAAACATACTACGATTTGGGACATACAATATATTTAGGACGGACGCAGCTTCTTTTGTATAAGTTCTTTGGCTTGTCTGAACGCTAGTTTGTGCTCCAGTATAATCGGTCCGCCGAATCCAATCCAGTGAGAAACGTTCCGCGGTGCAAAACTTAGTGCGATTAAAATGCGTTAAAAAAATTTAACGCGTTATTTTTGTGTAATTAATTAATCTAAATTAGCGCGTTAAAGTCCCGGCCCTAATTAAAATATATTACATATACAAATACATAGCCACTGTTTGCATCACAGGAATACATGTGAAGGCACCTATTGTATTTGTTAGAATTCTTCTTTTCATTTTTCTTCGTCTTCTACCGCTTTGAAAGTCTATTGCAGCCTACAGAACCATTTGCAGGAAAGTTATCAAATTTGGCACACTAATAGAGGATAGTCTGAACTGTCAAGATAACAAATTTGGAGTCTCTGACTCAAACTCTCTAGCGCCACCACTTGTCCAAAATTTCACTCATGTCTATGCTAATAACGTTTGAACTGTAAAGTCTAAAAGGAAAAGTTCCAAAACCGACTTTTTTGAACTCGTCCTAGACGTTTTGTTGTTTGTTTTCACCAAATTTGGCTCAGATCGTTTTCAGACCATGCTGGCATAAAGTTGTGGAAAGAAAGTTGATTAGTCAAATAGTTCTCGAATAAAGCACAAACGAATGCAGAAATGGATGCGAGACTATATCTCCGCAGTGGTTAGGCATATTGACAGAAAACTTGGTGTGTGTAATAACAAGCATGACCTGAGACTACATGCAGAGTTTTGGCACAGTGCCACCTAGTGGTTAGAAGATATGAAAAAAATCTTGAACTCCAAAATTTAAAAATCGTAAGGTTTTGTTTTTTTGCCATTTTTAATAGTTCCTAAAACCTACTTTTTTGAACTCGTCCTAGACCAGCGGTATTCAATTCCAGTCCTTGCGCCCAACAGCTCTGCATATTTTGCATGTTTCTCTTAGTTAACACACCTGATTGAGATAACCAGCTCGTTAGAAGTGAGCTCTGTGCAGGAACTGTGTTCCGATTGACATGGTCCCTGCACAGTGTTCATTGTTCCCTACTCCCCAGTGGCGGTTCTACACGGAGGCCAAGGGAGGCCCGTGCCCCTGTAGACATGTCCTTGGCCACCCCTGTGGCCCCCCCGTGCTGACCAAATAAAAAAATTAATTAATTATGGTTTTACACACGAGCGCCAAAAGCGGAACTAATGCGACGCATCGTTCTACTTACATGGGTAAATTAGAGCGGCGCACACAAACACTGCAGCAACAATTAGAACTACTCTTGGATAGAGGAGCTACGATTTATTTCTCCTGTTGCAAGAGTCGAAGGTAAGCAAAACAATTTCATTTCGTGAGTGACTTGTTGTTCTTGCACATAACCGTGTTACTTTTGTTTTTCACACTGATAATTAAATCAAGTTTGTAAATGGCTTTGTAAAATCTTTGTTAACGTTAGTTAATAAAAATATACAGCTGTTCATTGTTAGTTCATGTTCAAGTGCCGGTTCAGTTCTGCTGAAATTCTACAACTCTCTCATTAAAACAAAGAAAGTGTAGACATGATGTAAATAAGAGATTAATTGTACTGTGTAAATGTGATTTTATTACCTTTTATTAACTTTGAGAAATTGCGATGAACTACAGTAATGTATGAGTGACAGCTTTCCAGTGATTGTAAGGGGAGCGCGCACTTTTAAGACTATAATTAATTCAGAATTTGAATTCATTTATTCACGGATTCACTCTCTGATAACGCAACATCGCCATTGCTATCGTGCAGCACATAGGCTACTACATCAGTTACACTAAGAGAAGGTAAAGCAGGTGCTTACTCATCAAAATATGTCTAAACAGCCGCACTGCACGTGTCGACACGCGCCCCTGAGTAAACATTATTTTTTTCTTTCACCATGCAGCAAACGTAAAAAAAATTAAACCGTTTAACTTATAGTAAAAATCGGTTAAAATTCTTACTGTCGGTTAACAGTGAACGGTCAATATGAGCATCCCTAAAATGTTTGTATGATTTTAAAGTAAAATAAAGTTTATAATCTTTAAATACCACTTGTTGTCATTTTTTAATGTGCCCCTCTGGTTAAACACTGGCCCCTTCTTGGCCCCCCTAGTCAAATTTGTCTAGAACCGCCACTGCTACTCCCTAAGCGGGGAAATCTGTTTACTGCACTTCGAAACATTCATTCACATATTTGCGCTACGCCACCGCATGCAGCGTCTTCACACACAGATATAACTTACTAGAAGAGTGTGACAAATGCATCTGTAAATAAATACATTTATTTCGCTTTAATGACCTTCAGATGAAACATATACACTCGCTTCGAACTAATGAATAATGGCGGAATATCTTGTGACCATGATGGCATAAAGTTGTGGCAAGAAAGTTGATTAGTGAAACCATTCTCGAATAAAATGTGAACGACTTTGACAAAGAGCATGCAAAACTGGATGTGAGGCTATATCTCTGCAACGGTTAGGTGTATTGACGCCAAACTTGGTGTGTGTTATAACAAACATGACCTGAGGCTACATGCACAGTTTTGACACAGTGCCACCTAGTGGTTAGGAGATATGAAAAATATACCAGACCATACACAACTCACACAACACAAAAGTCAAACTCTCTAGCGCCACCACTTGTCCAAAGTTACACTCATGTTTATGATAATAACTTTTGAACCGTAAGGTCTAGAACAGGGCTGCCCAATCCTGTTCCTGGAGATCTACCTACCTGCAGACTTTAGTTCCAGCCCTTCTCCAACGCAGCTGTCTGTAATTATCAAGTGCTACCTAAGAGGGATAATTAGCTGGTTCAGTTGTGTTTAATCAGGGTTGGAGCCAAACTTTGCAGGACAGTAGATCTCCAGGAACAGGATTGGGCAACTCTGGTCTAGAAGGAGCATGCCAAGTCGAACCACGCCCAATTGTCCCATTTCAGTCAGGGCATCGGCCATTCTCAATTTGGTTGTAAAATTGGATTTTTTTATGAACGCATCAACAAATCGTTACGATACTTGGTTTGTATTTTCGACACTATGCACTGACAGTACTCAGGTTTGGGGGCAGTAATTTCTAAAATTGCTAATAACATTTGATTAATTTGGCCTATTGTAATGAAAGTGTTCCTAGTATATTCCTTGGGTCATGCTGAGAACATATATACCAATTTTGCCATAGTCAGCCAGACTTCCTGTCCGCCATTTTTGTTCATGTTGAAAAACAACTCCTCCTAAACCATTGGTCCACTTTCACCCAATTTGGCTCAAACCATCTTTAGACCATGCTGAGTTCACGAGTTTGCGCTTACATATAATAAACGGCGTAAAAGTTAAGCGTGTTTGGCGTGCTGTCCGGGAGAGGGCTCCGAGCTCGGTAATCATTCCTGAGCCCGGGGCACTCCCCCTGCCCATGGAGAGGGGTCCAAGCTCAGCATTTGGCCCGAACCCAATAGCGCTCCCCCCTAGCTGAAGGTGAAGAGAAGGGGGGGGTGGAGGGATGCTGAAAACCAGAGATAAATGAAGGTAAGACTGCTTGGCTATTTAAAGGGACTGTAGTGCTTGGATAGGGAGTGTGATTGCTGATGGTGAATTGGCCGTGTTAATTATCTGTGCGAGCTCCTCCCGAAATTTGTTAATGAAACATCACTAAAAATTGCGGATTGTGTGTCGATATTTGAAACAGTTATCTTTTAACACATCAATGGATTTGCTGGAATCATGCCACAGCATCTGAGACCATCTCTCTGCAAAACTTTTACATATTGACCTTAAACTTTGTGCGTGCCATCATCACCTCACGCTAACCACAGCACATCAATTTAGTAACACCGCCACCTATTGTTCAAGAGTGAAAAACCATTCATCAACCATTAATAATGATATTTACAATTAAAGGAACACTCCACTTTTTTTGGAAATAGGCTCATTCTCCAACTCCCCCCGAGTTAATAAGTTGATTTTTACCGTTTTGAAATCCATTCAGCCGTTCTCCTGTTCTGGCGATATCACTTTTAGCATAGCTTAGCATAGATCATTGAATCCTATTAGACCGATAGCATCACGTTCAAAAATGACCAACGAGTTTCCATATTTGTCCTATTTAAAACTTGACTCTTCTGTAGTTATATCGTGTACTAAGACCGGCGGAAATGCAAAGCTTCAATTTTATAGGCTGATAAGATTAGGAACTACACTTCCATTCCGGCGTAATAGTCAAGGAAGTTTGCTGCTGTAATATGGCTGAAGCAGGAGCAGTAATACCACGCAGCACATGTGCAAATGCTAAACTAGCTGGGAACTCTTTTCTGCTAATACTCCGCCTGCTTCGGCCATATTACGGCAGCAAACTTCCTTGACTATTACGCCGGAATGGAAGTGTAGTTCCTAATCTTATCAGCCTAGAAAATTGAAGCTTTGCATTTCCGCCGGTCTTAGTACATGATATAACTACAGAAGAGTCTAGTTTTAAATAGGACAAATATCGAAACTCGTTGGTCATTTTTGAATGCGATGCTATTGGTCTAATAGGATTCAATGATCTATGCTAAGCTATGCTAAAAGTGATATCGCCAGAACAGGAGAACGGCTGAATGGATTTCAAAACGGTAAAAATCAACTTATTAACTCAGGGGGAGTTGGAGAATGAGCCTATTTCCAAAAAAAGTGGAGTGTTCCTTTAACTTCTGATTGCATTGGTCTTTTGTAATGAAACTGGTCTCAAACAATTATTTGTGTCATGCTGACAACAGAAATACCAATTACGCTATAGTCAACCAAACTTATTGTTTGCCAATTTGATTTACGTTGAAAACCTACTTTTTCAAACTTCTTCTCGACCGTTGGTCCGATTTTCACCAAAAACGAGTCAGATCATCTTTAGACTGTGCTGACAAAAAGTTACGGATGATAGACAAAGACGTTTTTGTGCAGCAATGCAACACATTTGAGGCATGATGATCTTTGCAAAAATTTGACATATTGACACCAAACTTTCTGTGTGCTATTGTCATCCCACACACAACAAACCACATCGATTTGATAACAGTGCCACCAATTGGTCAAAAGTGACATCCCATTAAATCACATTACTAGAGACTATACTTATTTTTCTGGCATTTTGACTAAAATCATCCTTATATGGCTTTAATTGCTAATTGTTGCATTTGGTCTGCTGCTTCATGCCATGCTTAAAGGACTAATTCACTTTCATAACAACAAAGCACAGATAATGTACTCACCCCCTTGTCATCCAAGATGTTCATGTCTTTCTTTCCTCAGTCGTAAAGAAATTATGTTTTTTTGAGGAAAACATTTCAGGATTTCTCTCTTTATAATGGATATGGATGGCGCCCCGAAGTTTGAACTTCCGAAATGCAGTTTAAATGCAGCTTCAAAAGGCTCTAAACGATCCCAGTCGAGGAGGAAGGGTCTTACCTAGCGAAACGATCGGTTATTTTAACCTCAAATGCTCGTCTTGTCTCGTCTCTGCGCAGCATATGCGAAGTCTGCGTGATTCAGGTAAATACAGTTAGGGGACGTCTAAAAACTCCCATCTCGTTTATGTCTTAAATGTCAAAATCGTCCTACAATGCGGTTTTTACCTTTTTTTTGTAAAGGGAGTTTGAGTTTCTTTGCATGTTCACTTTGTAAACACTGTGTCGGTACTTTTGCAGCGATCTAATGCGATTTTGAAGTTTTTGTAAGAAAACGAGATGGGAGTTTTTAGACGTACCCTAACATTCACCTGAATCACAAAGACTTCCCATGTGCTGCGCAGAGACGAGACAAGACGAGCATTTGAGGTTAAAAAGTATATAAATTGTCAATTTGTTTCGAAAATAACCGATCGTTTCGCTAGATAAGACCCTTCCTCCTCGACTGGGACCGTTTAGAGCCTTTTGAAGCTGCATTTAAACTGTATTTCGGAAGTTCAAACTTCAGAGCTCCATCAATATCCATTATAAAGAGAGAAATCCTGAAATGTTTTCCTCAAAAAAGAAAAAATTATTTACGACTGAGGAAAGAAAGACATGAACATCTTGGATGACAAGGGGGTGAGTACATTATCTGTGCATTGTTGTTATGAAAGTGAACTACACTTTTACGTCCTTATTTTGCCTCTGATTATGCTTGGCCCCTTAAATGCAGCTTGCAATTGTTTTTACTGCATTTCTGATCGAATTAATGCAGCCTTGGTAAGCAGAAGAGACTTCTATCTAAAACACTTATTAACATTTAAAACTTTTTAACCGTAGTGCATATATAGTGCAGCATTTCTAGCATTTTATAACGAAATATCATTATTAGATTATGCATAGAACCGCATATGAAATGTACTGCAGTCATTAGCATCCAACAAGACATCAATATAGAATAACACATGTAAGAAAAAGTGAAAACAATGAGCAGAAGGCTTATATAGTTAATTAAGAAAATTTTAATTTAAAAGATATCGAGAAAAGTGTAAACATGAGACGCTTCATCCTTTGGTGCTGTAGTGCCACTCAACAAGTGCACACTTACCAGAAATGAAAGCCTTGCTCATCAGCATAAAAGGTGAGCAACAGTTTCATCTGAACAGCTGTCTAACAACAGATACTTGAGGATCATCAAATAAGCATCACATTTGTGTCTGATGGTAATTTCAGGCCCAGCTGCTCGCTGCACATCTATTCTCCACAACCATTTCACCAACGCAAGCTCATTAGTATTCATAAGTATTCAATCATACCATGTGCTTCTAACACACATACATTTTCTAATGTACAATATCAAATTGCGAACAGTGTATAAATGCTATCGTGAATGTAAAAATGCACATACAAGAGTTTACAAATTCTTTTTTGTAAACGATTTGCAATGAACAATATATACATTAAACATTTGAATAAATTCAGATAATTGTTTGATACTACTGCATTTATTTTACACAGTGATGTTTTTGTGTTTTCATTCAGTTCTGTGATTTCGAAATACTGTCAACATAGTATTTAGTTTTATAAATTCTATCAAAAATATACAAAAAGTGTCAAATTTATTTACAAATACAAATCGCTGCACGATTAACTGAAAATGTAAATAAAATCGTGATGTGGCTTAGTGCGATTATCTACTTGCAATGCAAAGGTTCAAACAATGAAAAGGTTCAACGGTTTAATGTTTGAAAAATAAATTAAGCCTGAATATTATTAATTATTGTAAATTCACAGCTGTAATGAAAAACAAAAAAAAAATATTCATTTTTTTGTATTTTGTAGTGAAATGTTACAATAACAATATTCCTTTATTTAATGTATTTTTACTTGGTAGTGATAATAAAAGTCATAATTATTATTATTATTATTATTATTATTATTATTACTAATATAGAAATCAGAAAATTTTGGACAAATTGTGCCTTTTCATATTTTTTCCAGAAAATATTTTTAATATTTTAACTTCGTAGTAATAAAAGTACTAATAATAATAATAATTATTATTATTATTATTATTATTATTGATACACAATATAAAAAACTGGCCAAAATTGTGCATTTTTTCCATATTAAATAGCTTTTTCCCCCCAGAAAAACTGCTATTAGATTTTTTTATATTTTAATGTATAAAATGTAATTTTTTTGGAAAAAAAGCTATTTAATATAGGCACAATTTGGACATTTTTGTGATTATATCAATAACAATAATTAATAATAATTATTATTATTATTACTTTTATTACGTTTTTAATATAAAAAAAATCTAATTCCATTTTTTTTTGGGGAAAAAGGTACTTAATATTTTAACTTAGTAGGGATAATAAAAGTAATAAGAATTATGATTATTATTATTATTTTTAATTACAATAAAAAAATTGGCCAAATAGTGCATTTTTCCATATTAAATAGCTTTTTTGCCTAAATATAATTTTGTATTTCCCTTCAGAAGCTACTTACATGTTTTCCAGAAGACTAAATAAGTTCAATTTACCCTGATCTTCAAAATCCAAAAGTTTTCACCCCCAGGCTCTTAATGCATGGTTTTTCCTTCTGGATCATCAGTGAGTGTTTGAACCTTCTGTAATAGTTGTATATGAGTCCCTCAGTTGTCCTCAGTGTGAAAAGATGGATCTCAAAATCCTACAGTCATTGTTGGAAAGGGTTCAAATACACAAAAATGCTGCAAAACCAAAAAATGTGTGGGACCTGAAGGATTTTTCTGAAGAACAGCAGGCAGACTCATAAACAACTATCACTAAACAAAAAAAACACAGCTGTGGATCATTCAGGTAACAACACAGTATTAAGAATCAATTTTCATAAACTCAGCTATTATTTTCTCTTGTGGACTATATGTAAACATCTTTTATGTGAAATGTCTTATTCAGGTCAGTGCTAAATAAACAATAACATGCATTTTGTACTGTATGATCCCTCTTATTTTGCTAAAATAATTAACATCTTGCAGATTCTGAAAGGGGAATGTAAACTTTTGACCTCAACTGTGATCTACTACATTTCTTGACCTCTTCTGTGCTAGCAATGGCTGGCAAGCATTGTTGCAAGGTTTCATGTGAGAATGTCCCTTTTACAGCCTTATCGCTTCCAGCTATTGAGAAGGGAAGAAAGTGAGTCCTCCGGGTGTGTCACTTCCTATATGACTTTTCCTTCAGAATGACAAAGCAAAACAAGTGGACACATGCTTTCTGACGCACTATTGTTTGTATAGCTGCTTTGGAATGAAAGGCACATAATGACAAGTGCTATACAAATAAAACTAATTTTTAAAAAAAGTTTCTAAAAAATTCTAAATCAGTTTCTGATTCCTGTTTTTGAACAAAGTCTCTTCTGCTTAGCAAGGCTGCATTAACTCACTGATCAAAAATAAAGCGAAAATTGTGAAATATTATTACAATTTAAAATAGTTGTTTTTATGTGAATATCTGTTAAAATGTAATTTATTTCTGTGATCAAAGCTGCATTTTCAGCATCATTACTCCAGTCTTCAGTGTCACATGATCCTTCAGAAATCATTCTAATATGCTGATTTGCTGCTCAAGAAACATTTATGATTATTATCAATGTTTAAAACACTTCATATTTTTGTGAAAACTGTGATGCATTTTATTTTCAGGATTCTTTGATGCACAGAAAGTTCAAAAGAACAGCATTTATTTGAAATATAAATATTTTGTAACATTATAAATGGATTTTCTCTTTCACTTTTAATGTGTCAATGCTCAATAAAAGTATTAATGTCTCTGAAAAATTAAAAAAATTGCGATGTAGCTTAACTGCAAAGGCTCGAATAGCGAAAAAGTTCAATGGTTTATTGTTTAAAAATTTAAATAAGCCATCAATTTGATTCATTATTGTAATTTCACAGGTGTAATGAAAAATAAATGAATTATTATTTAATTATTTTTATTCTGTAGTGAAATGTTACAATAATATTTATTTTTAAAATATATAAAAATTTATTTACAAATGTTTTTTTACACAGTAGTGATAACAAAAGTAATAATAATAATAATAATAATAATAATAATAATAATTATTATTATTATTATTATTATTATTATTGATATATAACTCACAATTCTGGCCAAATTGTGCCCTTTTTTGCACATTAAATTTGATCAAAAATACAGTAAAAATTGACAAATATTATTATAATTTAAAATAACTGTTTTTATGTAAATATCTGTTAAAATGTCATTTATTTTTGTGATCAAAGCTGAATTTTCAGCATCATTACTCCAGTCCTCAGTGTCACATGATCCTTTAGAAAACAGATATCATTCTAATATGCTGATTTGCTGCTCAAGAAACAATTATTATTATTTTTTTTTTTAACAGTAGTGGTAAACGTAATAAGAATTATTATTATTGTAGATAGAATCTCACAATTTTGGCCAAATTGTGCCTATTTTTGCACATTAAATCCCCCCCCCCCCTTTCATTAATTTGATCTATAATCTAAAAATACAGTAAAAATTGTGAAATATTATTATAATTTAAAATAACTGTTTATTATGTGAATATCTGTTAAAATGTAATTTATTTCTGTGATCAAAGCTGCATTTTCAGCATCATTTTTCTAGTTTCGCACATTAACCCCCCCTTCATTTTTCTTCATTAATTTGATCAAAAATACAGTATAAATTGTGAAATATTATTAAAATTTTAAATAGCATTTATGTAAATATCTATCAAAGTATAATTTATTTCTGTGATCAAAGCTGCATTTTCAGCATCATTTTTCTAGTTTTGCACATTAACCCCCCCTTCATTTTTCTTCATTAATTTGATCAAAAATACAGTAAAAATTGTGAAATATTATTACAATTTAAAATAGCTGTTTATTATGTGAATATCTGTTAAAATGTAATTTATTTCTGTGATCAGAGCTGCATTTTCAGCATCATTTTTCTAGTTTTGCACATTAACCCCCCCTTCATTTTTCTTCATTAATTTGATCAAAAATACAGTAAAAATTGTGAAATATTATTCAAATTTTAAATAGCATTTATGTAAATATCTATCAAAGTATAATTTATTTCTGTGATCAAAGCTGCATTTTCAGCATCATTTTTCTAGTTTCGCACATTAACCCCCCTTCATTTTTCTTCAATAATTTGATCAAAAATACAGTAAAAATTGTGAAATATTATTACAATTTAAAATAGCTGTTTATTATGTAAATATCTGTTAAAATGTAATTTATTTCTGTGATCAGAGCTGCATTTTCAGCATCATTTTTCTAGTTTTGCACATTAACCCCCCCCTTCATTTTTCTTCATTAATTTGATCAAAAATACAGTAAAAATTGTGAAATATTATTAAAATTTTAAATAGCATTTTTTATGTAAATATCTATTAAAGTATAATTTATTTCTGTGATCAAAGCTGCATTTTCAGCATCATTTTTCTAGTTTCGCACATTAACCCCCTTCATTTTTCTTCATTAATTTGATCAAAAATACAGTAAAAATTGTGAAATATTATTCAAATTTTAAATAGCATTTATGTAAATATCTATCAAAGTATAATTTATTTCTGTGATCAAAGCTGCATTTTCAGCATCATTTTTCTAGTTTCGCACATTAACCCCCCTTCATTTTTCTTCAATAATTTGATCAAAAATACAGTAAAAATTGTGAAATATTATTACAATTTAAAATAGCTGTTTATTATGTAAATATCTGTTAAAATGTAATTTATTTCTGTGATCAGAGCTGCATTTTCAGCATCATTTTTCTAGTTTTGCACATTAACCCCCCCCTTCATTTTTCTTCATTAATTTGATCAAAAATACAGTAAAAATTGTGAAATATTATTAAAATTTTAAATAGCATTTTTTATGTAAATATCTATTAAAGTATAATTTATTTCTGTGATCAAAGCTGCATTTTCAGCATCATTTTTCTAGTTTCGCACATTAACCCCCCTTCATTTTTCTTCATTAATTTGATCAAAAATACAGTAAAAATTGTGAAATATTATTAAAATTTTAAATAGCATTTTTTTATGTAAATATCTATTAAAGTATAATTTATTTCTGTGATCAAAGCTGCATTTTCAGCATCATTTTTCTAGTTTCGCACATTAACCCCCCCTTCATTTTTCTTCATTAATTTGATCAAAAATACAGTAAAAATTGTGAAATATTATTACAATTTAAAATAGCTGTTTATTATGTGAATATCTGTTAAAATGTAATTTATTTCTGTGATCAAAGCTGCATTTTCAGCATAATTTTTCTAGTTTCGCACATTAACCCCCCTTTCATTTTTCTTCATTAATTTGATCAAAAATACAGTAAAAATTGTGAAATATTATTCAAATTTTAAATAGCATTTTTTTATGTAAATATCTATTAAAGTATAATTTATTTATGTGATAAAAGCTGGATTTTTCAGCATCATTTCTCCAGTCTCCAGTTACTCCAGTCAAAAACAGAGTATGTTTTATTTTTCAAGATTCTCTGATGCATAGAAAGAAAGAAAAAAAGTATTTTGTAACATTATATGCAGTGACAAAAATATAATGTATTTTCTGTCACTTGTAATGCGTCAATGCTGAATAAACAAATTAATGTCTCTAAAAAATGGTTTACAAAATGTAAAAAAAAAACAACTTAAAACCATTTTATTGTGTTGGACTAATAAAATGTTACATTTTCTGAACTGTAACTAAGAAAATTCCTCTACAGAATCAAATTTCCAACTGAAAGTCCTATGGGACCTATTGGTCAATACACTTCACATCCACACTCATGACCTGAAACAGAGCCAAATCTCCAATTTGTCTGACTCTTTAACCAAACAACACTAACAAAAGATACAAAGGTACAAAGAGTTCAACTGTTCACATTAATCTCCTAAACAATCCTATGCAATCGCTCTGATGATGTAACAGCATTAAATATCACTTTATCATGTTCCCAGTGACAAACCCCCAACTGGCACAAAGAAACAGGAAGTACCACATTCTGGGTTTCAACATCACTAAATTAATCACAGAGTCAGTCAGGACGCACCCTCGCAGAAGAACACCACATGAAAGTCATACAGTAGCTGCCTGACAACGGAAACACGTCTTCCTCTTGGTTATTTCAACTCTTTCCAACCAGAGTCCAAAGGAAACCGTTGTGGGAAAAATTTGAGGTTAAAATAAAAATGGTCTTTTGATGCCATACAGCATTGTTTAACCTGTTAACAATGGATTAAAACTCCAGTTGAAGGGTTTGCATTTTGCAAACAAACAAACAAACAAACAAACAAACAAAAAACACAAGGGACGCTCGTCCGTGCAAAAGTCATCGCGAAGACGCAATCGTGTGCAACCGCGAGCAGAAGTGAAACAGAACAAATTCGTGACTCATGCATTCATTATAGGAACAGTTGCATTCTGATTCATCATTGCAAACGTGTGCAAAAACAGACATGCCCCTTATAATGATCAATCGCTCTGTTGAAAAGAGGCTTTGATGCAACTATTCAACCTAAATGGCATGCTGAAATCATCAATTATGCATGATTAGGTCAATTGTGAAAACTTAATCTCGATTATTATTATGTAGCATTTGGCTTAGGAAGCATGTTGGATTTCTTATGATGAACTGTATCTCTGTTTTTTTTTTTTCCCAAACCATTAACACATGCATCTTTAGAGGACAAAAATAATTTTTCGTTTAAATTTCCGAAATGCAGTTTAAATGCAGCTTCAAAGGGCTCTAAACGATCCCAGCCGAGGACGAAGGGTCTTATCTAGTTAAACAACCTGTTATTTATTTATTTTTTTGCTCAATCTGTTTATTAAACTTTTGTAATAATTAAAGGATAAAGGTACAGGAGGAATAGAAACAAAACATTTTTTCCCCAAACCAACCCCCAACCCAGAGTTAAACAAAACAAAACAAAACGGGACCCCTCAATAAAGAGTTTTGAAACTATAAAAATTAAACAAATTAAAATAATCACCAATTGTACACATTTACATCAAACAACACGTTACATAAATTCAATACACTTTTGATTAAAATCCAGCCACAATCATAATGACAATTTACTGACTGGCTTGGCAGACTACAGAAGAAGAGTTCTCATAATCTGAAAAACGCCTAATAAAAGGGTCCCAAGTTTCAGAAAATACGCCATCAAACGATGGAGGAAGCGTTTGTTTCCATAGCAGAAGAATACGCCGTCTAGCTAGTATTGTTAAAAAAGCAAAAGCGTTTGCAGAACGTCCCGGCAGACCTGTGACATTTGGAGGAAGTCCGAAAAGTGCAACTAAAGGACAAGGCTCGATCTGTTTCTTTGTCGCAGAGGAAAAGCATTTAAACCTCTGGGCCTCTTCGGTCATTTTTGACCGAAAAATTTTATGTTTTGAATTTTTAAAAATCGTGGCTTCATCAGAATGAGATGACACTTGGTGACTTTTGTTGCATTAGCTATGCGAGTACAAAAAAAAATCAGTGACATGATTCGGATATGTTAAAGGGTCAAAAAAAAATTAGTCACACTTGGCTCCTTCGCGGTCAAAAATGACCGACATAGGAAATGAATGGGAAATATGAAAAAATGTGATAATTCAGATAATCTTTTGGTAATACAAGCTACAAATCAGCCACTGTGCTGAAAAGAAGTGTTCAGCAAGCAAGGACTGACACTCTAAAATAACAAAAGTACAGAACTGACACACACACGCACACACACAGACACAGACACACACACAGACACACAGAAATAAGCAGAAAAATGCAAAACCTGATATTTATCCAATCAAAAAAAAAAATCTAAACCTTGCCAAAAGTAATCTTTTAGAATGTCTGAATATATTTCTAAATGCAAAGCCTATTAAAATGAAGAAACAGTAAAAAAAAAAAAAAAACAATAGGAATCCCAAAGCCCCTGTATATATGTATATAGGGAGATACAGGAGTTTACATGGCATTACACAAGTTTTTATTTTTTATGCCACTAGATGGTGCAATTTTCACTTTAAAAAAATGGATTTTAAATGCTTTTACTCTATTTTAATGTGAAATGTTGTATTTATTGAAAAACAATAAATACATAATTAAATTAAAAAAAATATAATATAAAATATAATTCTAGTGGGAAAAAATTGCTCATTAAAACTGTATAAATATTGCATAGATTCGTAAAAAATGCTAAAAAATTCTAAATAATAATTACAAAATATTATTGAACAAAAATGTATTTAATTGATTTTCCTGAAGAAAAAAAAAAGTTACTTTTTAAGGCTTCGGTCACTTTTGACCGCGAGGGAGCCAAGTGTGACCCCTTAATGAGGAGGCCCAGAGGGTTAAATATTGATAGCCAAAAAGAAGTTATGGATGGACATAACCAAAACCCTGATGACAACGAACACATATGGGATCTATATCTTGCCAAATTTTCGCCAACCTCACTTTCGTCCAATAAGTTCGATGAATACATTTTAATTGGATAAGACTATGTCGTGCACAATTAGAAGAAGTATGGAAAAACAACCTGTTATTTTCTAAAAACTCGAAAAATAGACAATTTATATACTTTAACCTCAAATGCTCGTCTTGTCTAGTAGGGCTGCTCGATTATGGGTCAATATTGTAATCATGATTATTTAATACCATTATGACTGGGTCCAAAACTTTATATTAATTTGAAGATGGCAATACAACAGAAAAAAAAAAGATACAAATGAAAAAAAAAAATGCTGAGTACTTTTATGCAAGTCTAAAGTTTAACAACACTACAGAAATTGAATGTAATTATTTGAATGTAAAATAAAACGGCGTCTTCACTGTAAGAATTAAACATGCTTTGTTTCTTATTAAAACTAAAAAAGTCCTTCATTCAAGAGCAACGAGTCATTTGTCTCTTTGTATTTTACTTTTTATTAATATTAAGCACAGAGACGGCAGAAGGACTATTATTTGCTGGCGCTTTAAGAGCCACACGGATCCAATATACTGTTACACGCGTATTTTCATTCTCAACTGTTTATGATCATTTTAAGACATAACTGGGTTTACATGAATAATCACCAAGCGCCTCATTTTTAAATGTTTTTGTGTGTGTTTGACCGTTTAGTGCACACCTTGAGCTAAAAGATAACTTTAATCTGCGCATACGCAGAACAGCGCAAGTTCTTTCTCGCTTTTAAAAAACACGACTTAAAAGAAACATTAATATATCAAGCATTTCCCGTTTTATGAAAGTCACATTACATGATTTTGCTGGTTTGCATGTGAAATTAGGCTTTTATGGAAGAGCAAAAGCGCAATAATCGTTTCATCTCGATTACTGTATTTTCATGATCGTTTAAAGCCAAAATCGAAATCGAAAATGAAGTTTGATTAATTGCACATCCCTATTGTCTAGCTTTGCGTCAACTCTGTGTATGCCGGTTCAAGACAGTTAGGGTATGCCGAAAAACTCCCGTCTTATTCTCTCCTCCAACTTTAAAATTGCACTACATCACTGCAAAAGTACAAAGTGAACGTGCAAAGAAGATCAAACTCCCTTTACAAGAAAAATGGTCAAACAGCAATGTAGGACAATTTTGAAGTTGAATGAAAAAAAGTGATGGGAGTTTTTTCAACATGCCCTAACTGTCTTAAACTGGAATACACAGAGTTGATGCAGAGCCAGACAAGAGGCGCACTTTAACGCAAGGTTAAAAAAGTATATTAATTGTATTTTTTTTTTTTTTTTTTAGAAAATAACCATTTATTTTGCTAGATAACACCCTTCTTTCTCAGCTGGGATCGTTTAGAGTCCTTTGAAGCTGCATTTAAACTGCATTTTGGAAGTTCAAACTCACGTGCACCATAGAAGTCCACTGTATGGAGAGAAATCCTGAAAGTTCTTTATGGAACCATTTAGACAAAACTTAGACTTATAGCATCGTGAAGCACCTTTATTTTTAAGTGTATATGGAGAGAAATCCTGAAATGCTTTCCACAAAAGACATGAACATCTTGGATGACAAGGGGGTGAGTAAATTATCTGTAAATTTAGTTCTTGAAGTGAACTTCCCCTTAAAGAGCCTCTAAAATAATAGCCTCTATAATCAAATGAAATACTCAGTTGTTTACTTGTTGAACTTGTTTACTTTTGAATGCCAGCCGGACAATCAAGAAAAATGTCTTTTTGGCCCCAAAGTCATGTAGATAAAATCTACCAGCAGGGGTAAACTTGACCATGTAACCCTTTGGTTTAAGGCATTTTAAAGGAATAGTTCACCCAAAAATAAGAATTTCGAGATGTAGATGAGTCTGTTTCTTCATCAGATTGAGAGAAATGTAGCATTGCATCAACGGCTCACCAATGGACCCTCTGTAGCAAATGGGTGCCGTCAGAATGAATCCACACCACTCCAGTCCATCAGTTAACATCTTGAGAAGCCAAAAGCTGTGTTTATAAGAAACAAATCCATCATTAAGATGTTTTAAACTAAAATACGAGTTCATAACCCATACTAACGCATCTCTTGTAGTCTCTCACTTCAAAATCCAGCCACTTATTAGTTTAGAGCTGTTTTGGCTTGTAAATGGCTTGATCTGTGAACATTTCTCTCCTGATTCAGACCACTTTTTATGGGAGGAAGCAGTTTTATAGATTATAGACTCGTATTTTAGGTATTTTATGTCTTAATGATGGATTTGTTTCTTGCAAACACACAGCTTTTGGCTTCAGAAGATGTTAACTGATGGACTTAAGTGGTGTGGATTATTGAGATGTTTTTATCAGCCGTTTGTACTCTCATTCTGACGGCACCCATTCACTGCAGAGGATCCATTGGTGAGCAAGTGATGGAATGATACATTTCTCCAAATCTGATGAAAAAACAAACTCATCTACATCTTACACTCTCAAAAATAAATGTGCTTTCAAAAGGTTCTTCACAGCGATGCCTTAGAAGAACCATTTTTGCTTCCACAGAGAACCTTTTTTCACCGCAAAGAACCTTTTATAAAACGGAAAAGTTCTTCAGATGTTAAAGGTTCTTTATGGAACCATTTAGACAAAAAGGTTCTTCTATAGCATCGTGAAGCACATTTATTTTTAAGAGTGTATACGGAGAGAAATACTGAAATGCTTTCCACAAAAGACATGAACATCTTGGATGACAAGGGGGTGAGTAAATTATCTGTGAATTTTTGGTCTTGAAGTGAACTCTAAAATTGTTGAACTTGTTTACTTTTGAATGCCAGCCAGACAATCAAGAAAATGTCTTTTTGGCCTCAGATTAGTGTAGATGAAATCAACCAGCAGGGGTAAACTGGACCATGTAACCCTTTGTTTTAAGCCATTTTAAAGGAATAGTTCACCCAAAAATTGGAATTTCGAGATGTAGATGAGTTTGTTTCTTCATCAGGTTGAGAGAAATGCATCATTCCATCACTTGCTCACCAATGGCTACTCTGCAGTGAATGGGTGCCATCAGAATGAGTCTCCAAACAGCTGATAAAAACATCACAATAATCCACACCACCCCAGTCCATCAATTAACATCTTGTGAAGCCAAAAGCTGTTTCTTTATAAGAAACAAATACATTATTAAGATGTTTCAAACTAACAAACAAGTTCATAACCCATACTAATGCATCTCTTCTTGTCTCTTAATTGGAAATGCAGCCACATATTTGTTTAATGCAGATTTCTCTCCCAGTTCAAACCACTTTTTCATGAGAAGCAGTGTTAATATGGATTGTAGACTCGTATTTAAAGTCTTAATGATGGATTTGTTTTTTACAAACACAGCTTTTGTCTCCTCAAGATGTTAACTGATGGATTGGAGTGGTGTGGATTATTGTGATGTTTTTATCACTCTCATTCTGACAGCACCCATTCACTGTAGAGGATCCATTGGTGAGACAATAAAACACAAACTCATCAACATCTCACACTCTCAAAAATAAAGGTGCTTCAAAAATGTTTTTCACAGCAACGCCATAAAAGAACCATTTTGCTTCCACAAAGATCCATTCAATCATCTCTTTCTTAACTTTTTATAATCTAAAGACCCTTTTGTGAAACAGACAGGTTCTTCAGATGTTAAAGGTTCTTTATGGAACCATTTAAACAAAAAAAATGTTTGTCTGTGGCATTGAGAAGCACCTTTATTGGAGTGTAGATGGCCTGAAGGGGAGTACATTTTTGGCAAATTCCTATTTTTTGGTGCCCTTGAACAAACATGAGCTCCATACGTGTGTGTGTGCGCAGCAACACAGAGATGATTGGCAGGCATACTATAAAAAGGTCAAAGATTATGCTGATACTGAAGTTGCAATTGCTTGAATCTAGCAAGAAAAGAAAGAGGACGAGCTTTTTCCATTCATCATTTTGGAAAATCAGATACATGACTTTGGGGATCGGAGATGTTTATCGCATGTTGCAACTGTACTTGTCTGGAGGACATGCAATAATCTAAACCATCTTAGCAAGAACATTGAAGCACTCACGGTCTCTTGCGCTGGATCCGCTCCAAGTGAAAACAGTTTAAGGTGAGTCAGACTCCACGAACATGCCCCACATTCCCTGGTCTGTGAACGTTTCTCAATGTAAAACATCTTGCTATCTACACTCGGTAGTGTCGAACCATGGCAACCTGTCAAAACAAAAACACTCCGGCTTCCATAGAATGATGCATTTCTAAGGGAAACAGGATATTAGATGAGGGGGAAAACAGCTAAATAAGACTTTGGAACTTGTTGACTTGCCTAAATTTAGACGTTCCCATGAGACGCTCCATCAGCAGTGCATGCTCGTTTTTATCGGTGGTAAAGACCACGGCAAGCTCGAAGATTCACAAAACTGTTGAACATGAAAGAAGACCTTAAAAAGACCCTAAAGAGCTGTTGTACTCAGTTGACAGTCTCCAGTGGGAAGAACTATTTGCATGGGTAGCGCTGCCAAAGATCAGGTCATGCTGCTCTGCTGTGAGAAATAGAAGCTGAGGCAGACTTCATGTAAACCAGATGTCACTTCGCTGAAGAACTACGCTTCGTTCATACACGGCTTCTTCTCGCACAGTAAAAAGACTCGCTGCAGACAAGCTTGGGAGTTTTTGCAATAATGTATACAGGACTCTAAAAGAACAATGCAGGCCTACTGACAAAAAAAGCTCATTCGTTGCTCTTTTCCGGTTTCGTTATTGCTGACAATGCTGTTCTAACAGCAATTTCTCAATAAAAATGTAACATAACAGCTAATAGTCTAAATTTAAGCATTGCACAAGAGCCTAGACAAATGCAATCTGACCAAAAATGGGGATTTAAATAAAACAAGTTAAAAGCAACCCAATAAAAGTTGAACGCGGCTGTATTTTAGCGAGATATATTAGAGCACTTTGCCTCGAGATCTAAACATCGTTAAGCTTGTTACTGCAACAGATTCTCTGAAACGCTCTGCAACTTGCAAACAGGCCAAAGGGAAGCAAAGACACACAAGTAATGCTGTTGTGTCTGGCAAGTTGACCGTTTTAAGACTTTGTCCGCGCAAATGAGCCTGTGGCTGCTTGAGATAAATCAAAGCATATATTGCGCACTTACTGCCTACAGATTCCAGACTTTATTTGCACTTCAAATCTGATATTTAGGACTCAATGAGAATTTCAGGTGTCTTTTTGAACGGATTCCACTTGAACGTGGCAAAAACAAAGTCTGCCTTTTGCTGCCTGTCCGTTTCATTGGCCAAATAATAGAAGGAGCAGTGCTCTAAAAGACACAGCTGAACTGCTTTATAGGAGGAGCTTTATAAACTCCAGATTCCTGAGAGGTTAGGTAACTGTTACAAAGAGAGCTCCCCTTTGGGCTGGCCAACACAAACATCTACAAATTTGGTGTTTTGGTTTTTCGATATTGTAGTGTGGCCGCAGTTTGATTGCAAAAAAGCATGCATTAATTATAAAGAGGTGTTTGTTGATTTGTCTCTGATCGCAGATGCCTTAATAAGATCACATTCCTGATCTTTGCAAAGCTACTTCAAAAAACAAGCACTTTCACAACACCTTGGTATTTCCTGGCACGTTAGACGTGCATAAGATGAATGCCACTTTAATTTATCCTGAACATTTAACACATCTTGACTGCAGATTGCACGTTTCAGCCACATTTACTGAAACTTAGAAGTATGCAAATGGGTCCCTTTTTTTTTTTGAAGAAAGATAGACATGCACAGCGTTGAAGGCCAAAATATTAAATATCATGGATGAATATTTACTGAGTAGAGGGATTTTGCAGAGGGTGGGTCAAAATGGCACTTTCCACCTGAGATTCAGAGTCAAATTACAGGAATGTGAAAATGACTACAGAAAGACGGCAGCATCATAATGTTATTTTAGTTATGCAAGTAAAATCAGTTGACTTTAACCATTTTTGGTTCATTATGTGCCAATGGTGACCATTCAAAAAATAGGCCAACAGCACTTTTCAAGTTTTTTCTTCAAAGTTTGCATGCCTGTAACGCAAGAAGTAAAATAAAATAGCTGTATACAAAGTGACCAAATTTGGTTTTCAACCACTGAAAATGGGTAATATTCAACAATCTGGACATGGTGCCTCATTAAGATCCCCATATCTCTGGGATTGAACGATGTAGGGCCTTGAGAATTAAGAATCCAAAAGAAAAGTTTATTAACAACTAGAATCTAAAATCATATTTCGCTAACTTTAATACTTCTTGAGTTACAGGCACGCAAACTATGGAAAAATAATATTTATGGCACTCAGAGAGGTATGTTCAATGAGGTTGTCTTGAGAGAAGGAAACAAGATACATCTCTAGTTTTAAGACTGTTTGTTCTTCAGACATTCCTCTTTAAAAGAAAAGTATCATCATTTTGCAAACTGACCCACATTGGGTTTTCGATTACTGAAAATGTACATTTTAACAATTTACTCTTGGAGCCATATTGAAATTCCAATATCTCTGGTCTGGAATAATCTTTGTGTAAAAGTAACATTATGATGATGACATCTTTCTAAGTTCATTTTAGCCCCCTGTAATTTGACTCTGAATCTCAGGTGAAAACTGCAATTTTGACCCCCTCTACAAAATAGTAGATTTACTATTGAAATACAAAGCCATATTGAAATTCCAAAATCTCTGGAACCGAACCTCATAGGGCTTTAAAATTAAAGATGCCAAAGGGACAGTATGTTAAGACTCAACATCTAAAAAGGCATTAAGATATCTTTAATACTTCTTGAGTTACAGGCATGCAAACTTTGGAGAAAAAACCTGAAAAAGTGCTGTTGGCCTATTTTTGAATGATCACTATTGGCACATAATGCAACAAAGATTGCTAAAGTCAACAGACTTTACTAACAGACCTACCAATCTCTATGTAAAAATAACATTACGATGCTGCCATCTTTCTGAAGTCATTTGTTCTTCATACATTCCTCTTTAAAAGAAAAGAAGTATCGTGATTTTGCAAACTGATCCACATTTGGTTTTTGACCACGGAAAATATACACATTTTAACAATTTACTCCTGAAGCCATATTGAAATTCCAATATCTCTGGAACCAAATCTCATAGGGATTTAAAAATAAAGATGCCAAAAGGAACGTTTATTAAGACCCAATTTCTAAAAGGGCATTAAGATATCTTTAATACTTCCTGAGTGACTGACAGGCATGCAAACTTTAGGAAAAAAAAAAAAAAAAACAGAATAAGTGCTGTTGGCCTGTTTTTGAATGATGACAATTGGCACATAATGCAACAAAGACTGTTAAAGTCAACCAATTTTACTAACAGACCTACCAATCTCTGTGCAAAAATAAAATTACAACGCTGCCATCTTTCAGAAGTCATTTTAATCCCCTTTAATTTGACTCTGAATTTAGGTGAAAAGTGCCATTTCGACCCCCCTCCACAACATAGTAGATTACTCCGTGAATATTAATCCATGACATTTAATATTTGGCTTTTATCACTATACATAACTCCTGGAGCCATATTGAAATTCCAATATCTCTGGAACCGAACCTCATAGGGCCTTAAAATTAAAGATGCCAAAGGGACAGTATGTTAAGACTCAACATCTAAAAAGGCATTAAGATATCTTTAATACTTCTTGAGTTACAGGCACGCAAACTTTGGAGAAAAAACCTGAAAAAGTGCTGTTGGCCTATTTTTGAATGATCACTATTGGCACATAATGCAACAAAGATTGCTAAAGTCAACAGACTTTACTAACAGACCTACCAATCTCTATGTAAAAATAACATTACGATGCTGCCATCTTTCTGAAGTCATTTGTTCTTCATACATTCCTCTTTAAAAGAAAAGAAGTATCGTGATTTTGCAAACTGATCCACATTTGGTTTTTGACCACGGAAAATGTACACATTTTAACAATTTGCTCCTGAAGCCATATTGAAATTCCAATATCTCTGGAACCAAATATCACAGGGCCTTAAAAATAAAGATGCCAAAATAAAAGTTTTTTAAGACCCAACATCTTAAATGGCTTTAAGATATCTTTAATACTTCCTGAGTTACAGGCATGCAAACTTTGGAGAAAAAACTGAAAAAGTGCTGTTGGCCTATATTTGAATGATCACCATTGGCACATAACACAAAGATTGTTAAAGTCAACAGATTTTACTAACAGACCTAACAATCTTGATGTAAAAATAAAATTGCGATGCTGCCATCTTTCTAAAGTCATTTTTACCCCCCTGTAATCTGACTCTGAATCTCAGGTGAAAACTGCCATTTTGATCCTCTACAAAATAGTGGAATACACCATAATTATGCATCCATGACATTTAATATTTCGGCTTTCATCACTATACATAACTCCTGGAGCCATATTGAAATTCCAATATCTATGGAATTGAACCATACAGGGCCTTAAAAATAAAGATGCCAAAAGAAAAGTTTGTTAAGACCCAATATGTAAAAGGACATTAAGATATCTTTAATACTTCCTGAGTGAAAGGCATGCAAACTTTGGAGAAAAAAAAAAAAAAACTGAAAACGTGCTGTTGGCCTGTTTTTGAATGATCAACATTGGCACAGAATGCAACAAAGATTGCTAAAGTCAACAGATTTTACTAACAGACCTATTAATCTCTGTGCAAAAATAAAATTACGATGCTGCCATCTTTCTAAAGTCATTTTGACACCCCTGTAATCCCTGTAATTTGACTCTGAATCTCAGGTGAAAACTGCCATTTGACCCATTTGATCTACAAAATAGTGGATTACTCTGTAAATATTCATCCATGACATTTAATATTTTGACTTTCATCACTATACATGTCTAAATATTATCAAAATTAAATATTTGAGCCAGGGAAGTTTTGAAATTTGAATCAGTTGAAAATGCCAGCAACAATGCGCTTTACTATACTGAATTATTGTCATTCTTCAGTTCCAGTGGTATTTAGTGTAAAGTTCAACGGTTTGGGGAAAACGCATTTATTAAAGTCAGGATTTGCAGCTAAACCACCGTACAACTTCAATAACTTCAGTTGTCTTTAGGGTTAGTATTTTAGATTTGTATTGGATCCTGCAGTAGAGGAAAGCGGACATTCCACAAAGACTTCCCTGCTGTCTGCTGCTGAAACCCTGCGGCTGGCAAGAGCTCACACCAGATCATCTGTCTTCATCCTACCAAGCGCTGTCTGCTGCCTTCGACAAGCCGAACCACTAGATCCTCCTGTCCACGCTCTCTGCGTGTCTGATCTTCAATCAACCAAACAGAGTCCATGTCGCAGAATTCTTGGTCTCACTCCGCTGGTTATCTTCAGCCGACCGCATTAAATTTAAGGCTTTGACGTCAGCCTGTCAATGCAACAGCGCACTCCTATCTCAACACACTCCTACAGGTCTATGTTTGTTCCCATCAAAACAATGTAGTCGCTTTCCAGAACCTTTACTGTCTCTGTTGTTGTGCGGTGGATTGCATCAACCTCCAATTGATCTCAAGAAAAACAGCATCATGCACTAATCACTTCTCTTTATTCATGCATTTTACTTTAGTTCTAGCTTTTATGCAAGCATATGCTTGGCATTGCAGTACTGCAGGTAGTTCTGGCTCCTGTAAGATAAATCGATTGTGAAGTTCTTCTGGACAAGTGAATAAATAACAATGCAGTCATTCCAGCCATATTGAATTAGAAGTTATGAGACGGCGATCCAAAAATAACCATAAACTGCCAACCTTAATGCTGAAACTTGGATTCATGCTTATGCATCCAATCACGCATTATATACAGTATATTTACTGCCGCCAAGACTCAGTCAATAAGCATCAAATGCAATTTGTTAACTTTTTTTTAACTGTCCTAACATGCACTTTGTGAACTAACTTAAAATGACTGTGAATAATAATTAGACATTATATAAAACATTTGTATTTCTGAAAAAATTATTTAGTGACACCACATAAGCAGTTAAACGAAATGGAAAAGGCTTAGAGCTGATTAAAAGTGGTAAAAACCTAAAATAAATATATGCATTTGATTGAAAAACCTGCAATGCATGACAAAACAAGCCTCATGATTTATCATTTTGCAAACTTCTAACGTTATTTAGAATTTGTTCAATAGTAAGGAGAGAATTACGCCAAACAACAACATTAGATTTGTTTTAAAATCCTCATACATGTATTTTTATAGCCTAACCTTACCTCAGATTTACAGATATTGTGCGAAACGGCATCCGACTGAGGCAACTTTCTCTGAAGCCACTTTCTCGGTGAGAAGATGTTGCTTGAACCACTGAGATTGAGAGATAAATCCCTGGACGCGTTGCGTTTGCCGCTTCTGTAGTCAAAATGCAGATTGGAGATCGACGAGGCGTCCGAAGACGTCGACAAACTCGATGAAGAAAGACGTTTTTTGAACCTGGAGTCCGCGGAAAGGCTTTCAGACGTGCTCTGGCTGTTAGTAAATCCAGCTGTGGAGCCTGAGCTCCAGCAGAATGACCGATGACCGTTGGCGTCTCCAGGCGCCCCGCAGTTTCTGATCAGCGCAGAATCCAAACTGCGAGTCTGGTGCAGTTTCCTCTTTGCGAGGGTTTTAGAGCCCGATGAGGAACATGAGAAGACGCTGTTTAGCAACCCTTGTGCGGACATCCCTGCGATATGATACACAGACTGACGCCCCAAACACAAACCCCATGTGAACGCGGCTGACTGAACTACTGGCGCTTGTCTTTCATGCACGGGTTAATGATAACTGCGAACGTATGTTTTGAAAACAGATTAAATGAATCATATTCTCTGCTGAGTTTGTCAGCAGATAAACGGGGATGTTTCCACTATTCAAGCCAAAAAGCGCGTCAATGAAGTTTCTCAACTACATCTCTGTGAACGTTCCCGCCCTCTTTCAGCCTCTTCCTCCGCCCTGCCTCACAACCGAAGACTGGCTCTGAGAAACTGAGGTAAACCTTGGCAGTTCTCATTAGGCTCGTTTTCATTGCAGATTTGCGCAAAACTTTGGAGATATTTTATAAATGTCGATTAAAAAGCATTGCGCAATGACTGCGTTTCCATTAACCGATATTATGCGACTTAAACATAATTTTTTCCTCTGGCGATTAGTCATGGCAACGGATTTTTTAGTGATTTTGGCTATATTATATTGAATGTGACCTGTAAATGAGAGAAGGAAAAAAAACGTTTCTATTGCTGTTTCGCGAAATATTCCTTTTTCGAATTTCCTGAAAAACCACCTCACAAGAGCGTAAAAACTTGTTTGCGATGGGCTATATGGGAGTTTTTGTACAAATAGGCGTTTCCATTACAGATTTGCGCAAAACTGTGGAGATATTTTATAAATGTCGATTAAAAAGCATTGCGCAATGACTGCGTTTCCATTAACCGATATTATGCGACTTAAACGTAATTTTTTCCTCTCGCGATAAGTCATGGCAACGGATTTTTGAGTGATTTTGGCTATATTATATTGAATGTGACCTGTAAATGAGAGAAAAAAATAGTTTCTATTGCTGTTTTGCGAAATATTCCTTTTTTCGAATTGCCTGAAAAAACACCTCACGGGAGCGTAAAAACTTGTTTGCGATGGGCTATATGGGAGTTTTTGTACAAATAGGCGTGTTTCCATTACAGATTTGCGCAAAACTGTGGAGATATTTTATGAATGTCGATTAAAAAGCATTGCGCAATGACTGCGTTTCCATTAACCGATATTATGCGACTTAAACGTAATTTTTTCCTCTCGCGATAAGTCATGGCAACGGATTTTTGAGTGATTTTGGCTATATTATATTGAATGTGACCTGTAAATGAGAGAAGAAAAAAAAAAACGTTTCTATTGCTGTTTTGCGAAATATTCCTTTTTTCGAATTGCCTGAAAAACCACCTCACGGGAGCGTAAAAACTTGTTTGCGATGGGCTATATGGGAGTTTTTGTACAAATAGGCCTGTTTCCATTACAGATTTGCGCAAAACTGTGGAGATATTTTACAAATGTCGATTAAAAAGCATTGCGCAATGACTGCGTTTCTATTAACCGATATTATGCGGCTTAAACGTAATTTCTTCCTCTCGCGATAAGTCATGGCAACGGATTTTTGAGTGATTTTGGCTATATTATATTGAATGTGACCTGTAAATGAGAGAAGAAAAAAAAACGTTTCTATTGCTGTTTTGCAAAATATTCTTTTTTCGAATTGCCTGAAAAACCACCTCACGGGAGCGTAAAACTTGTTTGCGATGGGGTATATGGTAGTTTTTGTACAAATAGGCGTTTTCCATTACAGATTTGCGCAAAACTGTGGAGATATTTTATAAATGTCGATTAAAAAGCATTGCGCAATGACTGCGTTTCCATTAACCGATATTATGCGACTTAAACGTAATTTTTTCCTCTCGCGATAAGTCATGGCAACGGATTTTTGAGTGATTTTGGCTATATTATATTGAATGTGACCTGTAAATGAGAGAAGAAAAAAAAAACGTTTCTATTGATGTTTTGCGAAATATTCCTTTTTCGAATTGCCTGAAAAACCACCTCACGGGAGCGTAAAAACTTGTTTGCGATGGGTTATATGGGAGTTTTTGTACAAATAGGCGTTTCCATTACAGATTTGCGCAAAACTGTGGAGATATTTTATAAATGTCGATTAAAAAGCATTGCGCAATGACTGCGTTTCCATTAACCGATATTATGCGACTTAAACGTAATTTTTTCCTCTCGCGATAAGTCATGGCAACGGATTTTTGAGTGATTTTGGCTATATTATATTGAATGTGACCTGTAAATGAGAGAAGAAAAAAAAAAACGTTTCTATTGCTGTTTTGCGAAATATTCCTTTTTTCGAATTGCCTGAAAAACCACCTCACGGGAGCGTAAAACTTGTTTGCGATGGGCTATATGGGAGTTTTTGTACAAATAGGCCTGTTTCCATTACAGATTTGCGCAAAACTGTGGAGATATTTTACAAATGTCGATTAAAAAGCATTGCGCAATGACTGCGTTTCCATTAACCGATATTATGCGGCTTAAACGTAATTTCTTCCTCTCGCGATAAGTCATGGCAACGGATTTTTGAGTGATTTTGGCTATATTATATTGAATGTGACCTGTAAATGAGAGAAGAAAAAAAAACGTTTCTATTGCTGTTTTGCGAAATATTCTTTTTTCGAATTGCCTGAAAAACCACCTCACGGGAGCGTAAAAACTTGTTTGCGATGGGCTATATGGGAGTTTTTGTACAAATAGGCGTGTTTCCATTACAGATTTGCGCAAAACTGTGGAGATATTTTATAAATGTCGATTAAAAAGCATTGCGCAATGACTGCGTTTCCATTAACCGATATTATGCGACTTAAACGTAATTTTTTCCTCTCGCGATAAGTCATGGCAACGGATTTTTGAGTGATTTTGGCTATATTATATTGAATGTGACCTGTAAATGAGAGAAGAAAAAAAAAACGTTTCTATTGATGTTTTGCGAAATATTCCTTTTTCGAATTGCCTGAAAAACCACCTCACGGGAGCGTAAAAAACTTGTTTGCGATGGGCTATATGGTAGTTTTTGTACAAATAGGCGTTTTCCATTACAGATTTGCGCAAAACTGTGGAGATATTTTATAAATGTCGATTAAAAAGCATTGCGCAATGACTGCGTTTCCATTAACCGATATTATGCGACTTAAACGTAATTTTTTCCTCTCGCGATAAGTCATGGCAACGGATTTTTGAGTGATTTTGGCTATATTATATTGAATGTGACCTGTAAATGAGAGAAGAAAAAGAAACGTTTCTATTGCTGTTTTGCGAAATATTCCTTTTTCGAATTGCCTGAAAAAACACCTCATGAGAGAGTAAAAACTTGTTTGCGATGGGCTATATGGGAGTTTTTGTACAAATAGGCATGTTTCCATTACAGATTTGCGCAAAACTGTGGAGATATTTTATAAATGTAGATTAAAAAGCATTGCGCAATGACTGCGTTTCCATTAACCGATATTATGCGACTTAAACTTAATTTTTTCCTCTCGCGATAAGTCATGGCAACGGATTTTTGAGTGATTTTGGCTATATTATATTGAATGTGACCTGTAAATGAGAGAAAAAAAACATTTCTATTGCTGTTTTGCGAAATATTCCTTTTTCGAATTGCCTGAAAAACCACCTCACGGGAGCGTAAAAACTTGTTTGCGATGGGCTATATGGGAGTTTTTGTACAAATAGGCCTGTTTCCATTACAGATTTGCGCAAAACTGTGGAGATATTTTACAAATGTCGATTAAAAAGCATTGCGCAATGACTGCGTTTCCATTAACCGATATTATGCGGCTTAAACGTAATTTCTTCCTCTCGCGATAAGTCATGGCAACGGATTTTTGAGTGATTTTGGCTATATTATATTGAATGTGACCTGTAAATGAGAGAAGAAAAAAAAACGTTTCTATTGCTGTTTTGCGAAATATTCTTTTTTCGAATTGCCTGAAAAACCACCTCACGGGAGCGTAAAACTTGTTTGCGATGGGGTATATGGTAGTTTTTGTACAAATAGGCGTTTTCCATTACAGATTTGCGCAAAACTGTGGAGATATTTTATAAATGTCGATTAAAAAGCATTGCGCAATGACTGCGTTTCCATTAACCGATATTATGCGACTTAAACGTAATTTTTTCCTCTCGCGATAAGTCATGGCAACGGATTTTTGAGTGATTTTGGCTATATTATATTGAATGTGACCTGTAAATGAGAGAAGAAAAAAAAAACGTTTCTATTGATGTTTTGCGAAATATTCCTTTTTCGAATTGCCTGAAAAACCACCTCACGGGAGCGTAAAAAACTTGTTTGCGATGGGCTATATGGTAGTTTTTGTACAAATAGGCGTTTTCCATTACAGATTTGCGCAAAACTGTGGAGATATTTTATAAATGTCGATTAAAAAGCATTGCGCAATGACTGCGTTTCCATTAACCGATATTATGCGACTTAAACGTAATTTTTTCCTCTCGCGATAAGTCATGGCAACGGATTTTTGAGTGATTTTGGCTATATTATATTGAATGTGACCTGTAAATGAGAGAAGAAAAAGAAACGTTTCTATTGCTGTTTTGCGAAATATTCCTTTTTCGAATTGCCTGAAAAAACACCTCATGAGAGAGTAAAAACTTGTTTGCGATGGGCTATATGGGAGTTTTGTACAAATAGGCGTGTTTCCATTACAGATTTGCGCAAAACTGTGGAGATATTTTATAAATGTAGATTAAAAAGCATTGCGCAATGACTGCGTTTCCATTAACCGATATTATGCGACTTAAACGTAATTTTTTCCTCTCGCGATAAGTCATGGCAACGGATTTTTGAGTGATTTTGGCTATATTATATTGAATGTGACCTGTAAATGAGAGAAAAAAAACATTTCTATTGCTGTTTTGCGAAATATTCCTTTTTCGAATTGCCTGAAAAACCACCTCACGGGAGCGTAAAAACTTGTTTGCGATGGGCTATATGGGAGTTTTTGTACAAATAGGCGTGTTTCCATTACAGATTTGCGCAAAACTGTGGCGATATTTTATAAATGTCGATTAAAAAGCATTGCGCAATGACTGCGTTTCCATTAACCGATATTATGCGAATTAAACGTAATTTTTTCCTCTCGCGATAAGTCATGGCAACGGATTTTTGAGTGATTTTGGCTATATTATATTGAATGTGACCTGTAAATGTGAGAGAAGAAAAAAAAAACGTTTCTATTGCTGTTTTGCGAAATATTCCTTTTTCGAATTGCCTGAAAAACCACCTCACGGGAGCGTAAAAACTTGTTTGCGATGGGCTATATGGGAGTTTTTGTACAAATAGGCCTGTTTCCATTACAGATTTTCGCAAAACTGTGGAGATATTTTATAAATGTCGATTAAAAAGCATTGCGCAATGACTGCGTTTCCATTAACCGATATTATGCGACTTAAACGTAATTTTTTCCTCTCGCGATAAGTCATGGCAACGGATTTTTGAGTGATTTTGGCTATATTATATTGAATGTGACCTGTAAATGAGAGAAGAAAAAAGTTTCTATTGCTGTTTTGCGAAATATTCCTTTTTTCGAATTGCCTGAAAAACCACCCCACGAGAGCGTAAAAAACTTGTTTGCGATGGGCTATATGGGAGTTTTTGTACAAATAGGCGTGTTTCCATTACAGATTTGCGCAAAACTGTGGCGATATTTTATAAATGTCGATTAAAAAATGTTGTGAAATGACGGTGTTGCCATTAACCGATGTTGTGCAACTAAAAAGTAATTTTTTCCTCTCGCGATAAGTCATGGCAACGGATTTTTGAGTGATTTTGGCTATATTATATTGAATGTGACCTGTAAATGAGAGAAAAAAAAAGTTTCTATTGCTGTTTTGCGAAATATTCCTTTTTTCGAATTGCCTGAAAAACCACCCCACGAGAGCGTAAAAAACTTGTTTGCGATGGGCTATATGGGAGTTTTTGTACAAATAGGCGTGTTTCCATTACAGATTTGCGCAAAACTGTGGCGATATTTTATAAATGTCGATTAAAAAATGTTGTGAAATGACGGTGTTGCCATTAACCGATGTTGTGCAACTAAAAAGTAATTTTTTACTCTCGCGATAAGTCATGGCAATGGATTTTTGAGTGATTTTGGCTATATTATATTGAATGTGACCTGTAAATGAGAGAAAAGAAATGTTTCTATGGCTGTTTTGCGAAATATTCCTTTTTCGAATTGCCTGAAAAACCACCTCATGCGACCATAAAAACTTCTTTGTGATGTATCTTAGTATTTGCGCAATTTACGCGTTTCACTTCGCAATTTCAATTTGCGCAATTTAAGAGGTAATGGAAACACAGCTAGTAGCTGCGGAAATGCGTCAATTTCGCAAAAAACTCCCATATATCGCAAAAAAGTTTTTTCACTCACGAGGTGGTATTTCAGGCAATTCAAAAAAGGAATATTTCTCAAAACAGCAATAAAAACGTTTTTTTTTTTTTTGCATTTACAGGTCACATTCAATTAAATATAGCCAATATCCTACAAAAATACGTTGCCATGACTTATCGTGAGAGGAAAAAATTAAGTTTTAGTTGCATAACATTGGTTAATGGAAACATTATAGGACATTATCAGGGCGAAATCTGTCGAAGTTCGTCTCATGCAATCAATATTCGCGCGAGTTACGTAATCAGATTACTTTTTTTCAAGTAACTAGTAAAGTAGCGCATTACTTTTTAATTCAAAAGAAAATATCTGAGTTACTTTTTCAAATAAGTAATGGCAGCTACTTTCATTTATTGACTGACAAGTCTCTATGTTGAGAGAAATAATATGTTTGTAAAATATGTGTGGTATTTAAATATACTGTATATTCAATGATGCATAATGACAGTATTTAGAGTTTTTAAGGTTTGTTTTGATGTTTTAATTATATGTTTTAATTACGTAATAACTTTTAGGAGAATCTTAAAGAATAATATTAGCTCTATAGGACATTATCGGTGCGAAATCCATTGAAGTTCGTCTTATGCAACCAGTAATGGCGGTAACTCATTACAAGTAACGCGAGTTATGTAATTAGATTACTTTTTTGCAAGTAACTAGTAAAGTTACTTTTTCAAATAAGTAACGCCAGCTGCTTTGTTTTCCCATTTATTGACCGATAAGTCTCTATGTTGAGTGAAGTAATATGTTTGTAAAATATGTGTGGTATTTAAATATATATTTAATGATGCATAATGATGCAAGGTTTTAAATTAAGAGCCAAAGCGGTCTACTTTTGCTAGGGTTACGTCCGAAAGCCATTTCTGACGTAAGTGAAAATAACCACACTAAATAATATATATATATATATATATATATATATATATATATATATACACTACCAGTCAAAAGTTTGCACACACACTTGACTTTTTTGTTTTTTTGTCAAATATTAATTATGTAAAAATACAATGCAATATATTTTTGATTTGATTTGATTTGATTTGATTGGATTTTCAAATGAATGACTCTCAGTTTGTTTTTAAGAAAAACTGAAGTTAAGAATATCTTCCCATGGAAAAAAAACCAAATGTTTTTCTTAAAACCTTGGCGCAATTTGTATTTGAAAATCAAATCAAATCGAATATATATATACACCACCACTCAAAAGTTTGGGATCAGTAAGACTTGTAATGTCAGGATTCTTCGATGAATAACAAGTTAAAAAGAACAGCATTTATTCAAAATATATATTTTTTCTAACAATGTAAATCTATGCTATCACTTTTTATTGGTAAATAAAAGTATTAATTTCTTTAAAAAAAAGAAAGAATACAAATTTACTGACTCTAACCTTTTGAACAGTAGTATGTATTGTTTACTTTATACATTGTTTACTTTCTATTTGAAATGCTGTTCTTTTTAACCTTTTATCTAAAGAATCTTGAAAACAAAGTATTACAGGTTCCAAAAAAATATTAAGCAGCACAACTGTGTTTTCAATGTTTTCAACATTGATACTAAATCAGCATATTAGAATGATTTCTGAAGGATCATGTGACACTTAAGACTGAAGACTGGAGTAATGATGCTGAAAATGTAGCTTTGTATCTCAGGAATAAATTACATTTTCAAATATATTCACATCAAAAACAATTATTTTAAATTGAAATAATATTTCAGAAGATTACAGTTTTTTCTGTATTTTTAATCAAATAAATGCAGCCTTGATGAGCATAAGAACGGTCTTTAAAAACCATTAAAAATCTTACTGATCCCAAACCTTTGAGCGGCAGTGTATATATGTCACTCTGGACCACAAAACCAGTCATAAAGGTAATTTTGTTTTAACCGAGATTTATATATATATGAAAGCTAAATAAACAAGCTTTCCATTGATGTATGGTTTGTTAGCGTAGGACAATATTTGGCAGAAATACAATCTGAGGGTGCAACAAGATCAAAATATTGAGAGAATCGGCTAAAGTTAAAGTTAAAGTTGTCCAAATGAAGTTCTTAGCATTGCATATTACTAATCAAAAACTATGTTTTGATATATTTATGGTAGAAAGTGTACAAAATATCTTCACAGAACATGATCTTTACTTAATACTAAACATTTTACTTTGAAGAGCCAAATTCAAACCTGATTGAGAAAAAAAATGTAGTTCAAGCTATGTTATATTAAAATGGCCATTTAACTTGTATTCCTCACATGTAAATATAAATCAAAAACATGCCTCATTGGCATGTTGTTTAACTGTTGAATTGCTTAAGCAATTCTTCTTCCTGTCATTCCAATTGAACTTCCAACTTGTGAATGGAAAGGAAGCCAATTCTTCTGAATTGTTTCCAGCCTGCGACTTGCTAACAGAGTAACGTTGACTCCTTTGCTTATTCCCCACAACAATACAATGGTCTCCACAGAGAATTCAGTTGGATATCATGAAGAAAATATAAGCTTTGGTCACAGTTTTTCACTTCCACATCCAAACGCTGCTTAATTTATATTCACAGCATGACAGCAATCAGTCCCCAAGGGTTGTGCATTGAGTATAGCTATATGTTTCCCTTTCAGAATAGAACAATCCATCTTAATTTGAAAACCATAACACTGCATGACTTCATAAAGGCTCAGATCAGTCCTCTCAATGGGGAAATAGGATGGATGTGACTGCTGGGGAAGACAAAGGAGAAGAAAACAGAGTTTAAAAACTCCATAGCATAATAAAAGCCATCAAACCGCCCCAAACAGACAAGACCTTGCGTTAGATTTGCAACATATTATTCCAGAGTTTACATGATACCCCCCGAGCTTCCCGACATGGGGTTATTATCTCATTTTAGCACAGGAAAAAGGATCTCCAAAGACCTCTTTTAAGGTCTGTGAACGTAAACAAATAAGGGTGTAACCGAGAGCATGTCAGAAGGTCTCCATACAGTAATAATGGATGGATGTATAAGAAACATCCATGTTCATAATTGAAAGTCTTTTATGTTTAATAGTAATGCTTGGATACCAATGGAGGTAGAAGCAGCGCTGGGTAGTCGGTAATATTCAGACAGACAATCTGAGGTACATGTGCCTTCAAACCCTTGTTTTTAAAAATCTGAAAGCAAAAGCAGAATGGTCTGACTTTAATTTAGTTTAGTGAAGTTATGCTACATAAATCATATCTGCATGAAAGAAATACAGCAGATGGGCTGAATGAGAATGCAGATTCACTCTTTGACAATAGGTGGCGCTTATGGGACAACAGCCATTTAGTGTTTCATCGATAATAAAGTCAAAATTATGAGAATATTCTCGCAATTTCAACTTTATTCTCAAAACATTTCGACTTCATTCTCGTAACATTTCGACTTTATTCTCGTAACATTTCGACTTTATTCTCGTAACATTTCGACTTTATTCTCGTAACATTTCGACTTTATTCTCGTAACATTTCGACTTTATTCTCGTAACATTTCGACTTTATTCTCGTAACATTTCGACTTTATTCTCGTAACATTTCGACTTTATTCTCGTAACATTTCGACTTTATTCTCGTAACATTTCGACTTTATTCTCGTAACATTTCGACTTTATTCTCGTAACATTTCGACTTTATTCTCGTAACATTTCGACTTTATTCTCGTAACATTTCGACTTTATTCTCGTAACATTTCGACTTCATTCTCGTAACATTTCGACTTTATTCTCGTAACATTTCGACTTTATTCTCGTAACATTTCGACTTTATTCTCGTAACATTTCGACTGTATTCTCTAAATATTTCGACTTTATTCTCAAAACAGTTCGACTTTATTCTCAAAACATTTCGACTTTATTCTCTAAATATTTCAACTGTATTCTCTAAATATTTCGACTTTATTCTCTAATTATTTCGACTTTATTCTCAAAACAGTTTGACTTTATTCTCAAAACATTTCGACTTTATTCTCTAAATATTTAGACTTTATTCTCTAAATATTTAGACTTTATTCTCTAAATATTTAGACTTTATTCTCTAAATATTTCGACTTCATTCTCAAAACAATTTGACTTTATTCTCTAAATATTTCAACTGTATTCTCTAAATATTTAGACTTTATTCTCTAAATTATTCGACTTTATTCTCAAAAAAGTTTGACTTTATTCTCAAAACATTTCGACTTTATTCTCTAAATATTTCAACTGTATTCTCTAAATATTTCGACTTTATTCTCTAATTATTTCGACTTTATTCTCAAAACAGTTTGACTTTATTCTCAAAACATTTCGACTTTATTCTCTAAATATTTAGACTTTATTCTCTAAATATTTCGACTTCATTCTCAAAACAATTTGACTTTATTCTCTAAATATTTCAACTGTATTCTCTAAATATTTCAACTGTATTCTCTAAATTATTCGACTTTATTCTCAAAACATTTCGACTTTATTCTCTAAATATTTCGACTTTATTCTCAAAAAAGTTCGACTTTATTCTCAAAACATTTCAACTTTATTCTCTAAATATTTCGACTTTATTCTCAAAACAGTTCGACTTTATTCTCAAAACATTTTGACTTTATTCTCAAAACAGCTCTACTTAATTCTTATAATTTCAACCTTATTTTAAATTTATTCTCGCAATTTCGACTTTATTCTCAAAACATTTAGACTTTATTCTTGAAACATTTAGACTTTATTCTTGAAACATTTAGACTTTATTCTTGAAACATTTAGACTTTATTCTTGAAACATTTAGACTTTATTCTTGAAACATTTAGACTTTATTCTTGAAACATTTAGACTTTATTCTTGAAACAGTTCTACTTTATTCTCAAAAGATTTCAAATTTATTCTCAAAACATTTCAACTTTATTCTCCAAACAGTTCTATTTTATTCTCATAATATTTAGACTTTATTCTTGAAAATTTGAGACTTTATTCTTGAAACATTTCAAATTTATTCTTGAAACATTTCAACTTTATTATCGTAATTTCGGCTTTATTCTCGAAATTTTGACTTTATTTTCTAAACATATCTACTTCAAATAAACGTTTCTACTAAACATTTCTACTTCAAACTTTATTCTCGAAACATTTCCACTTTATTCTCAAAACATTTCTATTTTATTCTCTAAATATTTAGACTTTATTCTCTAAATATTTCGACTTCATTCTCAAAACAATTTGACTTTATTCTCTAAATATTTCGACTTTATTCTCAAAAAAGTTTGACTTTATTCTCAAAACATTTCGACTTTATTCTCTAAATATTTCAACTGTATTCTCTAAATATTTCGACTTTATTCTCTAATTATTTCGACTTTATTCTCAAAACAGTTTGACTTTATTCTCAAAACATTTCGACTTTATTCTCTAAATATATAGACTTTATTCTCTAAATATTTCGACTTCATTCTCAAAACAATTTGACTTTATTCTCTAAATATTTCAACTGTATTCTCTAAATATTTAGACTTTATTCTCTAAATTATTCGACTTTATTCTCAAAACATTTCGACTTTATTCTCAAAACATTTCGACTTTATTCTCTAAATATTTCGACTTTATTCTCAAAACAGTTCGACTTTATTCTCAAAACATTTTGACTTTATTCTCAAAACAGCTCTACTTAATTCTTATAATTTCAACCTTATTTTAAATTTATTCTCGCAATTTCGACTTTATTCTCAAAACATTTAGACTTTATTCTTGAAACATTTAGACTTTATTCTTGAAACATTTAGACTTTATTCTTGAAACATTTAGACTTTATTCTTGAAACATTTAGACTTTATTCTTGAAACATTTAGACTTTATTCTTGAAACATTTAGACTTTATTCTTGAAACAGTTCTACTTTATTCTCAAAAGATTTCAAATTTATTCTCAAAACATTTCAACTTTATTCTCGAAACAGTTCTATTTTATTCTCATAATATTTAGACTTTATTCTTGAAAATTTGAGACTTTATTCTTGAAACATTTCAAATTTATTCTTGAAACATTTCAACTTTATTATCGTAATTTCGGCTTTATTCTTGAAATTTTGACTTTATTTTCTAAAAATATCTACTTCAAATAAACGTTTCTACTAAACATTTCTACTTCAAACTTTATTCTCGAAACATTTCCACTTTATTCTCAAAACATTTCGACTTTATTCTCTAAATATTTCAACTGTATTCTCTAAATATTTCGACTTTATTCTCTAAATATTTCGACTTTATTCTCAAAACAGTTTGACTTTATTCTCAAAACATTTTGACTTTATTCTCAAAACATTTTGACTTTATTCTCAAAAGATTTCAACTTTATTCTCGAAACAGTTCTATTTTATTCTCATAATATTTAGACTTTATTCTTAAAACATTTCAACATTATTCTCATAATTTCGATATTATTCTTGTAATATTTTAACTTTATTCTCAAAACATTTCAACTTTATTCTCGAAACAGTTCTATTTTATTCTCATAATATTTAGACTTTATTCTTGTAATATTTTAACTTTATTCTCAAAACATTTCAACTTTATTCTCGAAACATTTTGACTTTATTCTCTACATTTTTATTTTATTCTCAGGACATTTAGACTTTATTCTTGAAATTTTGAATTTATTCTTGAAACATTTAGACTTTATTTTTTTAATTTCTTGAAATTGATTTTGAAGGTCATAAAAGTGTTTTGTATCTAAAGTACTTTAAGAGCTGTACAGCATTAAGGGATATTATGAAAAAATAACCAATTCAAGTGTCTCCAATAGCTGTTTGTTGACTTTGTCAATCCATCCTAATTAAAATGACAAGTCGAGATGAAGAAACCGCAGACACACCCTTTCATGCCGTTATATTTTTCAGTCAATTTATTGTCTTCACGTCTGAACATTTTCTGGACTCTTGCTCAACCGACTGACTGATTGCACAATAACTGCGAGCTATTGAGTTTGAATGCATTCAGACTCTTAAGACATCAGTGTTGGCAGGACATTATCACAGCGACACGATAAACATTGAGGTTCGTGCCTGGATGTTGAGGAAACGAGACTGACGTGATGCATTTTGGCCTTTGTTTAAAAAATCAACCAAATGGCAAAGACGGACAAAAATGCACTGCAGTCTGTTCAGTGAAAAAAAAAAAGTATTATTTATTAGTTGTTAGTCTAATATTTCTATTGAAAGAGTGTCATATCCGTTATAATTGGTCACAGACAGCAGGGACAAACAATGATGGAAGCAAATGATGAAACATGTTTAGAAATACAAGTACATGTGTTTGTAAATCAGTTTTGTATGTTGGCGTGTTTTGCATTTGAGTTCTCTTGCGCAACTTCTTCTTCATATTATACAGTATTATTTCTAAAAAATATCATAGTTCCATTAGTTATTCATTTAAATTAGAACAATGTAAGACATTTAATTAAACCTTCTAAATTTATAAAGCTATTTAAGTTGGACCAACGTAAGACATTGAATTAAATAATAGTAAATTAATTAAATTGAGTAACACCAGCAAAATAAAATTAATTAAATATATTAACCTTAGGGAATTAGTTCAATTAAGAGATTTAGTTTGACAACCTAAAAAAGTTAATTTACACTTATATAATACATTAATTTGATAAATCCAATGAAAAATATTTAAATTAAATAAATTCAATTGTGGTAAAAATTCACTTAATTATTTTTTTTTTTTTGGTGAATTCAACAAATGTTATTTTATTAAAAATCATAAAATATACACACAAAAAAATCGAACTTCAAGGTTTTCATTTTGTCATGCTTTGTCAAACCAACATTTATATTTTTTCTGGACATTTCTCTGATTTTCTTGTTCAAATTCTAATTAAATTGAATTTTTCTGTAAAAAAAGAAGTTGAAAACAGTTTTTATTTTATTTTTTTTAATGTTTAATTTTTAATTTGTAATTTCTTTGCAAGTTTTATTTTATATATATATATATATATATATATATATATATATATATATATATATATATATTTATTTATTTATTTTTTTACATTTTTATTATTTTTAATTTGTCTATATAAGTTTTAAATACTAGGACACTAGTTCTCAACTAGGGTTATTATTGCTACCTAGGACAAAACTAAAATAATAAAAAAAGTTTGACACTTGAAAATAAAATAAAATTTTACCTAAAATAATAAAAATAAGTAAAAACATAAAATTTAATAATATTAATAATAATAATTATTATTATTATTTATTTTATTAATATTTCTTTAGTTATTTTAGTACATTAGGTTGAACGAAGTAAAAATGAGAAATGTTTTTTTTCTGTAAAAAAATGGTTGAGAACAGTTTTTAGTTTTTTTTGTAATATTTAATTTTTAATTAGTAATTTTTTTGTCAATTTTAGGATTTATATAGGTTTTACTATTTTTTATTTGTCTATATAAGTTTTATTTATTTTTATAATTTTTAGTGACATTTTATTTTAATTAATTTTATTTTAAGTATAACAAAGTTATATAGTTATTCATTTAAATTAGACCAATGTAAGAAATGTTAAAAAAAAACCTAATAAATTCTAAATTGGACCAACCTAAGACAATGAATTAAATAAAAGTAAATCAATTAAAATCTAGTAGTATCTCCAGCTTTAAGTTAGTGCAATATAATTAGATTTAGTTTAGATTTAATTTAAAAGTTTTTTAATTTAATTTAATTAAAAATTTTTTTTAAATTTGTTTAATTTTTTTGTTTTAAAGTTTTATTTTATTTGTGTTTTTTCTTTTTAGTACATCAGGTTAACATAAATAAAAATGAGAATTTTTTATTTTATTTTATTTTTTATAATTTTATTTTTACTTAAATCTTATTTTATTTGGAGTATCAAACTAAAAGTTTAATAAAATTAAATATAGTTTAAGTTTTGTTTTTGGAGTTTATTTATATTTTATGTTTATACTTTTTGTCTCATTTAATTTCTAGTGACATTTTATTTTAATTAATTTTATTTTAAGTAAAACAAAGTTATATGCTTCTTCATTTAATTTAGACCAATGTAAGAAATGTAATAAAACCTTATAAAATCTAAATTGGACCAACTTAAGACAGTGAATTAAATAATAGTAAATGAGTTAAATATAACAAACCTTAGTAAATGAGTTCAATCAAGTTGGTGCAACATAATAAGATTTAGTTTGACAACCTAATAAAGTTTATTTACACTTATTATAATACATTAACTGTGTGATGATCTAATGAAATGGGATCTAATTTAAATTAAATACATTACATTTGTGTGGCTAAATTAAGGATTATAAGTTAATTTTGAGTGAATTCAACAAATGTTATTTTTATTAAATATAATTAATAATACACACACAATTACAATGTATTTATTTATCTGTCTGTCTTAATACTTTAATGTGTTTTAAACATCACTTTGTCAGGCTTTGTCAAGCCAAAGTTTATAACTTAGCTTTCCTTGTTTAAATTCTAAATAGTTTCCTGAAGGTTTTTTCCTTAAATCAGTTGAAACCAGTGTTATTTTAGTAAAATTGAGATACTATTGGTTGTATTAATATTTATAAATTTTAGTAATTTTGTTGTTTTAACATTTTCATTAATTAATTTCATTGTCTTTAGGCCTATAGTTTTATTATTTTTTTATTTCAGTTTCAGCTTAAGCTATTTTTATGTCATAAACTTTTATGTCATAAATTTAACGTTTTATGTTATAATTCTGACATTTTATGTCTTAATTTTGGCTTTTTTGTCATCATTTCAACTTTTCATGCCATAAATTTAACTTTTCATGTCATAGTTACGTCTTTTTTTGATATTATTCTGACTTTTATGTCATAAATTTAACGTTTTATGCTATAATTCTGACATTTTATGTCTTAATTTTGGCTTTTTTGTCATCATTTCAACTTTTCATGCCATAAATTTAACTTTTCATGTCATAGTTACGTCTTTTTATGTTTCATTCTGACTTTTTATGTCATCATTTCAATGTTTCATCTCATAAATGTAACTTTTTATGTCATAGTTATGACTATGTTATAATTCTGACATTTTATGTCTTAATTTTGGCTTTTTGTAATCATTTCAACATTTTATCTCATAAATGTAACTTCTGATAACTTTTTTATGTCATCATTTCAACTTTTAATGCCATAAATTTAACTTTTCATGTCATAGTTGTCTTTTTTTGATATTATTCTGACTTTTATGTCATAAAAAACTATTTTTTTTTATTTTATTTTTTTTATTTTTTTGCTTTATTTATCTAGATTTTATGTTTATACTTATTTTATTATTTTTATATTATTTTATTTTCACTTAAATCTTATTGTATTTCAAGCATCAAACATTTTTCATTATTTTAGTTCAGTCCTAGTTAACAATAACCCTGGTTTGAAAACATCTCACATCCCACGAAGAAACAGCATATGCGTAATTAAATCACTCAGTTTTGACTCTTCAAAAAAAGAGATGAATAATTGATGGTTTTATGTGAGTGGTGTGGTTTTTTGGGCTGTGTTTGTGTGGGTAGTTGGTATGAGTGAGTGTGTTGCAGTGGTTTTAACTGTCCTGTGATTTATAAGGCCACCAGTGGATGACACACACAAACAGAGAAAGACAGCAGCACTTCCCCTCACTGACACACCTGAGAACCGACCCGCATCAAACCACTGACTAACCCCGTCACTGCCAGCCTTTGTTCTGGTGACGTTACTCACTCTGCATCAGTGTCCTGAGGAGCAATGCGGTAATGTGGCATGAGTGTTGAATTCTGGGAATACATTACAGTTCCAGTATTGTGCACTAGTGTGTGCTGTTGCACTGTGCATTTTGAATGTAAAGTGTGTCATTTCTGTCTTGCTGCTGTCGAAAATAATGAGAATCTGACATAGTCTCAACAGTTCCATGTCGTATTTCAGCCCCAAATCTAACGAAAATAAAAAACACAGTCAATGCATTAAGAATCAGCAATGCATTTGCTGTAGTACGTATCAGTCTTTGTTCATTTTTAATGCATTAGTAAATGCTGACTTTAACATACTTTGTTTCATTGTTGTCTTTTTATGTCAACTTGAACTTTTTATTATAGTTATGATTTTTTTTTATGTTAGAATTTTGACTTTTTATGTCACTTCAACTTGTCATGTTATAAATGTGACTTCTTATGTCATAGTTGTCTTTTTATGTTATAATTCTGACTTTTTATGTCTTAATTTTGGCTTTTTTGTCATCATTTCAACTTTTCATGCCATAAATTTAACTTTTCATGTCATAGTTACGTCTTTTTATGTTTCATTCTGACTTTTTATGTCATCATTTCAATGTTTCATCTCATAAATTTAACTGTTTATGTCATAGTTGTGGCTTTTTTGTTATTATTCTGACTTTTGTTACATACCTCCCCTATCTAGGGTCAGGGAGGTAGTAACTTAAAAAAAAAAAAAAAAAAAGGTGAAAGCTCAAAAGAACTTTTAATGGGTCAGCAAGAACTTTTCTCCTGTTCCAGCGCTCTACAAGAATCACACAGTATTTGTTAACACTCAATATTTGTTTTATTTGGACAAATGAAAAAAAAAAAAAAGGTACAAAGAGGGGGAGCAAAAATAGCTTCAGGAGGGGACCAGGCCAAAACAACAAACATAAGAGTTCTAACTTAAGGGATAAGTACTTTCTAAGCTTTACAAAACAAAATTTGAAATAAACAACAAAAGTCTTACCTTACTCACTTTCTAACCAAAAACAGGAGAAAACATGGACAAAAAGAAAATGGCATCCACCTCCCTACTGCTCCTCAGTTTCACAATTGCTAGGGGGTTAACTTTTAAACAAAACGCTTGGACTAAACCAAATAACTTCTGTCCAAGTTGTACGCTAACAACTATGTCAAAACAACTAGCATTAGCACAACAGCACATGCAAATTGTCTGGGACAGGAGAGAACAGCCTCAGTAGACATTGAAGGCTTAGAAAAAAAAGAAGGGGCTTCTCCACTCAAAACTTCCAGCTTTATCCACCAGCTCTCCTTTCAGCAGCCAATCAGAGCAAGCCAGTAGCTGATGGCAATTAGGACCAGCTGATCTTCATTAAGCTCTGCTAGTAGGTAGAGGGAGAAGAGAGGGAGAGAGAGAGAGAGAGAAACAAAACACCAAGTACTACCCAAAACAAATGGTATCAGTTGCAATAAAACTACACAACTTTAAGGACAAAATAAATAAGAAATAATTACGCCCTGGGACGTGACACTTTTATGTCATAAATTTAACGTTTTATGTTATACTTATGACTTTTTATGTCTTAATTTTGGCTTTTTGTCATCATTTCAACATTTCATCTCATAAATTTAACTTTTTATGTCATATATATATGACTTTTTATGTTATAATTCTGAGATTTATGTCTTAATTTTGGCTTTTTATGTCATCATTTCAACTTTTTATGTCATAAATTTGACTGTTCATATCATAATGTAGACTTTTCATTTCATAAATTTGACTATGTATGTTATAATTATGAATTTTTATGTTATAATTCTGACATTTATGTCTTAATTTCGACATTTCATGTCATAATTTCAACTTTTCATGTCATAAATATGACTTCTTATGTCATAGTTATGACTTTTTATGTTATAATTCTGACATTTATGTCATAATTTCAACGTTTTATCTTATAAATTAATTTTTTTATGTCATAGTTGTGATTTTTATGTTTTTTTTGTCTTAATTTTGTCTTTTTATGTCATCGTTTCAACTTCATATTATCATTTTGACTCTTCATGTTATAATTTCAACTTTTAATTTTGCCTTTTTTTATTATAATTTTTTATCATTTTAAATAATTTTTTATAATTTGACTTTTTGTCTTAATTTGGGCTTTTTATGTCATCATGTCAACTTTTTATGTCATAAATTTGACTTTTCATATCATAATTTTGACTTTCATGTCATTTCAACTTTTCCTGTCATAAATGTGACTTCTTATGTCATAGTTATGACTTTTTATGTTATAATTCTGACTTTTTATGACATTTCATCTCATAAATTTAGCTTTTTATGTCATAGTTATAACCTTTTATGTTATAATTCTGACATTTATGTCTTAATTTTTACATTTCATGTCATAATTTCAACATTTCATGTCAGAAATATGACTTCTTATGTCATAGTTATGACTTTTTATGTTATAATTCTGACATTTATGTCATAATTTCAACGTTTTATCTTATAAATTAATTTTTTTATGTCATAGTTGTGATTTTTATGTTTTTTTTGTCTTAATTTTGTCTTTTTATGTCATCGTTTCAACTTCATATTATCATTTTGACTCTTCATGTTATAATTTCAACTTTTAATTTTGCCTTTTTGTATTATAATTTTTTATAATTTAAAATATTTTTTTTATAGTTTAACTTTTAATGTCTTAATTTGGGCTTTTTATTTTATCATTTAAACTTTTCCTGTCATAAATGTGACTTCTTATGTCATAGTTATGACTTTTTATGTTATAATTCTGACTTTTTATGACATTTCATCTCATAAATTTAGCTTTTTATGTCATAGTTATAACCTTTTATGTTATAATTCTGACATTTATGTCTTAATTTTGACATTTCATGTCATAATTTCAACGTTTCATGTCAGAAATATGACTTCTTATGTCATAGTTATGACTTTTTATGTTATAATTCTGACATTTATGTCATAATTTCATCATTTTATCTTATAAATAATTTTTTTATGTCATAGTTGTGACTTTTTATGTTATAATTCTGACTTTTTGTCTTAATTTTGGCTTTTTATGTCATCGTTTCAACTTCATATCATCATTTTGACTCTTCATGTTATAATTTCAACTTTTAATTTTGCCTTTTTGTATTATAATTTTTTATAATTTAAAATATATATTTTTTTAATTTAACTTTTAATGTCTTAATTTGGGCTTTTTATTTTATCATTTAAACTTTTCCTGTCATAAATTTGACTTCTTATGTCATAGTTATGACTTTTTATCTTATAATTCTGAAATTTAATATCTTAATTTTCATGCCATAAATTTGACCTTTTATGTCATATTTCAATTTTTTATGTCAAAACTATTACTTAGTCATGATTCCGACATACTGTATGTCATATTTTTTTCTTTTAACTTTTTCTTATGATTTTATGTCATAATTTTAGCTTTTTTTGTCACAATTGTTGACGTTATATGTCATAATTAAAAATTTTCACATCATAATTTAGAATCTTAATGTTATAATTCCAACAACGTCATAATTTTAACTTTTTTGGGTCATAAATCTTAGTATTTTTTATTTCATTATTTTGACTTTCTATCTAAAGTATGAGACTCTGAGTCTTTTCAATGTGACATTGTTTTTTTTTTTTTTTTTTTTCATATTACCATAATGCATAATGCAGGTGTTTTTGTCATTCTCATTCATGAGATTCACTCAGAGGGTCAAGGTTTGGCTGGTTAGCATGGGTCAGTCAATACACCATCTGGCAGAAAAAAGTGCATGTTTTACTTAAAAGTCATTGCGTATTCTACCATATAAGCATTTACAAGTGATCATTTTAACTTTTTTTTTTAATAGGGTTCTGTGTAAAATGTAGAGACAGTCACAACTCTGTCTTAAATGGTGCGGACGTGACACACTTCACCTTTAAGGTGAGTTTTCAGCATCACAAAGCAATTATGAAGTATATGAAACATAACTGGGTCACATTTGCTCTTGAATGGTTTCTGTGTCAGTGGAGCAAAAATATTGAAGGCTCATAATTTTGACTGTCATATTTATGACTTTTTTGTTCACTTTTTATGTAATAATTTCTATTTTTCATGTCATAATTTTAACTTTTTATCATAATTTCACATTTTTATGTCATAATTATCATCATTTTTTACTTTTTATGTGATAATTTCGAATATTTTTCATAATATCAGGGTTGGTTCATAATATACAAGGTGCTTGAATTTGACTTTTTTAAATGTAATACCTGGAAAATACCAGAACTCCTGAAGAGGTACTTGAAAAAGAGCTTGAATTGTTGAAAAATATTGTAGGCTTTCTATAAAAGAAGTGAAAATATTTTTTCCACACAAAATTCAACAATTCAAAAAACATCATATCTTTTCGCTTATGTCAGTTAATGTCATAAAACTAGCGAGCTAAGTCAGTAGTAGTACTGACAGAGTTGTGTAAACATGGCTAAAGACGCGAAAAGAGGAACAGATGAACCGAATCAATTGAGTCACTTACGCTGGAACCGCTCCGATTGAATCAAACTCGTGATTCATTTCAAGCGATTCACTAGCAAAAAAAGATAAAATTAAAAGAGCCATTTATTTTAGAATTTCGACATACCTTGTAATTATTTTAAAAGCATGTATGGTGACTCCGAATCAGTTAAACCATTGCGTCGCAAAATGATTCACTGTTTCGGTTCGCGTATCGCGACTCATTTGATTCATATCGGGACGCGGATCACGATTCTTTTGATTCTCGAGACTTCATAGCGTGTTCGCAAATCTGTTTTCCGATTTTTTTAAATTAAACAGTAGAAAACATAAAATAGTTATGTTAGGTATAGTTATAAAAACAAAACAAAGAAAACAGAATGAACGTATGCACAAATACAAATCCCTTAGAAAAATTAACTATGGTTTTACTATAGTAAAAGTGCAGAAGCCTAACCATGTTTTTTGTATTTCCACAGTTTTACTACAAATACCATGGTTAAACTAGGGTTAGCGTAGGAAAATAATGTTAATTTGTGGTTACCATAGTTTAAATAGTAACAATGTCTAACCATTCTCTTTTGAGTAGTCAAAAATCCAAAGAAAACATCTTTAAAACATTCTAAAGTCACTTACAAAATGAGTTTAGATGAACATTTTAAAAAATGTATATTATATAATCTATATTTTAAAAGGGTATCACACCTGTCGCTGCCAGAATATGTCCATTTTTAATGTTATATGCACTATTTCTCTTTCTATTTTTGTTTTTAAGTTGACATTATTGCATACTTTGCATGTGCATTGCTTTGTTTTTGGCATTTTGTTTAATAAGTGAGATCTTTGCAAATCCTTGAAAAAAAAAAAAAAACTAGTGCTTGAAAGTCCTGGAATTTAATTATACAGTATCTGTACGAATCCTGTAATATTACGTTTCTATCTAATAATTATCACTCTAAAAATCACAAAAAATGTAGAAATGCTGTAGAAGTAAAACTATTTTCTGTGCAAATCTTATTTAGCATGTGTAATCTAATGAAATTAATGTTTTCGAAAGCAACAAACCATTTTAACAGTTTCTTTCTTTCTTTCTTTCTTTCTTTCTTTCTTTCTTTCTTTCTTTCTTTCTTTCTTTCTTTCTTTCTTTCTTTTTTGTAGGGTTCTGACAGTCATGACTCGTTCTCAAATAAATGATGTGGAAATAACACCCTTCACCTTTACGGTGGGTTTCCACCTTCACAAAGCAATTATGAAGAATATGAAACTTCTTCTTTTTCTTCTAGTTGATAAAAAAGCAATGACCTTTCCAGTGGAGGACTGCAGTTTGCCTTCACAGAATCACAATGGGATTTGGATGATCACCCCAAAATATTATACTCTACTAAAACCTATTGTGTTTTCATTTGTATTTGATGCATTAAGTCAGTTTAATACAATGCAAATCACCAGAATGCACTTCTTAATTTATTGCATGTGCTTCATTCGCCCTCTAGTGGAATATTTAAACAACATTTGTTGGTAGATCTTTTGTTATGCAATGCATTTTGGGATTGCATTCTCCTTGAAAAATACACTTAAATTTTGGCCAAAGATATTTGAAAGCATTTGCATGTTTAAAATGCCTTAAAATGGCTTGAACTACAACACAAACAGACTGACTCATAAAAGAAGTATTTTCTAATATCTCACGTTATTCATTGCATCACAGCTCACTGAGAGAATTGAGAAATGATAAACACAATAGTGCTTACGGTAAGAAGGAATCTTTATCTGCTGTGGGAAAAGAGCCTGGTCGTTATCAAAAGTGCTTTCTGTGAATCATCGGCGTCAAGTGGATTCTTAATGACTTTGTGAAATGACTCACGCTTAGGAAGTTGTTGTTCCCCAGCTGTTGCACTCAGTAATATTTATTTTATTGGTTATTATTTTATTGCGGCAGGTTTCTTTCACAAATAGCTTGTTTTGCATGTTTGTGGACAAAGAAAGAGCTTCAGTAAAGCAAATGCAATGCAATGCAGCAGCTGTTACTTCATTTAACTTAATGCTTAACATCCTAGTATACTGATTATAAAAAAATGCATGAACTAAATAAATAATGATAAAATTGTCTTTTTTGGCTGACTTTGTCATAAAGTTGACTTTTTGTCATGCATGCATGAAGATAACTCACATGTTCTCCATCACAGAAAGCATGCATGCATGAACTCAATAAATAATAATAAAATTGTCTATTTTTTTTGGCAGACTATGTCATAAAATTGATTTTTTTGTCATAATCTTTAACTTTTTGTCATGCATGCATGAAGATAACACACCTATTCTCCATCACAGAAAGCATGCATGCATGAACTAAATAAATAATGATCAAATTGTCTATTTTTTGGGCAGACTATGTCATAAAGTTGACTTTTTGTCATAATCTTTAACTTTTTGTCATGCATGCATGAAGATAACACACCTATTCTCCATCACAGAAAGCATGCATGCTTGAACTCAATAAATAATAAAAAAATGGTCTATTTTTTTGGCAGACTATGTCATAAAATTGAATTTTTTGTCATAATCTTTAACTTTTTGTCATGCATGCATGAAGATAACACACCTATTCTCCATCACAGAAAGCATGCATGCATGAACTCAGTAAATAATGATCAAATTCTCTTTTTTGGGGGGCAGCCTATAATTCAAAAAGTTGACTTTTTGTCATATTTTTTTTTTTTACTTTTTGTCATGCATGCATGAAGATAACTCACATATTCTCCATCACAGAAAGCATGCATGCATGAACTCAATAAATAATAATACAATTGTCTATTTTTGGCAGACTATGTCATAAAGTTGACTTTTTGTCATAATCTTTAACTTTTTGTCATGCATGCATGAAGATAACTCACATATTCTCCATCACAGAAAGCATGCATGCATGAACTAAATAAATAATGATCAAATTGTCTTTTTTGGGGGGCAGCCTATAATTCATAAAGTTGACTTTTTGTCATATTTTTTTTTTACTTTTTGTCATGCATGCATGAAGATAACTCACATATTCTCCATCACAGAAAGCATGCATGCTTGAACTCAATAAATAATAATAAAATTGTCTATTTTTTTGGCAGACTATGTCATAAAATTGATTTTTTTGTCATAATCTTTAACTTTTTGTCATGCATGCATGAAGATAACACACCTATTCTCCATCACAGAAAGCATGCATGCATGAACTCAGTAAATAATGATCAAATTCTCTTTTTTCGGGGGCAGCCTATAATTCATAAAGTTGACTTTTTGTCATATTTGTTTTTTACTTTTTGTCATGCATGCATGAAGATAACTCACATATTCTCCATCACAGAAAGCATGCATGCATGAACTCAGTAAATAATGATCAAATTGTTTTTTTTGGGGGGGGGGGGGGGGGGGCAGCCTATTTCATAAAGTTGACTTTTTGCAATAATCTTGACTATTCATTTCAGATGATGCTTTTGTTAACTCCAGTCCCTTTTAGCGGATGACAGACTCAGGAGATTGCATTCCTTGGCGTCTTGAAGGTGTGAGATCCGCGGGCTGTGATTCGCACTCTTCCCACCTCACACTCGCTCACAGCAGAAACGGTGAGTGTGTTTAATGGAGCTGTAACATGCACTGACACACACACAGTGACGCTCACTAATAGGTGAGACATAACTGGTTCATTTTGGATGTTGAATGGACAGCGTAACCCACAAACCCAGAATGGAGCTCATCTGCATGACAGTGTGTGACTACAAATGTTTAACAGTTCTAATTTTTGAGCAGATTTGCTTATTAAAAAGCATATTTCCCTTTTGGGTAAATTGAGCAGAATATTGATGACTCATCCTGCGCTCATGTCTATAAAAGCCCATTTCTGCCATATGAGAAAATCATCTTAATTATGGCATCAAAGTGGCTTATAATTATGACTTAATATTTAATCATTTCAATTTTTTGTCATTATTGACTTCTTTAATCTTTTAATTATGACTTTTTTTTTTTACTTTTTATGTCATAAGTTTGACTTAGTATTTTAAAATTGAAATCTAAATTCAATTTTTTATTCAGTTTGTCATAATTCTGACGTTTTTTTTTGTCAAAGTAATAACACAAGAAGTCAAAATTATGACTTAAAAGCTGAAATTATGCCATACTATAACTTTTGACAAAAGTCAACTTTTTAGTGTCATAATTTAAACTTTTTGTCATAATTTAACTTTCAATGTCATAATTTTGACTTTGTCAATATTAATTTTTTGTCAATTTCGACTTAAATTTTTGTCAGAGAATAAATTTCATAATTTCAACTGTTATAATTCTGACCTTTTTATGTCATAAAGTTGACTTTTGTCATGGTTTGTACCTTTTTATATCATAATTTTGACTGTCAATATCAACTTTTTGTCATTTTTTGACTTTTTCGTTTTTTTTTCATAGAATAAATGTCATATTTTCGACTAATATTATAATTTTGACCTTTTTATGTCATAAAGCTGACTTTTTGTTATTTTTTTAACTTTTAATATCATAATTTTGACTTTGTCAGTATTAACTTTTTGTCAATTTTCAACTTGTTCATAATTTTGTCATATTTTTTCATAGAATCAATTTCAGAATTTCAACAGTTAGAATTTTGACCGTTTTTGTCAGAAAGTTGACTTTTTGTCTATTTTTTTACTTTGACAATATCAATGTTTTATCAGTTTTGATTTATTCATGATTTTCTTTTCTTAGAATACATTTTATAATTTCAACTAATATTATAATTTTGACCTTTTTATCTCATAAAGCTGACTTTTTGTTATTTTTAAAAACTTTTTATGCCAAATTTGACTTTGACAATATCAACTTTTTGTCAATTTCGACTTATTCACATTTTTTTCAGAGAATAAATTTCATAATTTCAACTGATGTTATAATTTTTACATTTTATGCCATAAAGTTGTTGTATATATATATATATATATATATATATATATATATATATATATATATATATATATTTACTTATAATGTCATAATTTTGACTTCGAAACTATTAGCTTTTTGTCAATTTCGACTTACTCATAATTTTTTCATATTTTTTTCTTAGAATAAATTTCATAATTTCAACTAATGTTATAATTTTTATAATTTTGACCTTTTTATGTCATATAGCTGACTTTTTGTTATTTAAAAAAAAAAAAATTTTATGTCTTAATTTTGACTTTGTCAATATCAACTTTTTGTCAATTTTCGACTTATTCATAATTTTTTCATATTTTTTCATAGAATAAATTTCATAATTTCAACTAATGTTATAATTTTGAGCTTTAATGTCATAAAGTTGACTTTTTGTCTATTTTTTACTTTGACAATATCGTTTTATCAGTTTTGACTTATTCATGTTTTTTTTCAAATTTTTTTCATAGAATAAATTTCATAATTTCAACTAATATTATTATTTTGACCATTTTACGTCATAAAGCTGACTTTTTGTTATTTTTTAAAAACTTTTTAAGTCATTATTTGATTGTCAATATTGAGTTTTAGTCAATTTCGACTTATTACATTTTTTTTCAGAGAATACATTTTATAATTTCAACTAATGTTATAATTTTGACCTTTTATGTCATAAAATTTACTTTTGTTCATATTTTTTTAACTTTTAATGTCATAATTTTGACTTCAACGCTTACAAACTTTTGTCAATTTCGACTTATTCATAATTTTTTTATATTTTTTCATAGAATCAATTTCAGAATTTCAACAGTTATAATTTTGAGCTTTTATGTCATAAAATTGACTTTTTATTTTTTTTTAAGTTTTATCAGTTTTATCAGTTTTGACTTATTCATGATTTTTATTTTATAGAATAAATGGTATAATTTCAACTAGTATTATAATTTTGATCTTTTTATGTCATAAAGCTGACTTTTTGTTATTTTTATGTCATTCAATGTCATAATTTGACTGTCAATATTGACTTTTTGTCAATTTCGATTTATTCAATTATTCAAAAAGAATACATTTTATAATTTCAACTGATGTTATAATTTTGACCTTTTATGTCATAAAGTTGTTTTTTCCTTCATATTTGTTTTACTTTTAATGTCAGAATTTTGACTTTGACATCAACTTTTTGTCAATTTCGACTTATTCATAAATTGTTCAATTTTTTCATAGAATAAATTTCATAATTTCAACTAATATTATAATTTTGACCTTTTTTGTATTTCATTTTTTTATTTCTATGTCATAAAGTTGACTTTTTGTAGTCATTTTTGACTTGTAATGTCATAATTTTGACTGTCAAAATCAAATTTTTGTCAATTTCAACGTATTCATAAATTGCTCATTTTTTTCATCGATTAAATTTCATAATTTTAACTAATGTTATAATTTGGAAGTTTTTATGTCATAATGTTTACTTTTTGTCAATTTTTTACTTTTTATGTCATAACTTTGACTTTATCCATATCAAGTTTTCGTCAATTTCAACTTATTCATAAATTGTTCAATTTTTTCATAGAATACATTTCATAATTTCAACTAATATTATAATTTTGACCTTTTTTGTATTTCATTTTTTTATTTCTATGTCATAAAGTTGACTTTTTGTATTCATTTTTGACTTGTTATGTCATAATTTTGACTGTCAGTATAAACTTTTTGTCATTTTTCTTTAATTTTAATATCATAATGTTGACTTTTTGTATTCTTTTTTCACTTTTAATGTCATTATTTTGACTGTCAATATCAACTTTTTGTCAATTTCAGCCTATTCATAAATTGTTCAATTTTTTCATAGAATAAATTTTATAATTTCAACTAATATTATAATTTTGACCTTTTTTGTATTTCATTTTTTTTATTTCTATGTCATAAAATTTACTTTTTGTAGTCATTTTTGACTTGTTATGTCATAATTTTGACTGTCAATATTAAATTTTTGTCAATTTCAACGTATTCATAAATTGCTCATTTTTTTCACCGATTAAATTTCATAATTTTAACTAATGTTATAATTTGGAAGTTTTTATGTCAATTTTGTCAATTTTTTTTACTTTTTATGTCATAACTTTGACTTTATCAATATCAAGTTTTTGTCAATTTCAACTTATTCACATATTGTTCAATTTTTTCATAGAATAAATTTCATAATTTCAACTAATATTATAATTTTGACCTTTTTTCGTATGTCAAATTTTTTTATTTTATTTTTATGCCGTAAAGTTGACTTTTTGTTGTCATTTTTTACTTTTAATGTCATCATTTTGACTTTGTCAACATCAACTTTTTGTCAGTTTTGACTTTTACTTTTGTTCATATTTTTCATAGAATAAATTTCATAATTCAACTGTTATTATTATTTTTTTTTTACCTTTTTATGTCATAAAGTTGACTTTTTGTCATCATTTTTTATTTTTAATGTCATCATTTTGACTGTCAGTATCAACTTTTTGTAAATTTGGACTTTTTTCATATAATAGATTTATTAATTTCAACCAATGGCAAATTTTATGTCATAAAGTTGACTTTTTGTCCATTTTTTTTACTTTTAATATCATAATATTGACTTTTTGTCATCATTTGTCACTTTTTGTCGTAATTTTGAATGTCAATATCAACTTTTTGTCAAATTTGACTTTTTTCCCCCAATAAATTTCATCATTTGTTTTGACCTTTTTATGTCATAAAGTTGACTTTTTTTCAATATCAAGTTTTTTGTCAATTTCAACTTATTCATAAATTGTTAAATTTTTTCATAGAATAAATTTCATAATTTCAACTAATATTATAATTTTGACCTTTTTTGTATGTCATTTTTTTTTTTAATGTCATAATGTTGACTTTTTGTAGTCTTTTTTGACTTGTAATGTCATTATTTTGACTGCCAATATCAACTTTTTGTCAATTTCAACTTATTCATAATGTTTCATATTTTGGAATAAATTTCATAATTTCAACTAATATTATAATTTGGACCTTTTATGTTATAAAGTTTACTTTTTGTCACATTTTTTACTTTTAATGTCATCATTTTGACTGTCAATATCAACCTTTTGTCAGTTTCAACTTATTCATAATGTTGCATATTTTGTCATGGAATACATTTCATAATTTCAACTAATATTATAATTTTGACCTTTTTTGTACGCCACATTTTTTTCATTTTTATGCCATAAAGTTGACTTTTTGTAGTCATTTTTGACTTTTAATGTCATAATTTTGACTGTCAGTATCAACTTTTTGTCATTTTTCTTTAATTTTAATATCATAATGTTGACTTTTTGTATTTTTTTTTTCACTTTTAATGTCATCGTTTTGACTGTCAATATCAACCTTTTGTCAATTTCAACTTATTCATAATGTTGCATATTTTGTCATGGAATACATTTCATAATTTCAACTAATATTATAATTTTGACCTTTTTTGTACGCCACATTTTTTTCATTTTTATGCCTTAAAGTTGACTTTTTGTAGTCATTTTTGACTTTTAATGTCATAATTTTGACTGTCAGTATCAACTTTTTGTCAATTTTGACTTGTCAGTTTTTTTGTCATAAAGTTGCATTTTGCCATAATTTTTATGAAAGATGAAAATAGACCAATGCTCTGCTCTTTTGTTATTTTCTGCCTTGATTCTCCTGGAACGACCCTTTATTTAGTAATATATAAAGCGTTTGAAAGTTTGTCATGAAGCTGGAAAAAGACTTTAACAAAAGAGAAAACCAGACTTGAGTTTGTTTGGCTGCTGTCAGCGTCTGTAAGCGAAGGGAAGGATTTCAGAGGTTTGCTTTTCCGCAAATCGTTCGTGCATTTTAAGCGAGTCTCCGTCTCTTTCCGTGACCTTACCGGCTTTCTGTGAGCATATTGATTTTTTCTCCCACATTTCAGATAATTGCCAGATACTCGGAACCCAATATTCCCCGTGCTTCTGCCGGCCAATGAGAGACGTGTGCGTGGACACCAGAGCAGCGATCGATGGGGTAACGGGATACTCCAGCTCTGCACTACGCTTACGTAACGCGTCAAACAGCTGCGTCTCTTCGGCTTCGCGCCACAGCTTTACGAGCTCAACGTGGCGGCGTTGCGAGCGTGAGCATCTGAAACCATAGCAACGGCTGAGGAGAGCAGCTGTGTTTGTTGATGCTTTGTGAGGATTCTCTGCACATCATGACATAACACTCTACAACAAGACACTTTCATGCTCAGTCATGGGTTCGACTCTGGGAAACTCTGAAATCTGATTGATTTGGACAAGCGCAAACCTTTAAAAGCATGATATATGATACTACCAATCATAGTTTTTGTAGTTTTATCATATGGTGCAGTTATAGTCACAATATACTGACTAAACTGTAGAAGCAAAAGTTAACAATATCGATTTTTTGTCAATTTCGACTTATTCATACTTTTTTCATAGATTCAATTTCATAATTTCAGCTATTTTGATCATTTTGACCTTTTTATGTCAAAGACTTTTTGTTGTAATTTTTTTTACTTTTGTTTGTTATAATTTTGACTTTTTGTCAATTTCAACATATTCATACTTTTTAAATATTTTTTTAATAGAGTAAATGTCATAATTTCAGCTATTTTGATCAATTTAACCTTTTTATGTCATAAAGTTGAATAAAAAAGTAGAATAAATTTCATAATTTCTACTGATAATATAATTTTGTCTTTTTATCTCATAAAGTTGACTTGTCATAATTTTTAACTTATGTCATAATTTTGACTGTAAATATCAACTTTTTTCAATTTTGACTCATTCACGATTTTATTTAAAGAATACATTTCATAATTTCAAATATTTTGATCATTTTGACCTTTTTATGTCATAAAGTTGACCTTTTTGTCAGAAATTTTAACTTATGTCATAATGTTGACTTTGTCAATATCAACTTTTTGTTAATTTCAATTTATTCATAATTTCTTCATAGAATAAATTTAATAAAAACTCTGGAAAACTCTGAAATCTGATTGACTTGGAGAAGCACAAACCTTTAAAAGCTTGATATATGATACTTTTAATCACAGTTTTTTTGTGGTTTTATCATATCGTGTAGTTATAATCATAATATATTGACTAAACTGTAGAAGCAAAAGTCAACAAAATCGACTTTTTGTCCATTTCTACTGATTCACAATTTTTTCATATTGTTTTCATAAAATAATTTTTTTTATAATTTCAGCTATTTTGATCTTTTGACCTTTTTATGTCACAAAAGTTGACTTTTTGTCATAATTTTTTAACTTTTGTTTGTCATAATTTTGACTTTGTCAGTATCAGCTTTTCATCAATTTCAATGTATTCATACTTTTAAAATATTTTTTCATACATGTCATAAGTTTAACTAATATTATAATTTTGTCTTTTTGTCATAATTTTGAGTTTGTAAATATCAACTTTTTGTCAATTTAAACTTGTAATTCATACTTTTTTTTACATTGTTTTCATAGAACAAATGTCATAATTTCAACTATTTTGATCATTTTGACATTTTTATGTCAAAGACTTTTTGTTGTAATTTTTTACTTTTGTTTGTTATAATTCTGACTTTTTGTCAATTTCAACATATTCATACTTTTTAAATATTTTTTTCATAGAGTAAATGTCATAATTTCAGCTATTTTGATCAATTTAACCTTTTTATGTCATAAAGTTGAATAAAAAAGTAGAATAAATTTCATAATTTCAAATATTTTGATCATTTTGACCTTTTTATGTCATAAAGTTGACCTTTTTGTCATAAATTTTAACTTATGTCATAATGTTGACTTTGTCAATATCAACTTTTTGTTCATTTCAATTTATTCATAATTTCTTCATAGAATAAATTTAATAAAAACTCTGGGAAACTCTGAAATCTGATTGACTTGGAGAAGCACAAACCTTTAAAAGCTTGATATATGATACTTTTAATCACAGTTTTTTGTGGTTTTATCATATCGTGTAGTTATAATCATAATATATTGACTAAACTGTAGAAGCAAAAGTCAACAAAATCGACTTTTTGTCCATTTCTACTGATTCACAATTTTTTCATATTGTTTTCATAAAATAATTTTTTTATAATTTCAGCTATTTTGATCTTTTGACCTTTTTATGTCACAAAAGTTGACTTTTTGTCATAATTTTTTAACTTTTGTTTGTCATAATTGTGACTTTGTCAGTATCAGCTTTTCATCAATTTCAATGTATTCATACTTTTAAAATATTTTTTCATACATGTCATAAGTTTAACTAATATTATAATTTTGTCTTTTTGTCATAATTTTGAGTTTGTAAATATCTACTTTTTTGTCAATTTAAACTTATTCATACTTTTTTTATATTGTTTTCATAGAACAAATGTCATCATTTCAACTATTTTGATAATTTTTGACCTTTTTATGTCAGACTTTTTGTTGTAATTTTTTTACTTTTGTTTGTTATAATTTTGACTTTTTGTCAATTTCAACATATTCATACTTTTTAAATATTTTTTTCATAGAGTAAATGTCATAATTTCAGCTATTTTGATCAATTTATCCTTCTTATGTCATAAAGTTGAATAAAAAAGTAGAATAAATTTCATAATTTCTACTGATAATATAATTTTGTCTTTTTATCTCATAAAGTTGACTTGTCATAATTTTTAACTCATGTCATAATTTTGACTGTAAATATCAACTTTTTTCAATTTTGACTCATTCACGATTTTATTGAAAGGATACATTTCATAATTTCAAATATTTTGATCAATTTAACCTTTTTATGTCATAAAGTTGACCTTTTTGTCATAAATTTTAACTTATGTCATAATGTTGACTTTGTCAATATCAACTTTTTGTTAATTTCAACTTATTCATAATTTTTTCATAGAATAAATTTAATAAAAACTCTGGGAAACTCTGAAATCTGATTGACTTGGAGAAGCACAAACCTTTAAAAGCTTGATATATGATACTTTTAATCACAGTTTTTTGTGGTTTTATCATATCGTGTAGTTATAATCATAATATATTGACTAAACTGTAGAAGCAAAAGTCAGCAAAATCGACTTTTTGTCAATTTCTACTGATACACAATTTTTTCATATTGTTTTCATAGAATAATTTTATTTATAATTTCAGCTATTTTGATCTTTTGACCTTTTTATGTCACAAAAGTTGACTTTTTGTCATAATTTTTTAACTTTTGTTTGTCATAATTTTGACTTTTTGTCAATTTCAACATATTCATACTTTTTAAATATTTTTTCATACATGTCATAAGTTTAACTAATATTATAATTTTGTCTTTTTGTCATAATTTTGAGTTTGTCAATATCAACTTTTTGTCAATTTAAACTCATAATTCATACATTTTTATATTGTTTTCATTGATAATTTTTGACCTTTTTATGTCAAAGACTTTTTGTTGTAATTTTTTTTACTTTTGTTTGTTATAATTTTGACTTTTTGTCAATTTCAACATATTCATACTTTTTAAATATTTTTTTTAATAGAGTCATAATTTGTCATAATTTCAGCTATTTTGATCAATTTAATCTTTTTATGTCATAAAGTTGAATAAAAAAGTAGAATACATTTCATAATTTCTACTGATAATATAATTTTGTCTTTTTATCTCATAAAGTTGACTTAATTAAAAATAATTTTGACTGTAAATATCAACTTTTTTTCAATTTCGATTCAGGATTTTTTCATATTTTTTTAAAGAATACATTTCATAATTTCAAATATTTTGATCATTTTGACCTTTTTTTGTCATAAAGTTGACCTTTTGTGTGCGTTTGTGTTATATCTGTATATTTGCGGTCACTCACACTCTCTGACTGCATCTATATGCCACTGGATCTGTGAATATTCCATGTATTGATCAGTGAGTGTCACACAATGAGATAAACACACTCTCCTGCCGATTACTCTGCATGGGATACAGCAGTAGTGTTTACTGCAGCAGATGTGTGTGTATATATGTGTGTGTGTGTGTGTGTGTGTGTGTGTGTGTGTGTGTGTGTGTGTGTGTGATGGAAAAGCAGGCCAGTGCTCGTCATGCTGTTCTTCATGGCCCTGGGCTTGTGTCATGCCACATGACTGGATGGCTTCATGTTAAATATTCATTTCACAGGAGGAGATAATCATGTTATTTTTATCTGACTGAGTCTAAAAGCTCTTTGAGGTTTTACTTTCATAAATTTATGAGGTGACAGTGTCAATAAGATTGAAAATATCAGTTGAAAGATGAATGAATAATTAAGCCGAATGCTGTGTGTTAGGTGTTCGAAGCATAATAATAATAAAATGACAATTATTCTGTCAAGTAAACTCAATTTTTATCACTAAATTAATTTTACTTTTATATATTCTGTTTTTATTTTCATTTTGGTAAAAGTTTTGGAATTTTTGTTTTTGTCATTATTATTCTTTTTATTAGTTTAATTATGTTAGTACATCATGTTAAATAATATTATAAATTATTTAAATTGTAATATTATATATTATATATATATATATATATATATATATATATATATATATATATATATATATATAATTTAATATTTTAATAATTAAACAACATTTTCATATGTTAAAAATGATCTGATAATTATTGATTTATTTTGTAAATATTTTAATTTTGGTCCTATCAAACTGAATAATAATAATTATTTAAATTTTTTTATTATTATTATTATTATTATTATTATTATTAATGTTTAAAGTGGTAAAAAAAATTAACTGTCAAATAAAACAGAATATTTTATAATAATATTTTAATAATTTAACAACACATTCATATGTTCACAATTCTCTGATATCAATTAACAGTCAAACGACATGCAAATAAATTAATAAAATATTTTTTACCCTATCAAACTGAATACTAATACTGATAAAAAATTATATTATTATTATTACAAAAATGTAAAAATAAAACAGAATATTTTAATTTTTAAATTTTAATTTAACAACACATTCTTATATTCATGTTTCTCTGATGTCAATTCATAGTCAAATGACATGCAAATAAATGATTTGATTTATTTTTGTAAATACTGTTTTTTTCACCCTCTCAAACAGAATAATTATAATGATGAAAGTTATTTTTATTATTATTATTATTATTATTATTATGATAAATGTTTTTAGTACAAAAATTACAATTGAACTGTAAAATAATAATGATAATAATTCATTTTTTTGTAAACATTTTATTTTTGACCCCATCAAACTGAATAATAATAATGATAAAAAAGTATTATTATTATTAATGTTTTAAGCAGTACAAAAATTACAACTGAACTGTTAAATAAAAGAGAATTTTATTTAGTAATTAAATATTTTAATATTTTTACAACACATCAATGCAAATGACATGATAAAATATTTGTAAATATTTTATTTTGACCCCATTAAACTGAATAATGATAAAAATATTATTATTATTAATGTTTTGAGTAGTACAAAAATTACAATTGAACTGTAAAATAATAATAATAATTAATTTTGTAAATATTTAATTTTGACCCCATCAAATTGTCACAAGGAGAGTCAGACTGAGACGTGCGGATCCATTTGCAGCATTTATTGTGAAATGTCGACAGGCAGGAGTAATCACCAGAAAACAGGAACAACGAAGGTAATCCGGGAAACAGTTCAATAGACAGGCAATGGTCGCAATGGCAGGAAGCAGGAATCGTCAACGGGGTACACAGTCCAGAGTCATACACAGATAATCCAACACAGAGAAATACGCTTAGAATTACGACCATAGGAACAATAAGACTTCGCAAGGTGGCTGTGTGTGTGAGTGGCTTAAATGCAGTCAGAGTGATGAGGTGCAGCTGTGAGAACTAATCAGAGCAGTGAGAAACAAGGGCCAGGTGAATGCAGTGATTAGTGCAGTGGCTTATGGGGAATGAAGTCCATGAAGTGTGATGCAAGAGTTCATAATGACAGGATAGACCAGATACGTGACACAAATTGAATAATAATAATGATAAAAATTTATTATTATTATTAATGTTTTAAGTAGTACAAAAATTACATTTAACTGTAAAATAATAATAATATTAAATTTTTGTAAGTATTTTATTTTTCACCCCATTAAATTGAATAATAATAATGATAAAAAAGTATTATTATTATTAATGTTTTGGGTAGTACAAAAATTACAATTGAACTGTAAAATAATAATAATAATTCATTTTTGTAAATATTTAATTTTTGACCCCATCAAATTGAATAATAATAATGATAGTTAAAAAAGTATTATTATTATTATTAATTTTTAAGTAGTACAAAAATTACAATTGAACTGTAAAATAATAATAATAATAATTAATTTTTGTAAATATTTAATTTTTGACCCCATTAAATTGAATAATAATAATGATAAAAATGTATTATTATTATTATTAATGTTTTAAGTAGTACAAAAATTACACTTAACTGTAAAATAATAATAATAATAATAATACATTTTTGTAAGTATTTTATTTTTCACCCCATTAAACTGAATAATAATAATGATAAAAAAGTATTATTATTAATGTTTTGGGTAGTACAAAAATTACAACAGAACTGTAAAATAATAATAATAATTCATTTTTGTAAATATTTAATTTTTGACCCCATCAAATTGAATAATAATAATAATGGTTAAAAAAGTATTATTATTATTAATTGTTAAGCAGTACAAAAATTACAATTGAACTGTAAAATAATAATAATAATAATAATAATTCATTTTTGTAAATATTTAATTTTTGACCCCATCAAATTGAATAATAATAATAATAGTTAAAAAAGTATTATTATTATTAATGTTTAAGCAGTACACAAATTACAATTGAACTGTAAAATAATAATAATAATAATAATAATAATAATAATACATTTTTGTAAATATTTAATTTTTGACCCCATCAAATTGAATAATAATAATGATAAAAAAGTGTTATTATTATGAATGTTTTAAGTAGTACAAAAATTACAGTTGAACTGTAAAATAATAATAATAATAATTCATTTTTGTAAACATTTTATTTTTGACCACATCAAATTGAATAATAATAATAATGGTTAAAAATTATTATTATTATTAATGTTTAAGCAGTACAAAAATTACAGTTGAACTGTAAAATAATAATAATAATTCATTTTTGTAAATATTAAATTTTTGACCCCATCAAACAGAATAATAATAATGATAAAAAACATTATTATTACAGTTTTTTACAATCGTTTTTGCACTATTAACTGAACCTTAATGTCATTTTTCAAAACTCTAGATACAAAACTCAAAACAGTCATTATTTGTAACACAGGCTGTCCAGTGTTCAAAACTTTGCATAGTGCGTTCATATCTTTAAAGAAGCCTTGCATTAGCAGAAGCATTGTTTCAAAAAACGAATTTATTATGAAATATTATAGGAACATTACTTTAGATCACCCATACACAAGTTACCCATAGTTTCAATGTGTTTTTGCTAGTACAATCATTAAATATAGTTGTACAAAATATGTGATTCAGGTTTCATTTTTTTTTTTACTTTAGACTGAGAACAGTACAGACACAGTGGTCTCATTGAAATACTGTAATGTGGAATTTACTGATAAAATAAATCTCAGCATAGGTTTTCTAAAGGGAAAAAATTTAGATTCAAAGTTTTAGCTGTTTTTTTTTAGCAGGGTACAGTATATTGTCAGTCTGGTCAGGCTGGTTTTAGCTGGTGGTTTCCCAGCCTGACCAGACAGAAAAGTGGCCAATACCCCTCTAAAACCAGCTATGACCAGCTAAAACCAGGCTGGTTGACCAGCTAAAAACAGCCAAACAGCAGGCTGGTTTTGGATTTTTTTTCTTCTTCAGCAGGGCTAATTTGTGCACCAACGTTCTTGATACATTCTTTTTTTATTTATTTATTTATTTTTTTACCAGGGTAGCCAATAACTCATTGAAACCACAAAAGCAATAACATAAAAATGACATCTTGCATTCAGTAATGTTGAATATGAAAATGTGTTCTGTAAAAGAGGTACATGGGGCCATAGAAACCATATCTGATAAAGATACAAGATTTTTACACGGTAAAAAAAAAAAAGTACTGCAGAGGTACAATTTTGTTCCTGGGCAACAAAACATATAAAGGTACCTTTAAAGGTACACAATGGGTCCTTATTGTACAATTATGTACCCAAAAAATTGTACCCTTGGTAACACCCCAGTGACAGGTACTTGTACCCTAAAAGGTATAGTTTTGTACCTTTTTTTCTGAGAGTGTAGTGTAGTCCATCTGGGTCATATTCTGTGGTAACTGGTGTCAAATGATCTATCCTGAAACATGCACTATTTTCCATAAAAGCTATGCTTCAAGGGTAATGCAACAGTTACTTATCATTTTAAGCAGATGTATCAACTGATAGTTCAATCTTTGTAATGAAATGTATGCACACTCAACTCAGATGTAATGTGTGAGTTGCATTTTGAAATAGTAATACTTTGATGTTAAGTTGTGTCATTTTGAAAAGGTGATTTAAGTTCAATGAACAAATTATCTGTGGCTTATGTGTATTGTATCCAAGCATTTGAAAAATGTGTTAAGTGGTTTGAAAAATGTGCATTTTGATCATTGGTTGTGTATTATGTGTCTAGAGTTTTGAAAAATGACATTACGGTTCTGTTATTAGTGCAAAAACGATTGTAAAAAACTGTATTATTAATGTTTTAAGTAGTACAAAATAATAAATAATAATAAAATAAACTAAAATAATAATAATAATAATAATAATAATAATAATAATTAATTTTTGTAAACATTTTATTTTTGACCTCACCAAATAGAATAATAATAATGATTAAAAAGTATTATTATTAATATTGTTTTAAGTAGTACAAAATGTACAAATACATTGAACTGTAAAATAAAACTGAATATTTTCTAATAATTAAATATTTTAATATTTTAACAACACATCAATGCAAATGACATGATAAAATATTGATTTATTTTTGTACATATTTTATTTTTGAATAATAATAATAATAATGATATATATATATATATATATATATATATATATATATATATATATATATATATATATATATATATAATTTTTTTTTTTTTTTTTTTTTTTTTTAGAATTCTTTCAGTCTTGAAAGCCGCTCAACATTGTTATTTAACCAAACAACACATCAAAATCCATCAGAATATTGTCTACTGAATAAAAATAATTTTGACCATTTAGTTATGTAAAGTGATGAATGTTGCATGAGGAGCTTTATTTGCTCAGCTGCTTGAGACGGTCTGAGAGCTGTTCATACTTACGTAATATCACTCTCCGCGCTCCCAGAATGCCGCTGTACTGTACGCGTTTAACTTCATAACTAATGGAAGACTTCATCCGCTTCACGCATGAGGAATCAAGCCCTGCGGATGAAATCAGTGCAGCGGCCTGCGTCTTCTCACATCTACGGCACACATTTACCATTTTATTTCGATATTTTGTCTCCAGTTCATATATTGCAGTGTGCATCGTTTGTCTTGATTATATTCAGCTCTCGTCTCTCGGCACAACTGACAGAAAGGTCACATTATGCATATTTCGTGCTTCATTACTGAATACATATGGATAGTTCAACAGATTGAAACATTTTGCTTACATAATCAGTGGCGCATAATATACAAAACAACCATATTATAAAGAATTATTTATGCATGTTATTTTACCATAGTGAGATATGAAGTACCACATTCTCATGGAAAAATCACTTTAAAGCTTGTCCTTAAGTGACTTAATGCTTTTTTTTTTTTTGAAACAGTGGCGACAACAATATGAAAGACACTAATGTTCAATAAATAGTTATGTAATGATTCATATTTAAAAAGTCATCTGCCATGGTGTTTTGTGCCATAAAAAAGTTTTCCATTTGTATTATTAATTAGGTTTACGTAGATGTCATTTTGAAGTATGGCATGAACAGTTTGTACAGAGGGATTTAGGATTAATTTCTGACAAATGTAATATTAGAAAATGTTGTCAATAGTTATCAGCTGTTTTTAGAAGCAAAATTGCGATTTAAATAAATAAATAAATTTTTCAAAGCAGATTTAAATGCCGGCTGGTGATACTGTATGTGTAATAATTTTTTATTTTTGTATTTTCCATTTTCAGTTTAATTATATTTAACGTTTTATCAATTTCTTGTTTTTGATATATATTTGTCTATATAATTTTTTAGCTTTTTTTATTTCAGTTTTAGTTGTAGTTACTTCAGGTATTAAGTTAATAATTTGAAGTTTTATGTATATTTTTATTTTATTTTTTATTTATTTATATTTTATTAAATTATTGATAACTGATTAACTGATCCTTACTGTTAGTTTTTCATTTTCATTATTTTTAAAATGTAATATTATATTATATTATATTATATATTTGTTTATATTTGATGAAATTATTGATATTTAATAAAATATCAATAATTACTGTTAGTTTCATTTTTTTAAAGATTGAGGATTTCTTTTTTTATATGTAATGTTAAAAATTAAAAAAATATTGTAAATAAAAACAAATTATAAACGTGTGTGTGTGTGTGTATAATTAGTTTTTATTTTTGTATTTTCTATTTTTAGTTTAATTTTATTTTAAGTTTTGTAATTTCATGTTTTTAATATATTTTTATTTGAGTTGTTTTAAAATATGTCTATAGTTTTTGATCTTTTTTATTTAAGTATTAGTTGTAGTTTTTTATTTTTGTATTTTCCGTTTTCAGTTAAATTTTAATGTTTTAATAATTTCGTGTTTTTAATATTTCTTTATTTTAGTTTTTTTCAAAAATATGTCTATATAGTTTTTTATATTTTTTTAAGTTTTAGTTGTAGTTATTTCAGTTATTAAGTTAATAATGTACTTTTTATGTACTTATATTTTATTAAATTATATATATATATATATATACATATACACACACACACACACACACACACACACACACACACACATATAGTATCATTTTTGTTTGTTTAATTTTATTTAATGTTTTAATAATTACGTGTTTTTAATATTTCTTTATTTTAGATTTTTTTTCGAAAATATGGTTATGTATTTTTTTCAGTTTTACTTGAAGTTATTTCAGTTATTTAATTCATAAATTAAAGTTATGTGTATATTTATATTTTTTATTTTACTTTTTTATTTATTTATATTTAATTAAATTATATATATATATATATATATATATATATATATATATATATATATATATATATATATACTAGAGTAAGTTTTAGTAATTTTGTGTTTTGTATATGTTTATTGTAGTTTATTTAGAAAAATGTGTGTGTGTGTGTGTGTGTGTAACGTCTATATAGTTTTTAATTATTTTTTAAACAGTTTTGAATAATTTTTATTTCAGTTTTAGTTGTAGTTATTTCAGTTATTAAGTTAATAAGTAATATTTTTTTTAAATATATTTTATTAAATTATTCATAGTCTCTTATTAACTGATCCTTACTATTAGTTTTTCAGTTTCATTATTTTTAAAGAAGGCACACTAAGGATTTCTTTCATATGTACAGATTATCGTTTTTAAAATATATATTTAGGTCAGTTTAGACAAAAAATATATAGTTATGTGATTGCACATTATATATCGCTGTAAACTTACTGTAAATGAATATAACCATCTAACTCAGTGGGAGAATTTTTCCAATGAACTATTTATTGCATATTATTGTTTTTATAATATTGCCATTTCATAAAAGCAGTCATCCATTTTACCTGCATTCTACCTAAGATGACTGTAAAGTGTCCCGGAGCGGCTCGTTTCTGTAATACGGAGCATCCTTTAACTGTCTGCTGAAGTGTTTTGGTGTGTGACTCTGATATCGAACCGCTGCTGTTCTGATGCGTTTCCACTGCTGGCACTATCTGTCCTCTCTCTCCACTCACAGCCAGCGCCAATCAGACGGCAGCTGCAAGCATTGATCCCTGTGGCTTACTGATGCATTGGCCCGTAATGTGATGGTGTTTCATTATTGAGTCTCTCTCTCTCTCTCTTTCTCTCCGCCTCAGGGCTCGTCCCTCACACGCCCAGACCGGGGCACACAGTGTGCGAGTAGTTAGTTGGTCGGTTTATCCGGGCCGGCTCAGATGTTGAGATTTCACCTGACTGCAATTTTTCCATAAGCACAGGGAAGTCACTGGAAGGATTTGCTGAAGTATAAATATGCCAAAGGGACAGCAGAACAAACCGCGGGCCGCCGAAGACGCCGAGCCCAGTGAAGACCTCGATGTTTTTACTGTCATACAGTAAGTTCGGTGACTCTCCTTTATGCTTTTTATCACACTGATGTTTTTCTGTGTTTATTGCATTTGGAATTTTACAGTAGTTTTCATGCATTTTGCATGTTTGGCTTTTAAAGGCTTTGGCAATTTTAGATTTAACTCAGCTTGAAAATTCAGATTTTACGTTTAATCAAATGAGAACCAAAATAGCTCATTGACACTGTATTTATTATTATTATTTTTTTAAAGATTATTAAAGTACGTTTTACAAGAAAATACAATTTCTACTTAAAAATTGTATAATTCACAGCTGGGTTGCCAGGTCTGTGGTTTTACAGTTGAATCGGGCTACTTTTATATTGTTGCCGCAGGTTGTTTTTGAAGATTGTGGGTTAAAGTGATTTACCTGGAATGCAATTTTGATCGGGAAAAAAACATGATTGGTTAAGTTTTGAAAGCAATTGGGTTGGTTTTGTATCTTAGACCTGGCAACCCTGATTTTCATCACACTGACGCTTTTCTGTGTTTATTGCATTGGGAATTTTACAGCAGATTTCGTGCATTTTGCATGTTTGGCTTCTAAAGTCTTTGGCAATTTTAGAATAAACTCAACTCAATGCATGTTTTTTTTTTTTTTAATACATATTCAGATTTTACGTTAAATCAAAAGAGAACCAAAATAGTTAATTGACACTGTAAAACAATATTAATTTTTTTTTTTTTTAAGATTGAAGTATGTTTTACAAGAAAATACAATTTCTGCTTAAAATTTGTATCATTCACTGCAAGGTTGCCATGTCGGTGGTTTTATCGTTGAATTGGGCTTTAATATTGTTGTCGCAGGTTGTTTTTGAAGATTGCGGGTTAAAGTGATCTACCTGGAATGATATTTTGATGGGGAAAAGACATAGAAACCATGGTAAAAAAAACATGATTGGTTAAGTTTTGAAAGCAATTGGGTTGGTTTTGTATCATAGACCTGGCAACCCTGATTTTCATCAAACTGAAGCTTTTCTGTGTTGATTGCGTTAGGAATTTTACAGCAGATTTCATGCATTTTGCATGTTTGGCTTTGAAAGGCTTTGGCAATTTTAGATTTAACTCAGTTTGAAAATTCAGATTTCTCCTTTAATTAAAAGAGAACCAAAATAGTTCACTGACACTGTAAAAATGATTATTATTATTATTTTTAAAAAAAAGATTATTAAAGTATGTTTTACAAAAAAAAATACTATTTCTACTTAAAATTTGTATAATTCACTGCAGGGTTGCCAGGTCTGTGGTTGTGTTGTTGAATTGGGCTACTTTTATATTTTTGCTGCTGGTTGTTTATAAAGATTGCGGATTAATGTGATCTACCTGGAATACTATTTTGATGGGAAAAAACATGATTGGTTAAGTTTTAAAAGCAATTGGGTTAGTTTTGTATCGTAGACCTGGCAACTCTGATTTTCATCACACTGGTGCTTTTCTGTGTTTATTGCATTGGGAATTTTAAAGCAAATTTCATGCATTTTGCATGTTTGGCTTCTAAAGGCTTTGGAAATTTTAGATTGAACTCAACTCAATGCGTGGGGTGGTTGATTATTTTTCTTCAACATATTCAGATTTTATGTTTAATCAAAAGAGAACCAAAATAGTTTGCTGACACTGTAAAAATTATACTTTTTTAAAGATTATTAAAGTATGTTTTACAAGAAAACACAATTTCTACTTAAAATTTGTATTATTCACTGCAGAGTTGCCAGGTCTGTAGTTGTATTGTTGAACTGGGCTACTTTTATATTGTCACTGCAGGTTGTTTTTGAAGACTGTGGGTTAAAGTGATCTACCTGGAATGCTATTTTATTGGAAAAAACATGAAAACCATGGGGAAAAAACATGTTGAGCAATTGGGTTGATTTTGAATCACAAACCTGGCAACCCAGATTCAACGTTTTACTGTGTTGCCATTTCTTTGTAAAAGTCGCAAATTGCAAAAATTTACAAAGAATTACAAAGAAATGACTACGCAGTAACACAATTATCAGGGCTGCCAAGTCTGCGATAAAAAAAACCAATTGCTTATCAAAACTAAACCAATCATGTTTGTTTTTTAAATGTAAAAAAAAAACAAAAACAGGACTGATTTAGCTTTGATCAGTAACTGGGTTGGTTTTGTATTACAGACCTGGCAACCCTGATTCAATGTGTCACTGTGTTGCCATTTCTTTGTAAAAGTTGCAAATTGCAACACTTAACAAAGTAACACACTGAATCAGAGTTGCCAGGTCTTTGATAAAAAACAAAAACAAAAACAAAAACAACCCGATCGCTTATTAAAACTAAACCAATCATGTTTTTTCCCCATGGGTTTCATGTTTTTTTCTACTTTTACACTGTTGCCTCGGGTTATTTTTAATGACAGGTTAAAGAAGAAACAGGATTGATTCAGCTTTGAAGACCAATTGGGTTGGTTTTGTATCACAGACCTGGCAACCCTGATTATCATGAATTTTAATCACAGCACAAAACACAATGTGTTTATCATAAACCATTTGTTCTCATTAAGAGAATTTATATTAGACGTCATGCGTGTAGTACACTGAAAAAAAGGTACAGAAACTATTTTCACTCAGAAATCACTTGTAAATTTCACAAACAAACAATCAGAAAGAAACGACAAGTAACTCACTGAATTAATTATCAAGCTTTTAAAAATGTGAAACACAAAGCATTTTTTCCTAAGGTATTTTACATAATGTTTGTTTTATTTAATACTTTGAAAACATATTTTTTAAGTGCATTTTGTTTCATCTTGTGTCATTTTGTTGATGGTTTTTGTGAATAAGGGCGAAACACGCTCTGTCCCTGTTGACATCTGTTCAGTTCTGATGAATTTATACCAAAATGCTTTAGAGTTTGATTAAATGCACAACTTTTGATATCAACAAGACAATGTATGCTTTTTTGGATAAAAGCATCTGCTAAACGAATGTAAATGTATATTGGCGGTCGGTTGGTATTGCAGTCATAATATCTCACATGATTCTATGGTTAGTTGTATTTTTGGTTTGGTTTTTCCCTGAGATCCAGTGGTTGAGCACCGCTCTTGTCGGGTGTTTTGATAGTCAGCAGAGGAATGTGAACGTCTGTCTTTGGCCCATGAGACAATTTTACACTCAACTTTCTCGTCTTATCCCATTTAACATGCAGAGTCAACTACAAATAATTTAAGTTTATGTGAGAAACCATTTCTCTGTAACTTATCCATTGCTATTAGCACTACCTAAAAATGTTGCTGACGAATCAGCATCTGTTGTATCCACTGTGTTATTAGACAAGCTTTTGATAGTAGATAGTTTTAAAGAAATGAATTATGCATGGTTTGTTTGATGGTTTCTGCTGGTCTTAAATTGTTCTTCCCAAATCAGAGCATAAAGTCTTAAATTTATAGTCATGACATTAAATGTTGCATGCACTGCAAAAATTAAGCATAGTGCATACTATTTTTGTCTTGTTTTCCATTGCAAACATCTAAACAGCCTTACATCAAGATACATTTACTTGAAATGTAAAATGAAGATATAGTTGTTTTGTTTTCTGCGAAATTGAAGATTAAGTGAGCTTATGCATAAAACAAGAAAAAATATCTGTCAGTGAGGTATGTTTTATCTTTAAATTAAGTTTAGTGCAGACTGCTCACAAATATTTGTTCTTTTTTAAATCATAAACCAGTTTCATTTTGATTAGTTTCAAAGAAAACAAGACTTAATATATTGACATTCTGCTTCTCATTGCGTCACAGCGGATATTATTTAAATGCATTTGGAATTTAGAAACTACAAATCAAGTACATCAAGGACCACATCATTTCTCTGTTTGTTTTGAATCATCGTAGACTGAATAAGAAACAAAACAGGAAAGCGCTGTATATTTAACCTGACAAATATGTGAACAGTGTGTCTAGTTCACGACTGATCTGTCATTATATTTAGTGCAGATTAATGCTGGAAGTCCTTTGGCTGGGAAACTGCTGATTTAATTGACAGGTTAGTTGGCACTTTCTGCGGCAACGTGATCTCTCTCAGGTGTTATGCATAAATGCATTTCATTGACTCATAATGTGTGTTTGAAGAGCATACTGTAACTTGAGCATGAGAAGTCATTTGATCTCTGTGAAAATCTTACTCACTGTATTGCTATATGAAAGATTATTTTAAGATGTTTTACGATGTCTGAATCTGTTTTCAAAACAAAATTGAAAGCAAGAACATGCCTAATTTTTTTTTTTTTTTTTTTTTTTTTTTACATTTTAGACATTTAAATAATGTAAAACTGTATTATTATTGTCACTGTTTTGCCATTATGCTAATGATACTTCAGAGACAAGTTGCTTGTTTTTAATTCTGTGAAATGTACAATACATTACCGGCCAAAATTTGGAAGATTTTTTTTTATGCGATATTTTTAATGTTGTTGCTCACAAGAGACTGTTGTAATGGCTGTAGAAAATTCAGCATTGCATCACAGGAATAAATTACATGTTAAAATATATTAAAATAGAAAACAGTCATTTTAAATTGTAAAAATATTTCACAATATTAGTTTTTAGTGTATTTTTAACCAGAGCAGAAGTATTTTTCTTTTCAAAAACCTTGTTTCAAATTTTTAATGTTTAAATTAAAAAACAAATATTGCAAACTTTTGACCTGTATTGTATGTGTATATCCATTATTTATTATGTGTTATGCATGTCATGCATTCCTTTTGAGACATTAATTTTGTAGATGTTGCACTAGTAGTTTAGACACTTTTTCTCCTGTTTTCCACTGTCAGTGCACCTTGTCTTTGTCACCTTTTAGTTGCAATTCCATTACATAAAAGTCTATAGTTTGTACACTAAATTGGTTTCTCATGATCTTTAAAACCTTTTGACCTAAACATGCTTGAAATTTGTTTTGCAGACAATAAATTGCTTCTGAATTCTTTCATAAAATTCACATTTGAATTAAAACAAATAGTTTGTAATGTATGAGTTGTAGCAGATATATAATAAAAGCTAACAGTAATCTTTAGTAGTGCTGAAAAGCATCCCAGGATGCACCTCATTTGTGCTTGTTTTCATCAAATATAAAAGTTTTCAATTGTGTCAGTTGTTTTGCTCACTACTAATCACCAGGCGTCACTTTAATATTATTATTCTAGCACAAATTCAAGCACCAATTACTTATTTGTGTTCAACAGGTGATACGGTGAAGGTTGTTTGTTTCCTATGCTTTGAACTCTAAATACTGAACCTTCTGTCGAGTTCAACACTAACCTGAATCCCTGGAGAGATTTTCCCTCCACGTCTTCTAGCTTACTTGAAAGTTTCTTCCGTACATCAAACAAATTCCATCAAGTGCTTGCTGAATTAAGCTGGGACGGATTTAAAGAGTCCAAGTTGGTAAATGAATGAAATCAGCAGCTTTTGGCTTTAGGGGAGAGTCCAGAGCTGCCGAAGCCGAGCGCGTGACCTTAATATTTCCAATCGTTCCTATTTGGCGTCTGACCGACGAGCATTTCGGTATATCCTGAGCTCTGTGTGACTGTGTGTGTTGTGACGGATATCTGAAAAGCTTTGGCTTATGGTGACCTACATATTGTGGCACATTTTCTTAGTTTTCCACTACTGTAATGATGCAGTGTGTACAAGTAAATATGACTCGTTTAAGCATGATTCAGCATTAAAGTAAAAACAACACTTACACACACCAAAACAAACAGTTTTATTCTTATCTATATTCTGAAGATTTTTATAGAGGGGTTTGTTGATATATCATTTGTTGATTTTATTATTGCACTTTATCCGTTTGCATCCGTGGATTTCAACTACAATACATTTTTAATGCTGTTTTCTCAAAATTAGTTTTTTTCTACACTTTAGCAGCACTTACACACATCACATTTTACAGTTTTATTCCAATCTATATTCTGAAGGTTTTTATAGAGGGGTTTGTTGATATATTATTAGCTGATTTTATTTTTGCACTTTAACCATTTACGTTTTTAGATTTCAACTACAATACATTTTTAATGCTGTTTTCTCAAAATTAGTTTTTTCTACACTTTAGCAGCACTTACACACATCACATTTTACAGTTTTATTCCAATCTATACTCTGAAGGTTTTTATAGAGGGGTTTGTTGATACATTATTTGCTGATTTTATTTTTGCACTTTATCCATTTACGTTTTTAGATTTCAATTACAATACATTTTTAATGCTGTTTTCTCAAAATACATTTTTTTCTCCTCTTCAGCAGCACTTACATAAACCAAATTTTACAGTTTTATTCCAATCTATAATCTGAAGGTTTTTGTAGAGGGGTTTGTTCATATATCATTTGCTGATTTTATTTTTGCACTTTATCCATTTACGTTTTTAGATTTCAATTACAATACATTTTTAATGCTGTTTTCTCAAAATACATTTTTTTCTCCTCTTCAGCAGCACTTACATAAACCAAATTTTACAGTTTTATTCCAATCTATAATCTGAAGGTTTTTGTAGAGGGGTTTGTTGATATATTATTTGCTGATTTTATTTTTGCACTTTATCCATTTACGTTTTTAGATTTCAATTACAATACATTTTTAATGCTGTTTTCTCAAAATACATTTTTTTCTCCACTTCAGCAGCACTTACACACACCAAATTTTACAGTTTTATTCCAATCTATATTCTGAAGGTTTTTGTAGAGGGGTTTGTTCATATATCATTTGCTGATTTTATTATTGCACTTTATCCGTTTGTGTTCTTAGATATCAATTATAATACATATTTTTAAAGATGTTTTCTCAAAATAAGTTTGTTTCTGTGCTTTAGCAGCATTTACATACACCAAATTTTACAGTTTTATTCCAATCTATAATCTGAAGGTTTTTGTAGAGAGGTTTGTTGATATATTATTTGCTGATTTTATTTTTGCACTTTATCCATTTACGTTTTTAGATTTCAATTACAATACATTTTTAATGCTGTTTTCTCAAAATATGTTTTTTCTCCTCTTCAGCAGCACTTATACACACCAAATTTTACAGTTTTATTCCAATCTATATTCTGAAGGTTTTTGTAGAGGGGTTTGTTCATATATCATTTGCTGATTTTATTATTGCACTTTATCCGTTTGTGTTCTTAGATATCAATTATAATACATATTTTTAAAGGCTGTTTTCTCAAAATAAGTTTGTTTCTGTGCTTTAGCAGCACTTACACACACCAAATTTTACAGTTTTATTCCAATCTATAATCTGAAGGTTTTTGTAGAGAGGTTTGTTGATATATTATTTGCTGATTTTATTTTTGCACTTTATCCATTTACGTTTTTAGATTTCAATTACAATACATTTTTAATGCTGTTTTCTCAAAATACGTTTTTTCTCCACTTCAGCAGCACTTACACACACCAAATTTTACAGTTTTATTCCAATCTATAATCTGAAGGTTTTTGTAGAGGGGTTTGTTCATATATCATTTGCTGATTTTATTATTGCACTTTATCCGTTTGTGTTCTTAGATATCAATTATAATACATATTTTTAAAGATGTTTTCTCAAAATAAGTTTGTTTCTGTGCTTTAGCAGCATTTACATACACCAAATTTTACAGTTTTATTCCAATCTATAATCTAAAGGTTTTTGTAGAGAGGTTTGTTGATATATTATTTGCTGATTTTATTTTTGCACTTTATCCATTTACGTTTTTAGATTTCAGTTACAATACATTTTTAATGCTGTTTTCTCAAAATACGTTTTTTCTCCACTTCAGCAGCACTTACACACACCAAATTTTACAGTTTTATTCCAATCTATATTCTGAAGGTTTTTGTAGAGGGGTTTGTTCATATATCATTTGCTGATTTTATTATTGCACTTTATCCGTTTGTGTTCTTAGATATCAATTATAATACATATTTTTAAAGGCTGTTTTCTCAAAATAAGTTTGTTTCTGTGCTTTAGCAGCATTTACATACACCAAATTTTACAGTTTTATTCCAATCTATAATCTGAAGGTTTTTGTAGAGAGGTTTGTTGATATATTATTTGCTGATTTTATTTTTGCACTTTATCCATTTACGTTTTTAGATTTCAATTACAATACATTTTTAATGCTGTTTTCTCAAAATACGTTTTTTCTCCTCTTCAGCAGCACTTATACACACCAAATTTTACAGTTTTATTCCAATCTATATTCTGAAGGTTTTTGTAGAGGGGTTTGTTCATATATCATTTGCTGATTTTATTATTGCACTTTATCCGTTTGTGTTCTTAGATATCAATTATAATACATATTTTTAAAGGCTGTTTTCTCAAAATAAGTTTGTTTCTGTGCTTTAGCAGCACTTACACACACCAAATTTTACAGTTTTATTCCAATCTATAATCTGAAGGTTTTTGTAGAGAGGTTTGTTGATATATTATTTGCTGATTTTATTTTTGCACTTTATCCATTTACGTTTTTAGATTTCAATTACAATACATTTTTAATGCTGTTTTCTCAAAATACGTTTTTTCTCCACTTCAGCAGCACTTACACACACCAAATTTTACAGTTTTATTCCAATCTATAATCTGAAGGTTTTTGTAGAGGGGTTTGTTCATATATCATTTGCTGATTTTATTATTGCACTTTATCCGTTTGTGTTCTTAGATATCAATTATAATACATATTTTTAAAGATGTTTTCTCAAAATAAGTTTGTTTCTGTGCTTTAGCAGCATTTACATACACCAAATTTTACAGTTTTATTCCAATCTATAATCTAAAGGTTTTTGTAGAGAGGTTTGTTGATATATTATTTGCTGATTTTATTTTTGCACTTTATCCATTTACGTTTTTAGATTTCAGTTACAATACATTTTTAATGCTGTTTTCTCAAAATACGTTTTTTCTCCACTTCAGCAGCACTTACACACACCAAATTTTACAGTTTTATTCCAATCTATATTCTGAAGGTTTTTGTAGAGGGGTTTGTTCATATATCATTTGCTGATTTTATTATTGCACTTTATCCGTTTGTGTTCTTAGATATCAATTATAATACATATTTTTAAAGGCTGTTTTCTCAAAATAAGTTTGTTTCTGTGCTTTAGCAGCATTTACATACACCAAATTTTACAGTTTTATTCCAATCTATAATCTGAAGGTTTTTGTAGAGAGGTTTGTTGATATATTATTTGCTGATTTTATTTTTGCACTTTATCCATTTACGTTTTTAGATTTCAATTACAATACATTTTTAATGCTGTTTTCTCAAAATACGTTTTTTCTCCACTTCAGCAGCACTTACACACACCAAATTTTACAGTTTTATTCCAATCTATAATCTGAAGGTTTTTGTAGAGGGGTTTGTTCATATATCATTTGCTTATTTTATTATTGCACTTTATCCGTTTGTATCTTAGATATCAATTATAATACATATTTTTAAAGATGTTTTCTCAAAATAAGTTTGTTTCTGTGCTTTAGCAGCATTTACATACACCAAATTTTACAGTTTTATTCTTATCTACATTCTGAAGGTTTTTATAGAGGGGTTTGTTCAAATATTATTTTCTGATTTTATTATTGCACTTTATCCGTTTGCGTCTTTAGATATCAATCGCAATACATATTTTTAAGGCTGTTTTCTCAAAATGAGTTTTTTCTCAGCAGCACTTACACACACCAAAACTTACAGTTTTATTCTTATCTACATTCTGAAGGTTTTTATAGAGAGGTTTCTTCATATATAATTTGCTGATTTTATTATTGCATTGTATCCGTTTGCGTCCCTAGATATCAATTACAATACATATTTTTAAAGGCTGTTTTCTTAAAATGAGTTTGTTTCTCCACTTCAGCAGCACTTACACACACCAAGTTTGACAGTTTTATTTATATCTATATTCTGAATGTTTTTATAGAGAGGTTTGTTCATATATCATTTGCTAATTTTATTATTGCACTTCATCCTTTTGCTTCATTAGATATCAATCGCAATATATATTTTAAAAGGCTGTTTTCTCAAAAAGAGTTTTTTTTTCTCCACTTCACCTACCAAATTTTACAGTTTTATTCCTATCTATATTCTGAAGGTTTTTATAGAGGGGTTTGTTATGATATATCATTCTGACTGATTTCGATAGCATTTTATACCTAAAAACACGTTGACAGTATTTTCTGATTTACAGAGTCATAAAAAGAGGAATACAAAATTCCTTCTGTAAAAATCTTTAACTCTAATATGTCAGCAAACTCTATTCACCTGTGGTGTTCTGCTTTAAACAACAACATGCTCCATTTGAAATAATACGAGAATAAAGTTGAAATATTACGAGAATAAAGTCAAAATATTACGAGAATAAAGTTGAAATACTACGAGAACAAAGTTGAAATAATACGAGAATAAAGTTGACATACTACGAGAATAAAGTTGACATACTACGAGAACAAAGTTGAAATAATACGAGAACTCTAATATGTCAGCAAACTCTATTCACCTGTGGTGTTCTGCTTTAAACAACAACATGCTCCATTTGAACAGCAGTTCACAGTGTCAAATGTAATGTTTGTGCTGAAGTTCACAGCAAAGGCAGACAGACAGATGTTTTATTAATCCCATGTGGGACATCTGTGATGTATTGGCAGCAACACATATTCAGAACAGTGTGGCACATGCATTACAATAAAGACAAAAAAATAAAAAGAATATACAATTTACATACAGTAATACACAGAAATGCATGTTCTGCAACCTTATGTAATCAGAATAGGGTATATACAATATGAGTATTTTTCTCATTGCTGTAAGAGTAATATGAGCTTGAGGTAAAGCTTGAATATATATATGTTGCTAAAACTAAAATTGCAGAATTTTGCAGTATCCTGACTGGAGTGACACATAATGCCAGTTTTCCTATTTATTTATCCGTTAACTTATTTATTCTTATACTGACATCAAAGACATACATTTTTTTAAGTTAGTCTAGTCATAAAGTTTTATTTATATTTGAATATATGAGAAATTATATTGTTAAAATACCACAAAGAAGCAACTATCACACTGCCTTCTATATGCATGTGTGTATTTGTGAGCATGAGTAGTAATATTTGCATGTTGTTTGCATGGTCATTTCTACCTACAAGAGTCCTTTTTTTATCAGTTCCACAAATGAAAATGGGACTTTGCATAATTTGCCACCACTAGAATTTTAATATTCAACTGTTGCTTTGTGACACATTATATAACGTTTCCTCAATGACTTTCGTCCCACTTTTGGATTCCATCTAATACTGTGATTCGCATTTAGATTATTAATGAAGCTGTTTGATATTCCATCAGGGAAACACTTAGTGATGTGCATTTCTACAGGAAGAAAAGGAATATTTTTCTTCATTACAATCTCTGTGATCTATCTAATGAGGCACACATTTTCAGTGCTAAAAAACACTTTTGGTTAAGGTTAGGACTATTTTTCCATTTACAATAGAACTAGCTTGTATGTGCAAAATATGACATTATTATAAATTCACGATAGAATATATAATGATACACACCTGGTGTGCATTCTTTATTCATCATTTCATAGAAGCAGAGTTAAAAATGTAGCTGAATTTTTGTAAAGCAGCTTTAACTAACTTCAGATTAGTGTTGACTTAGTTTGGTTGAATAACTGTGGAATTTATCAATTATGAACTAAATTCAGTTCAGCTAGAAGAATCTCTGAAGACTATGGTGTCATTATTCAACTAACTCAGATCAATGTTGATTCAATTTAGTTCAATAAAAATATTGATGTTTCAAATTCGGTCAATTATTACTTTTTCAGTGGCACTGATTTTCAATTAATTTTTCCCATAGGGATTTTTACAAATATAAGCCATGAACCAAACCAACCAGCTCTAAGGAGAATCACAGCATTAAAAACTTTTATTTTATGTTTTAAAAATAGGTTATTTATATAAAAAAAAAAAAAAAAAAAACGAGATTAAAGTTGTAATATTTTGAGAATAAAGACGAAATTACGAGAATAAAGTCAAAATATTACAAGAATAAAGTCGAAATATTACGAGAATAAAGTTGAAATACTACGAGAACAAAGTTGAAATATTACGAGAATAAAGTCGAAATACTACGAGAACAAAGTTGAAATGTTACGAGAATAAAGTTGAAATATTACGAGAATAAAGTCAAAATATTACGAGAATAAAGTTGAAATATTACGAGAATAAAGTTGACATACTACGAGAACAAAGTTGAAATACTACGAGAACAAAGTTGAAATATTACGATAATAAAGTTGAAATATTACGAAAACAAAGTTGACATACTACGAGAACAAAGTTGAAATATTACGAGAATAAAGTTGACATACTACGAGAATAAAGTTGACATACTACGAGAATAAAGTTGAAATATTACGAGAATAAAGTTGACATACTACGAGAACAAAGTTGAAATATTACGAGAATAAAGTTGACATACTACGAGAACAAAGTTGAAATACTACGAGAATAAAGTTGACATACTACGAGAATAAAGTTGAAATATTACGAGAATAAAGTTGACATACTACGAGAACAAAGTTGAAATACTACGAGAATAAAGTTGACATACTACGAGAATAAAGTTGAAATATTACGAAAACAAAGTTGACATACTACGAGAACAAAGTTGAAATATTACGAGAATAAAGTTGACATACTACGAGAATAAAGTTGACATACTACGAGAATAAAGTTGAAATATTACGAGAATAAAGTTGACATACTACGAGAACAAAGTTGAAATATTACGAGAATAAAGTTGACATACTACGAGAACAAAGTTGAAATACTACGAGAATAAAGTTGACATACTACGAGAATAAAGTTGAAATATTACGAGAATAAAGTTGACATACTACGAGAATAAAGTTGAAATATTACGAGAATAAAGTTGACATACTACGAGAATAAAGTTGACATACTACGAGAATAAAGTTGAAATATTACGAGAATAAAGTTGACATACTACGAGAACAAAGTTGAAATATTACGAGAATAAAGTCAAAATATTACGAGAATAAAGCTGAAATACTACGAGAACAAAGTTGAAATATTACGAGAATAAAGTTGACATACTACGAGAATAAAGTTGAAATACTACGAGAACAAATTTGAAATATTACGAGAATAAAGTCGAAATATTACGAGAATAAAGTCGAAATATTACGAAAATAAAGTCATAAAATTACAAGAATAAAGTCGACTTTATTCTCACAATATTACGTCTTTATTCTCACAATATTTCAACTTTATTCTCGTAATTTCGACTTTCTTCTCGTAATTTCGACTTTATTCTCGTAATTTGGACTTTATTCTTGTAATTTCGACTTTATTCTCACAATATTTCGACTTTATTCTCATAATTTTGACTTTATTCTCATAATTTTGACTTTATTCTCATAATTTAGATTTTATTCTCATAGTATTTCGACTTTATTCTCGTAATTTCGACTTTATTCTCGAAATTTCGACTTTATTCTTGTAATTTTGCCTTTATTTTCATAGTATTTAGCTTTTATTCTCACAATATTTCGACTTTATTCTCGTAATTTTGACTTTATTCTCGTATTTTTTACTTTATTCTCATAAATTTGACTTTATTCTCGTAATTTTGACTTTATTCTCATAATATTTCGACTTTATTCTCACAATATTTCGACTTTATTCCCACAATATTTCGATTTTATTCTTACAATATTTCGACTTTATTCTCGTAATTTTGACTCCATTCTCGTCATTTCGACTTTATTCTTACAATATAAATTCTTACTTTATTCTTGTAATTTCGACTTTATTTTGTTGTAATTTTGACTTTATTCTCATAATTTCGACTTTATTTTCTCGTAATGTTGACTTTATTCTCATAATTTTGACTTTATTCCCATAATATCGCCTTTATTCTCGTAATTTTGACTTTATTCTCACAATATTTTAACTTTATTCTCACAATATTTTGACTTTATTCTGGTAATTTCGACTTTATTCTCATAATTTTAACTTTATTCTTATAATTTTGACTTTATTCTCATAGTATTTGACTTTATTCTCGTAATTTTGACTTTATTCTCGTAATTTCGACTTTATTCTTGTAATTTTTACTTTATTCTCGTAATTTCGACTTTATTCTCATAGTATTTCGACTGCTATAGTTATCTTTAAAAATCTATTTCCTTTTGGACAAAATTAATGGCATTTTTTTTTATTTCTTTACTTCTTTACTACTTTTTCTGCAACAATTCAACAAACGAAATTTACCACAGGTTTCCACCAGCTAACAAATAGCCCCGCCCCAAACTCACGCCATTGGCCAAAGCGATTTTTGGCGCAATCGCACCTTTACGCGTTGAAACAGATTGGAACGTGCGCGCACAGGTGTTTATTCTGCCTCTGCTCATCAACTTTTCCTCTCTCCTCGCTCAACTCCTCCCACTCCTCATCTCTATATCTTTCTCCTCCTCCTCCACGGAACACCCACGCGCTTCTCCATTCCCTTCCAGTCTCGCGTCGCGCGCCCGTGCGATGACGCTGACCTTTGCACGCGCGCGAGATTATTCATTATATGTGAACGCCTGAGATTAGATGGAGCATCTATCAGTCAGTCTCTCTCCAATCCCGGCTTTCGCTTTCCACCGCGATGGGAAATTAAATAAAGTTGGCCGAGGGCATCTGGAGCCGTGAAGGATGTAAATCAGAGGAAAACGCGGATAGTGTTGCACGCAAACGCCGCCGCCGCCGTGAACGCGCAGCCATGCAGGAGATCCCGCTGTCTTGAGGAAACCTCCGTCGCGTTCTTTTTGTAAACGATTCACGTCGAGACGTTTGCGGGATGGAATCGGAGTGACTCCGGAGGCTATCCATATCATGGACGTGTTCAGCTTCGTCAGGATGCCCAAACTGGCAGGGTGAGTCTGAGACGCAGCCGCAGTCATTACACCTATTCACTTTGTTCACATGTTTATAACGCGTCGTTAAATGTCTGCATTGAGTGACAGCTTGATCGCATTGTCAGCTGTATGGGAAACATGCAGTAGTGATGTCAACGCCGCTGTCGCATCTCCTCTCCTCATTCATTCAGAGCTGATTGCATCTGGAAAGGCTCCGTCCGTTCCTTCGTTAAAACGCATTTTTTACTGAGGATTAATGCTGGATGTTGCAGCTGGAATCTGGAAGCTCCAGAAACAGTCAATCACTTCACAGCGGTCCAAATATGCGCTTTTTCTATTGACTAAGCAGTGGACTTTGAGGTTACTGTAGCAACACTAGAATAATTCTAAATTGTAACATTTATGTTTTGCTATTTTAAAGTTAACAGAGCTGTGTGCATTATCCATTGACTAAGCAGATTTGGAGGTTACTGCTGTAACAGTAGACAAACTATATTATATAAAATATTCAAAACAAAATTTAGTTTATTTATATTGTATTTTATTTATAGACCATATTTATTTTATTTACAAATGCATATTTTAAGTAAATAAAATGGGGAAAACTAAATAAACAAAAAATAATTATATCAAAAAACGAATAAAAACAGGCAAAAATAGCATATGCATATAGTAATTCAAAGAAATCAAATGATTATGAACTAAACTAAAGTAAAATGAATGAATAAAAAAAACAACAACTAAAAAACACCTTATTGCTATAGTAACAAATTGGGAAAATACTGAAAGAAAAAAAAAATATATATATAATTACAAGAAATCAAATAATTATGAACCAAACTAAAAAAAAACCCACTTATTTACATGAAAACAAAAAAGAATCTAAAAATGTTAAGAACTAAAATAATGTCCTATTCATGGTTATCGTTAAAACTAAGCTCATTAAATAATGAGCTACTGCAATTTTTTTTTTTTGCTCCCTGAAGTCAAATAATTATGAACCTAACCTAACAACATAAAATAAAATAAAAACTAAGAAAAAAAACATAAAATTATTTTTTATAATTTTTATGTAAATGTATTTATAAAAAAATATTTATATGAGCTATTTAGACATAATTTAAATATAATAGACAAACTACTTAATATCAAATAAACATTTGTAATATGAAAATATAAAAATATTTTTAGCTAAATGTGTGTGTGTGTGTGTGTATATATGTAAATGTATTTATATAAATTATTTATAAAAGCTAATTACATATAATTTAAATATAACAGACAAACTATGTCATATCAAATATAAACATTTGTTATATATATATATATATATATATATATATATATATATATATATATGTAAATGTATTTATATAAGCTATTTAGATAATTTAAATGTATAGACAAACTACATTATATCAAATATGAACATTTGTTATATTTATATATATATCCCATTTATTTATATATTTTTTTAATTAACTATTTAATTTAACTACTTAATTTTTTATTTAATTTTATATATATATATATATATATATATATATATATATATATATATATATATATATATATATATCAAAATCAAATATAAGATTAAAGATTTGTTTTCATTTTGTTTAAATATAATTTGCTAAATTTTATATAAAAAAACATTATATTTATGTTTTGCCACTATATATATATATATATTATAAATTTTTTTTTAACATAGTATTTTTTATAAATGCATTATTTTTAAATGCACAAATGTATGCATTACATATATTATTTATGCAACAAAAAATATTACAAATTGCATATATCGGTATAATGCTACAGTGTATAAAAGCACTTTATTTCAATTATATTTTAAGACGTATCTAAAAAAAAAAAACGATATTTATTTGCATGTAATTTACTTGCATTAATTTTTTATTTATTTATTTATTTTTTGCACTATAGTGTGTAGCTTTTCATCTGTCATTGTATTATATATGAACACATAAGCCGCTCTACTCTGTAGATATGGGTATGGGCCATTATAAAGCCCATGTAGGTTGATGAGAATGGTGCTTTGTGATTTAATTTGCTGCGTAACCTATAAGCCGTGGTCATGCGCAGTGCCGTCTGCTTAAGCTCATTTGATCCCTGTGACTGTCCAAACTCCATAACCTGTTTGGCTTGTGTGATTTTTCTTGATTTTATCCCAGCTAATCCTCCTAAAGGATTGGCCCCTGGATCTCTCTGGCATCGGCGCCACCGTCCAGTGTTCGTAATGACAGCCTGTTTATTCTCCAAAATAATCACGCAGTATTAAAACAGATTATAAATGTATAGAAGAGCTCTTTCTTTCGTCCACAGCTTTGTGTGAAAGAATGATTGTGTTTGTGTGAAGGGCCTTCAGATGTTTTTCAGAGAGGACTGCTTGTTGGATATTTAGCCAATATGTGTCTGGTTGAAGCTTATTTAAAGGCTGATGGGAAATAGTTTGTTGATGTTGAAATGTTTCACAAAATGTTCAGATTCTGCAGAGAGAACCCTTTTATGATTTAATGTTTTAATAAGCAGAGTCTGCAAAAATAGAAGTTGTGTCATTATTTACTCTTGATACTCTACGTTTTGTTCCAAACCTATGTTGTTGTTTTTGTTCCTTGACAGACAAAATGGGATTTTTTTAAAATATGATTTTCTAATAAAACAGTACAATTTGAGGGAAAAAATATGTAAAAAGAAAAACTTTTCATCAACATTCAATCATTTTTTTTTTTTTTTTTAACCAATATTTTGGTAAAGTTTTTTTTGGTTGATTGTTTAAAATAATCCTGGTTTGCTGTGCTTGTTTGTAGGGCTGCACAATTAGGCTAAAATAAAATGAAATAAAATAAAATTAAAATAAACAAATAAATAATCCTGGTTTGCTGTGCTTGTTTGTAGAGCTGCGTTAAATAATAAAATAAAATAAAATAATCCTGGTGTGCTGTGCTTGTTTGTAGAGCTGCACAATTTGGCTAAAAAAAAAAATTATAAAAAAAATTTAAATAAAATTAAATCCTGGTTTGCTCTGCTTTATTATAGGGCTGCACAATTTGGCTAAAATAAAAAAAATTAAATAAATAATTAAATTCTGGTTTGCTGTGCTTGTTTGTAGGGCTGCACAATTTGACTAAACTAAAATAAAATAAACTAAACTAAAATAAACTAAAATAAAATAAAATAAAATAAAATAAAATAAAATAAAATAAAATAAAATAAAATAAAATAAAATAAAATAATCCTGGTTTGCTGTGCTCGTTTGTAGGGCTGCACAATTTGGGTAAAATAAAATGAAATAAAATTAAATTAAAATAAACAAATATCCCTGGTTTGCTGTGCTTGTTTGTAGGGCTGCATAAAATAATAAAATAAAATAAAATAATCCTGGTTTGCTGTGCTTGTTTGTAGGGCTGCACAATTTGGCTAAAAAAATAAAAATAATAATAATAAAAAGTTAAATAAAATGAAATCCTGGTTTGCTCTGCTTTATTATAGGGCTGCACAATTTGGCTAAAATAAAAAAATAATAATAACAAAAAATTAATAAAAAAAATAAAATAAAATGATAAAATTAAATCCTGGTTTGCTGTGCTTTATATTGTAGGGCTGCACAATTTGACTAAAATAAAATAAAAAATTATTAAATTAAATGGTTTGCTGTGCTTGTTTGTAGAGCTGCACAATTTGACTAAACTAAACTAAACTAAAATAAACTAAAATAAACTAAAATAAAATAAAATAAAATAAAATAAAATAAAATAAAATAAAATAAAATAAAATAAAATAAAATAAAATAAAATAATCCTGGTTTGCTGTGCTCGTTTGTAGGGCTGCACAATTTGGGTAAAATAAAATGAAATAAAATTAAATTAAAATAAACAAATATCCCTGGTTTGCTGTGCTTGTTTGTAGGGCTGCATAAAATAATAAAATAAAATAAAATAATCCTGGTTTGCTGTGCTTGTTTGTAGGGCTGCACAATTTGACTAAACTAAAATAAAATAAACTAAACTAAAATAAACTAAAATAAAATAAAATAAAATAAAATAAAATAAAATAAAATAAAATAAAATAAAATAAAATAATCCTGGTTTGCTGTGCTTGTTTGTAGGGCTGCATAAAATAATAAAATAAAATAAAATAATCCTGGTTTGCTGTGCTTGTTTGTAGGGCTGCACAATTTGGCTAAAAAAATAAAAATAATAATAATAAAAAGTTAAATAAAATGAAATCCTGGTTTGCTCTGCTTTATTATAGGGCTGCACAATTTGGCTAAAATAAAAAAATAATAATAACAAAAAATTAATAAAAAAAATAAAATAAAATGATAAAATTAAATCCTGGTTTGCTGTGCTTTATATTGTAGGGCTGCACAATTTGACTAAAATAAAATAAAAAATTATTAAATTAAATGGTTTGCTGTGCTTGTTTGTAGAGCTGCACAATTTGGCTAAAATAATAATAACAAAAAATTAATAATAATAAAATAAAATAAATTAAATTAAATCCTGGTTTATTGTGCTTGTTTGTAGGGCTGCACAATTTGGCAATAATAAAATAAATACTATATATAAACAAATAAATAATCCTGGTTTGTAGGGCTGCACAGTTTGGCTAAAAATATATAAAATGAATAAATAAATAAATTATAAAATAAAATAAAAACTATAGTAAATACATGTCTACAAGTCTACATGTATCGAAAACAGAAATTTTGTAGGATTTTTTTTTAAAATGATTTTTTTTAAAAATATGATTTTTTTAAAAATTGATTTTTCTAAAATAAAATAAAAAGTCTAGCTATAGTAAATAAAAAAGGGGAAAAAAAGGAACATTTTGTGGGATTTTTTTTTATTTTTATTAGAGCTGCACAATTTGTGGAAAAAAATTGGAAAAACTAGAATTTTTTTCCATAAATTTGTGTTAATGTGGTTTTTTTTTTTTTTTTTTTTTTTTTTTTTTGTTTATTTAAAAAAAAAATCCTGGTTTTCTGTGCTTGTTTGTAGAGCTGCACAAAAATAATTATAGCTATAGTAAATATAAATAAGTAAAATATAAATGTGGAAAACATGGAAATTTTGTGGGATTTTTTAAAAATATTTTTTTATTAGAGCTGCACAATTTAAGGAAAAAAATGGAAAGGCAAAAACCTATGATTTTTCATATACATTTAGTTAATGTTGTTGGTGCAATGCGTTTATTTAGTTAATAAAAATAAATCTTTGTTTGCTGTGCGTGTTTGTAGGCCTGCACAATTTGGCTAAAATAATTATTATAGCTATAGTAAATAGAAATGGGTGAAAAAATGAATAAAAACAAAATGTGAAATATTACTATTGTAATATTTTACAGTAAAAGTTTATTTAGGAAAAATATAGTAGTGATAATTAAAGAAAAAATAATTTTAGACATTGTCATTTTTGGTTTTATTTGAATTAATCATGTTGTCCTATAAATAGTTGTTATAGTTAACTAAAACTAAAATCATAAAATAATGAACTACTGCAATCATTTGTTTTTTCCTACTTGAAATGAAATAATTTTGAACTAAAATAAAATATTTTTTATTTCTTTTCTTATTTCAGCTAGTTGCCATGCCTAAAACTAACGCTAAATTAGTTTTTGTTTTTTTTGCTACTTGAACTAAAATAATCTTGAACTAAAATAGAATATCATTTTTTTTTTTATTTCATTTGCCAAGGCTAAAACCAAAGCTAAAATAAAAAAAGTGGACATATCAAATGAGTAACTAATAAAAATGTCAAACACACAACGAAATTACTAAAAGGGAAAATGAAAAAAAAAAAAAAGGGAAAAACTAATTCAAAATATGAATAGAACTAAAACTAACTTCTATAGTAGTACTGTATAATAGGCCTATATACTGATAATATTATGATATTAAAATAACCCTTGTCATATTTGCAAGCTTTGAAAGTCTCACACAGAGCTAAAGCATCATATATCTGATTTTTAATTTTATTATTTATTTATTTTGTATGTTAATTTCAACATTTGTGGTCACTGTGTGTTCTGAGTCTGATAAAATAAGAACATAAAACTCTGCATGCATATAAGAATGTATAAATAATGACAGAATGTTCTTATTCCATTAAACTCAATGGTAATATCATGTGATTTTTCTGAAGTGCTCCTGCTGTTCTTGTGTTCTTATAAACTGTAATCTGTAGATTCATAATCTCCTCCAAGCAATGGCTCTTACAAATAAAAATATCAGACTTGGGGGACTAAATTAACCCAATGAACTAAAAGAATGAAGTCGACCAAATGTCTCCAAAGGGCGAAGGCTTCGTTGTATTTTCCAGTGTAAAAAGTTGAAGCCGCAGATGTGTCCGTGTGTGTTTTGTGAGTTCGGACGTTGGCGAGCTGGGCTGAAGGTTAAAGAGCGCTTCATCTTATTTCCAAGACAGTGCATGAAAAGAAGCACTTTGGAGAGTTATGAAAGCATCATCTTTAATTCATGCGTCTCTCCGTGTCTTCTCTGCTGAAGTGAAGCGGTGCTGAGAATAGAGTCTGGATTAAAACGCGCACGAGGAGCAGAAACAGCCTTGACCAACAACAACCACCACGTCTGGCTGTTTCTGCTCACAGATGCACTTTCACATTGATGGAGGAGCTCAACTCACGTTGCTGCTGGATCTTGTGCTGCATGGTTTTATCGGAAGATCTTTAAAATGGTATATATGAGATTGCTCACCTGTTTGAGTACTAAAATATTTTAAAATGACTGCTTTAAGTCGAAAACATGACAGTGTTTCATTCCTGAATGAATCAACCGTTTAAATGGTTTGGTTCAATCGCAAAGACACGCTTATTAACAGTGACTTGCTGCCTCCTACTGGTGGTTTTAATTTCACATTTTAAAATTAATTTTTAATATTTCAGTATTCAGGGTTTTATGTTTAATATATCAAAACATTGTATTAAAATAATAAAATAAAATAATAACTATAGTACATAAAAAGGAGAAAAAAAACAAGTCTACATATATGGAAAACATCAAAATTTGGGGGATTTTTAAAAAATATATATAAAAAAAAGGTTTTATGTATAATATATCAAAACATTATTTATGCATTTGTAACTGCAGGTTACATGGATTCACAACCTGCTTAAAACGGTGTGTAAATGCATCTAAAAGCCACTTCAGATAAATTTTCTGTTTCCATTGCATTGCACAATTTGGCTGGCTAAATAAATAAATAAATAAAATAATTACTATAGTAAATAAAAAAAATAAAAAAAATAATAACTATAGTAAATAAAGGGAAAAAAATAAAATAAAATAAAATAAAATAACTATAGTAAATAAAGGGGAAAAAAGTCTAAATGAATGGAGAACATCGAAATTCGGGAGATTTTTAAAAAATATATATTTTTAAAAAATATATTAAAAAAAAGTTTTTATGTTTAATATATCAAAACATTATTTATGCATTTGTAACTGCAGGTTACATGCATTCACAACCTGCTTAAAACGGTGTGTAAATGCATCTAAAAGCCACTTCAGATGCATTTTCTGTTTCCATTGCATTGCACAATTTGGTTGGCTAAATAAATAAATTAATAAATAAAATAAAATAATTACTATAGTAAAAAAAAATAAAAATAATAATAACTATAGTAAATAAAGGGGAAAAAATAAAACAAAATAAAATAAAATAACTATAGTAAATAAAGGGGAAAAAAGTCTAAATGAATGGAGAACATCGAAATTTGGGAGATTTTTAAAAAATATATATTTTTAAAAAATATATTTAAAAAAAGTTTTTATGTTTAATATATCAAAACATTATTTATGCATTTGTAACTGCAGGTTACATGCATTCACAACCTGCTTAAAACGGTGTGTAAATGCGTCTAAAAGCCACTTCAGATACATTTTCTGTTTCCATTGCATTGCACAATTTGGCTGGCTAAATAAATAAATAAATTAATTAATAAATAAAATAAAATAATTACTATAGTAAATAAAAATAAAAAAGGAAAAAAAAATAAAAAAATAAAATAAAATAAAATAATAACTATAGTAAATAAAGGGAAAAAAAGTCTACATGTATGGAAAACATCGAAATTTGGGGGATTTTTAAAAAATATATATTTTTAAAAAATATATTAAAAAAAAAGGTTTTATGTTTAATATATCAAAACATTATTTATGTATTTGTAACTGCAGGTTACATGCTTTCACAACCTGCTTAAAACGGTGTGTAAATGCATCTAAAAGCCACTTCAGATGCATTTTCTGTTTCCTCTACATTGCATTGCACAATTTGGCTAAATGAATAAATAACTATAGTAAAAAAAAAAGAAAAAAAAAAGTCTACATGGAAAACATCGAAAGTTGGGGAATTTTTAAAAATATATAAAAAAAATAAATAAATAATATATATATATATATATGTGTGTGTGTGTGTGTGTGTGTGTGTGTGTGTGTGTGTGTGTGTGTGTGTGTGTGTGTGTGTGTGTGTGTGTGTGTGTGTGTGTGTGTGTGTGTGTGTGTGTGTGTGTGTGTGTGTGTGTGTGTGTGTGTGTGTGTGTGTGTGTGTGTGCGTGCGTGCGTGCGTGCGTGCGTGCGTGTAAATGCATCTAAAAGCCACTTCAGATGCATTTTCTGTTTCCTCTGCATTGCAAAGACGAATTTTGTTGATACTGATTTCATTTGGTTGATAACAGACCAAATGTCTTATTCTAATTCACTGATTAAATTTAAGAATTTGGCTCAAAAGATAATGCATACTTGTACAAAAATGGCTTTTTAAAAATTAAAATGCCCATAAAAGGTAAAAATCTATTTAAGGAGAGACACTGCAGGCAAAAACTTCTTTTTTTTTTTCATGCACTTGTCAAGTTTGGACTTTTTGGTGTTTCACAAAGTTTTTTTTTTTTTTTTTTCAGACTAGTGGAAAGAAAATATCCAAAAGACACTGTTAGTGTTTTTTTCATAGTGCTTTATCTATTTGTGTCAACAGATTTCAATGCACATGCACAATGCATATTTTTAAAGTCTGTTTTCTCAAAATGAGTTTTTTTCTTTTACACTGAGCCATAAATCTCTACTTCAGTAGCACTTACACATTGATGAAACTTTACATTTTTATTCCTGACTATATTGTGAAGATTTTTACAGAGGGATTTGTTCATATATAATTTGCTTGATTTTATACAACATCTTATTCCCACCAAAATGGCAAAAAAGACATTGTTTTCTAAGTATTTTCTGAAATATGGAGTGTCACAATGAGATTCCCTCTGTAAAAACATTTGACTCTAATATGTCAAAAGTGAAAGAATTTTGAAACTGACTTCATCCAGTGTTTAGATTTTTGTACTAGAAATGTATGCAAATTAGCATATATTTAATTAAATAAAGTCTCATTTGCCTATTTCAACCTAAGATTTTAGGAAACTTGTAATACAAAAAATGTTTGCAATTATCAAAGTAATCAATCAACTGGGTAAGTAAGGTTATAACTATTATTATTATTATTTTTTTTTTTTTACCCTATTCACCTGCAGTGTCTTGCCTTAAATCTACTTTTTTTTTATTTTTTTTTATTAAATGTTAAATTAAAAAAATGTGGGGGGAAAACTGAATAAAAACAAGTACATATATGGAAAACACACAAATCTTTTGGGATTTTCCAAATATGGTTTCTATTAGAGATGCACAATTAGAGAGAACAAAATTGGAAAAAGGAAAAAAAAATTCAAATTTTCTTAATGTTTTTTTTTATTTATTTATAAAAAATAAAATGATTATTATAGCTATAGTAAATAAAAACAAAATGAGAAATAAGTAAAATAAATTTTATTTAAGAAAAATATAATAATAATAATAATTACGCCATATTGTTATTTTTGGTTTTAATTTAATTAATCATGTTCTCCTCTCAATAGATGTTATAGTTAACTAAAACCATAAAATAATAAATCAATGCAATCATTTGTTTTTTGCTACTTGAACTCAAATCTTGAACTAAAATAAAATATTAAAGTTTTTATTTTATTATTATTATTATTTATTTATTTATTTTTTCAGCTTGTTGCCATGACTAAAGCTAAATGTAAAATAAAAATATGTAACGCTAAAAATAAATAGACATATCAAAGTTAGTTCAGCAGATAAATCTGGCAACCACAGATATGTAAACTTTTTTTTTTTGAATATAAGGAGGATTTGAGTGTTTTTATTTTTAAAACTACTTTTTTTTTTTTTTTTTACTTTATACCACTCTTCAGTCATCTTTTTAAAATAAAGTGTTATTTTTTTAATTTAATTAAATTTAATTAACTACTGTTAATTTAATTACTGTTGTAAGTTTTATTACTATTTTGAATCATTGTTTTCATGTTAATTTAGTAAAATTTTTGTATTTATATTTTACTGATTGAAACAATTTATTTTTTTGTCATAGTTTTTGTTAATGAGTTAAAATGACAGTTTTAGGGTGTTTTTTGTGTGAACTATTGTTTAAAAATTTGCAACATTGCAAATGTTGTTGACAGTCAGGGTGTAAAACTGACATGAAGCTCTTGTTATAATAGTATTCAGAGAGCTGTAGAAATGCTGCCTCTGCTGAGATGATCTCTAAACTCACAGCAGATGGGATCCAAACGGCTTTATTTTCCTCTGGCCTCTAACAATTACCATTATGACTACAATTATAATCACATTTATCAGTGCATATGCTTTGTTACTCCTCTATGAGATTTGTGCAAATGAAAATGGACAATTCCGTCCGTTTTTTTGTTTGTTTGTTTGTTTTTTGGCATTTTGTACAGCGCTGTACAAATATACACTGCCGCTCAAAAGTTTGGGATCAGTAAGACTTGCCTTTTTCTTTCTTTTTTTTTTTTTTTTATAAAGTCTCTTAAGCTCAAGGCTGCATTTATTTGATCAAAATTACTGAAAAAAATGGTAACATTCCAAAATGTTATTATAATGTTTTTATTTTGATATGCTCTTAAAATATAATTTATTTCTGTGATGAAAGCTGAATTTTCATTAGCTGTAATTCAGTCTTAAGTGTCACATGATCTTTCAGAAATCATTCTAATATACTGATTTTTTTTTTATTATTATAATGATCAATGTTGGAAACAGTTGTGCTGCTGAAGACTGATTTTTAATTTTTTTAAAGATGTTTCTTATGCTCATCAAGGCTGCATTTATTTGATCAAATATACAGGAAAAACTGCAATATTGTGAAATATTATTTTCATTTAAAGTAATTGTTTTCTGTGTGAATATATTTTAATATGTAATTTATTCCTGTGATGCAAAGCTGAATTTTCAGCATCATTACTCCAGTCTTCAGTGTCCCATGATCCTTCAGAAATCATTCTAATATTCTAATATTGTTATTACAATATTTTTTATTTATAGTTTTTTTGTTTTTTTCTTTAGAAATTTTAAATATAATTTTTCTGTTAAACAATTGTTTCAGGATTCTTTAACAAATAAAAACAAAACTCAAATATTGCTTTAAAATTACTACATTTCTTGCTTAAAATATGCCCAAATAGCTTGGAAAGTAACCTGCATCAGCAATAATTAAAAGGTGAACATTCATTTATTATTATTATTTATTACTTATTAAGCAATTTTTTTTATTTAATTATTATTTATTCAACTTATTAATAAATGTTCATTTTTAAATGATTAATAAATGTTACTTTCCAAGCTATTTGGGCATATTTTAAGCAAGGAATATAGTAATTTTAAGCAATATTTGCGTTAAATAAAACTACCCAGAAGGATGGGTTAAACATTAACCCAACTTCTGGGTCAAAACAACCCAATCGCTGGGTTTGTCCATATTTCACCCAGTGCTGGGTTGTTTTTAACCCAGCATTTTTTAGAGTGTATATTCTTAAGGACATCAACAACTAAAATAAACCCCCAGAAATGTGTACAATATGGGACCTTTAAGCAGCACAACTGTTTTCAACAATGATAATAAATCCATATATTAGAATGATTTCTAACGGATCATGTGACACTGAAAGACTGGAGGAATGATGCTGAAAATTCAGCTTTGTATCACAGAAATAAATTCCATTTTAAAATATATTCACATAGAAAACGGTTATTTTAAATTGAAATAATATTTCAGAATATTACAGGTTTTTTTCAGTATTTTTAATCAAATAAATGCAGCCTTGATGAGCAATGAAATACCATTAAAAATCTTACTGATTCCAAACTTTTGAGTGGCAGTGTATGTCTAAGTTACATTTTACCCTAAAAGTAGCATTTTTTTAAAACTGAAGCCTATTTTTTAGGACATTTAAGAATTTTTGGAAAGAAAATCAACACTGGGAATAATGATAATTACAAAAACTGGAAGGACAATGGCCATTGCATGACCATAAGGAGAAACTGCTTAATTGTCATCAAAATACTAATTTTGATTAAGATTCATCATAACAACGTAACTTTTTCTGTTGGTTTTGGTGCTAAATGTGACGAAATGTAAGAAAAGTTTTAAAGTCGTAACCAGCTGTGCAGGTTTTGGTCAGTTTGTCTGTGATTTAATGCACTCTTGTCTGGCGTTCAGTTATTATGAGATTCATGGTTTGCTGCCTGTTGTTGTTGTTGTTTTTCCATGTGACCTGTTCTGAAGGTTTCTTCACGTTCATTGTTCACACCAGAAGGAACAGGATGTGCCTGGCAGAGAGTGATGCATGTGCAGAATATTTATGAGCTGAAGCAGACACTAACTTTTGTTGGAAGTGTTCAGATTTTAAATATTTTGTACAACGTTGTCTTCAGGACGAAGCTATGAGGCCAAAAACACTGCAAGTGCATGAAAACAGACTCAATTTATTGGCTAAAGCATTGCAGGTTGTTGCGTTATGAGTTGTTTTTGGACATATTTCAGAAAACAACAATAGCTATTTTCTATTAACATCATTTTATGCATTTTGTCTTTATGCAAAATTCACATGCTGGATGGAAATGCCAGGATGTGTACAAAATCTTTGCAAAATGCTTAAAAATGTACTGTATGCGCTCAACTGAGGGAGATTGGTCAGAAAGCATGCATAAACTATGATGAAAACACATTTATTTAAATTATTGATACTTGCACCAGTTTCCCGGGAAGTGGAGATTTTAAAACATGTTGCTTTATTCACCTTTTTTTTTTTTTTTTTGTTGCAATATTCCAATTTTTTCATGTTGCTTTATTCACCTTTTTTTAAATGCAATATTCTATAATTATAATAATATTTTTTTTTTTTTGCAAATTAGTTTTATGCACTATTCCTTTTTTCCACATTTTTCTTTTTCGTTTTCTTGAACGCATTGGAAGGAAACTGCTTTATTCAATTTTTATTATTTAATATTGCATAAATTTGCAAAACAAAATTTGCAAAACATTGTGTAAAACATGCAAAAAAAATGGAATATTTCAATATTTTCTGCAGATGTTTCATGCTGTATTTCAATATTTTCCTCAAAGTTTCATGCAATATTTCAGAAAACAATGATAGCTATTTTCCATTACCACAATTTTGTGAATTTTGCATAAAAAATTGCATGTTGCATACAAAAATGCTGGATGGAAATGCCAGGATGTGCATAAAATCATCAAAAAGTACTGTATTTGCTCAATTGAGGCAGATTGGTCAGAAATCATGCATAAACTATGATGGAAACACATTTACAAAGTAAATTATTGATACTTGCACCAGTTTCCCAGGAAGTGAAGAGTTTATTTTGAAAACATGTTGCTTTTTTCACTTTTTTTTTTTTTTTTTAAATGCAATATTCCAATTTTTCACATTAGTTTTAGTTTTCTTCAACTAATGGAATGGAAACTGTGCTTTATTCGCAAATGTTTTAATATTCCAGTTTTTTTGCATGTTTTACGCAATATTTTAATATTTTCTGCAGATGTTTCATGCTTTATTTGAATATTTTCCTCAGTTTCATGCAATATTTCAGAAAACAACAATAGCTATTTTTCATTAAAATTTCATGTGAATTTTGCATAAAAATTGCATGTTGCATACAAAAATGCTGGATGGAAATGCCAGGATGTGTATAAAATCTTTGCAAAATGCATAAAAATGTACTGTATGCGCTCAACTGAGGGAGATTGGTCAGAAAGCATGCATAAACTATGATGAAAACACATTTATTTAAATTATTGATACTTGCACCAGTTTGTGGAAGTGGAGATTTTAAAACATGTTGCTTTATTCACCTTTTTTTTTTTTTTGTTGTTGTTGCAATATTCCAATTTTTTCATGTTGCTTTATTCACCTTTTTTTAAATGCAATATTCTATAATTATAATAATTTTTTTTTTTTTTTTTGCAAATTAGTTTTATGCACTATTCCTTTTTTCCACATTTTTCTTTTTTGTTTTCTTGAACGCATTGGAAGGAAACTGCTTTATTAAATTTTTTTTTATTTAATATTGCATAAAAATTTGCAAAACAAAATTTGCAAAACATTGTGTAAAACATGCAAAAAAAATTGAATATTTCAATATTTTCTGCAGATGTTTCATGCTGTATTTCAATATTTTCCTCAAAGTTTCATGCAATATTTCAGAAAACAATGATAGCTATTTTCCATTACATGTTAAAATTGCATGTTGCATGCAAAAATGCTGGATGGAAATGCCAGGATGTGCATAAAATCTTTGCAAATGCACATCAAAAAGTACTGTATTTGCTCAATTGAGGCAGATTGGTCAGAAATCGTGCATAAACTATGATGGAAACACATTTGCAAAGAAAATTATGGATACTTGCACCAGTTTCACAGGAAGTGAAGAGTTTATTATTTTGAAAACGTTGCTTTTTTCACTTTATTTTTTTTTTAAATGCAATATTCCAAATTTTCACATAAGTTTTAGTTTTCTTCAACTAATGGGATGGAAACTGCTTTATTCGCAAATGTTTTAATATTCCATTTTTTTTTTTTTTGCATGTTTTACGCAATATTTTAATATTTTCTGCAGATGTTTCATGCTTTATTTGAATATTTTCCTCAAAGTTTCATGCAATATTTCAGAAAACAATAGCTATTTTTCATTAAAATTTCATGTGAATTTTGCATAAAAATTGCATGTTGCATACAAAAATGCTGGATGGAAATGCCAGGATGTGCATAAAATCTTTGCAAATGCACATCAAAAAGTACTGTATTTGCTCAATTGAGGCAGATTGGTCCGAAATCATGCATAAACTATGATGAAAACACATTTATAAAGTAAATCATTGATACTTGCATCAGTTTCCCAGGAAGTGAAGATTTTATTTGAAAAGGTGTTGCTTTACTCACTTTTTTTTTTTTAATGTAATGTTCCAGTTCGTTTGCAAATTAGTTTTGTGCACTATTCCTTTTTTTGTTTTTCACGCATGGGTTGGAAACTGTGCATCATTTATTATGTTTGACACAATATTTCAATGTTTTGCAAATGTTTCATGCAATATTTAAATATTTTCTGACTTCATATCTCGCAATTCTGACTTCATTTCAATAGGGCACTATTTTTTGCATAGATTTTACAATTAACCTTTTAAAAATCAATTTAAAGGACATCCTTTTGAATATTAAAATTTAAATAAACCATTAAAAGGCATCAAAAAACTTAATAAAAAAAAAGGAATTTAAGGGGGAAAAATAAGATTTATATACTGTAGGACATATTTTTTTTTTTATTTGTTCCACAAATTCAAAATGAATCCGATTTATAATCAAAATTTTTAATCCATCCATCATCTTTCACAGCCGTTGTCACAATGCATTTTGGGATTGTCTTTTCCATACAGAACACGTTTTGTTTTTCTTGGCTAAAATGAGGTATAATTATGCTGCCTACTACTTGGAACAGCCTTCATGTGGAACAAGTCCAGATGCCTTAAAATGCTAGCACAAAATCCAGCACACTACGTTTGGAACAGTGCAGAGCTTTCTAAAATGAACAATGTAAGACTAAATAAAGCTTTGTTTCACATAATATCTGCCTTTTAGTCTCAATATTCAGTGTTCAGTGGCATAGACATTTCAGCCCTCGGCTCATATGCAAAAAAAAAAAATGGTATGGGTCCCTTAATTATGGGCTCCAACTCTGTTAGCTTGTTGATTTTTAATTACGTGAATATTCACAAGCTGTTTTATTTTGGGTATACTAGCTTGGAAATAATATTTAAAGTCAGTTTTCAAGTCATTCATTATTTGTAGGACACAAATCTAAGCCTATAAATTGTCAATTTATGATAAAATACAAACAATAAATGTGTTGTTACACTCTTTAATTTGTAGTGAGATAACTATATTCACCTCAGATCAAGTGGCATGTGAATCAATGGTCTTTTCCTCTTTAATATCTGCAGCTCAAAATAAATATAAAAACATTTTGAATGCATGTTAAACTTTTATAAAAACGATGTCAGAGTAGCCTACCTCAGAAAAGCCAACAAGCCTATAACTTTGCCAATATTGTTTTATTTTTCTCATAAATCAGCCAGTTAATTGAGTTGAAACCTACTTTTTTATGGCTGTTTTTCATGTTAAATGTGAAGACAGGTTGGATGCCACAGACTATTTTTTTTTTTTTTTTTTTGTGAAGTGTAATTTTTACATTAACTTTACGCAATATAACTTTTTTTTTTTTTTAATTTTATTACATGAATTATTTTGTTTTAAAATAGTAATTTAAAGTACTATAGATATTCTATAGTTTTTGTGAATGTGTTTTGGGTCATTTTTGTGAAGCGCTCCTCCTCAAGACAGAGATGGCATCTTTAGCTGTTTTACAAAAGCACAACGTTTTGTTGATATTGTGAGTGCACACAAATAAAATTAGACCTTTTGCGGTTCCGAATGATAATACTCTACCGTTTTGAGCAAAAATGATGCTGTATTTTAGGTTTTCACAGTTATTAAGGAAAAAAATGCAAGTGCTCAGTCAATAAAATATCTTGTTAATTAGTCATAGCCTACATACTATTTAGCCTACATCAGAAAATCCAACAAGTCTATATGCGTTTATTTGCTGAGTATCAGGTCATTTTTGTGAAGCGCTCCTCCTCGAGACAGAGACGGCAGAAAGTGCATATTTAGCTATTTTACAAAAGCACAACGTTTTGTTGATATTGTGGGTGCACACAAATAAAACACCTTTTGATGCATTACTATTACCTTTATGACCAAAAATGATGGCGTATTTTTGGTTTCCACTGTTATTAAGAAAAAAAAAATGCAAGTGCTCGAGTTGGCACTTCCATGTCCTTTAGCTTTCACTCTCCACACAAACAATTGGATATGTCCAACAGACAGCGCACATTTATCTAGGTTAAATGTTTAAATTAATATTGTGAAATGCATCAAGTGTTTTATGCCTATTGATATTATTTATGGCAACCAATGCATTTTGGTCCTCTGAGCCAAACAGGAATGATTGTTGATGCTTAGTCCCACCCCTGTACCCAGATTGGTTCAAACTGTCATCTGTTTAACCAGTAAACGTAGGTTTTGGTCTTTTGAACCACAGATTAGCATGTTTCTTTGGAAAGTGAAAGTAAAGTGCGTCTTGCGTGCATGAAAATAAACACAAAATAACACATTTGCATGACCGCATTCTTTGAAAAAGCACAGAAATACTCACGACAGAGCCCTTTGACATAACACAAACCAAAAACAAGGATGAAACAGCAGTATATATTGGATAAACCACTGGAATTTAGGTTTCTGATTCCGATGCAGACTACAGCCAGCAGATTGATCTTTTCGGTTGTTATATTATGTACCTAATTCTTATATAGTTTGCAAAGATATTTGCATTTTTTTTTTCTGTTGCACACTATATTTCCCTTTCATTTTCAGTTTGTTTTGGTTGCACAAGGCAATTTGTGCAATTGTTTTTACTACTTCCTACACTGTTCATGTTTATTGTTTATACTCAGATAAGCAATATATTTATCTGAAAAAGTAACTTTTTTTTACTGTGTTTTGCTATTATATAACACTGTTTCTGCTGTGACTTTACTCCTGAAATGTTTTTGCACAGGTCTATATAGTCAGTAAACTAAATTGGCCTGTTTTTCACTGAAAGCGCCTGTAATAATATTGTAATAATATTGTAATAAATGGCTATAACTTGCTTGGGGAATGTTATATATATAGACAATTTTATTTGGATGTGTAAAACGTCTAAATGCAAATTTCTAAAGAAAAAAATCCAAACTTCAGGAGTTTTTGTTTGAGTACACAGTAAAAAAAAAAAAAGGTTTTCCTAAAATTCTGGAAATTCATTGGTCATCTGGACATTTTTACAAAAAGTAAAATTTTAGTTCTTATGTTTATATTGATATATGGCAATTGATGCTGACTGCTAGATTGGGTCTGAAAAACAAAAAAATTACTTCTTAAAGAAACGAAACGAAATCTAGCCACTGTGCCATTAAAAACCAAAACTAAACTATTTTAGTGGCTGCAACATGGGCTCTGTTCTGATAAGTTGTGAGACAAGGACGAGGCTCAGGCCTGAGCGTCTCTTGCCAGGGCTGTGTTCGTGCAGGACTATATTCATTCCCTCGTTTCAATTAAAGGGGTCATCGGATGCTCATTTTCGAAAGTTCATATGATTCTTTAGGGTCTTAATGAAAAATCTCTAATATACTTTGGTTAAAAATTCTCAATATTAGTGTAAAAAAAACACCCTTTTACCTTGTCAAAATCAGCTCTGCAACATATCAGCTCATTTTAAGACATGGCCCCTTTAAATGCCACCGAGCTCTGCTCGCCCCGCCCCTCTCTGGGATTATGAGACGTAATGTTTACTTTAGCCACGTTTATCGGCGAAACTTCCCAACAAGCACGTTAAGAAAGGTCATTTCCAAAGATGTATAATACCCGTATACTCGCTTCTGCTGTGGGTGAAGCTGCATCAGGAACAATTCACACGAACATAGATGCATATGTAGATCGGGATCAGCGTTTTCCTTTTAAAAACCGAAAGTAACGTTATCCTCTGTGTCTTCAGCGGCTCAGATGTCGGGAGTAAATGACAACTGCTATGTTCATTATTACATCCTCGATCGCTCAATTAGAGTCTAAAGTCGAATCAATTAGTGGGCCCATATGCACCTGCATATCCAGAAGCACAAACTGGCGTTTCAGATGCAGAGTCGCTTCCGCAGAATCTGTTCGCACTGATACTGACAGTGACGTGAAGCAGGCCATCATTAAAACGCTGTAGAAACGCCGGCGTACGGCTGTAAGATGCTCAGCTGTGAGCCTCCAGCGATTGGCCCTGTTATTTGAGAGCATCATGAAAGCCGGATGGTCCAGCTGGGGAACACCTCTAATGATGGGCCACCGCAGCCGCCCGCTGTAATAACACACAGCGGCTCATCAGAACCGCTAATGAACACTGTAACTAACGCCTGTGGCACATCACGTCAAGTGCTGCTCATAAAAATGCAAACGGGAAATAAACGCTGCTTTTGGGTTTTAATTCCGCTTCTAAACGCATATTTCCCACTGCCTTCCTGTTATGGTGGAATTTGCATAATTAGGGGTTTCTGTAATTCACTCACCCTCGTGTCGCTCCGAACCTGTTTGATTCTTTTTATTTCTACTGTTGAAAACCAAAAATAAAATCAATTAATCACTCATGTACACTGCCACTCAAAAGTTTAGGATCAGTAAGATTTTTTTTTTTTTTTTTTAAGATGTTTTGTTTCTGCTCAAAGGCTGTGTTTATTTGATTAAAAAAAAAAAAAAAAAACTAAAATTGTGAAAAATTATTTTCATTTAAAATAACTGATTTCTATGTGAATATATTTTAAAATGTCATTTATTCCTGTGATACAAAGATAATTTTTTAGCATCATTAGGCCTACTCCAGGCTTCAGTGTCACATGATCCTTCAGAAGTCATTCTAATATGCTGATTTATTATTAATATTAAAAGCAGTGCTGCTTAATAATTTCTTATAAAAAATGTATATTTTCAGCTAGCAAATTTTTTTTTTTAATGTGATTTCAGTTAATGTTCACTTTTTATTTAGTGTTTTTTTTTTTTTTTTGGATTTTTAGTGTTAATTTAATTGGCACCATTTTTAATAATAACAAGTTTATTATATTTAAGTTATTATATAAAACATAGAATCCAGACCAAAGACTACTGAATTACAGAAAATTTTTAATCCCATTTTAACAAATATAAGGTGTAAAAAAATAAATAAAAAAATATTAAAAATAGAAAGGTTTTCTAACAATATACACTACTGTTCAAAAGTTTGGGGTCAGTAAATTTTTTTTTTTTTTGGAAGGAAATTTATACTTTTAGTTAAAGAATCTATTTTTATTCGTTAAAGGAAATGAAACGAGTGTTTCTGTGTTTTTAACTAAACTAAAATGGAAAAATATTTAATTTCTAAAGAAGAAAAAAACAAACTATAAATTGAATACAAATATTGTAATATTAATAATACATTTAAATTGATAATAAATCAGCATATTAGAATGATTTTTGAAGGATCATGTGACACTGAAGACTGGAGTAATGATGCTGAAAATTCAACTTTGTATCACAGGAATAAATTGCATTTTAAAATATATTCTCATAGAAAACAGTTATTTTAAATGAAAATAATATTTCACATTATTACAGTTTATCCTGTATTTTTAATACAAATGCAGCCTTGATGAGCATGATTCTTCAGAAATCATTCTAATATGCTGATTTATTATCAATGTTGAAATCAGTTGTGCTGCTTAATATTATTTTGGAACATGTGGTAGTTTTTTCAGAATTCTTTGATAATAAAAGGTTAAAACAGCATTTATTTAAAATAGAAAGGTTTTCTAACAATGTACACTTCTGTTCTAATGTTTGGGCTCTATAAATTTTTATTCTCTCTTTTTTTGAAAGAAATTAATACTTTTATTTACCAAGGATGTGTGAAATTAATAAAAAGTGATAGCATAAATTTACATTGTTAGTAAAGATTTACATTTTGAATAAATGCTGTTCTTTTTAACTAATTAAATAAAAAATATTTCCAAAATTGATAATTCTAACAATAAATCAGAATATTAAAATGATTTCTGAAAGATCATGTGACACTTAAGACTGAAAATTCAGCTTTGCATCACAAGAATAAATTATATTTTTAAAGTATATTGCACTAAAAAAAAAACACTTTTATATTGTAATAAAATTTTGTAATTTTACTGTTTTTTTTTTTTTTTTTTTTTTTTTACTTTTCACTGTGTAACAAGTGATAGTATAGATTTGCTTTTTTTGCTGTTCTTTTTAACTTGTTATTCATTAAGGAATCCTTAAATTATCACAGGTTTCAAAAAAATATTTGGCACTGTTTTCAACATTGATAATTCTAATAATAAATCAGAATATTAAAATGATTACTGAAAGATCATGTGACACTTAAGACTGAAAATGCAGCTTTGCATCACAGGAATAAATTATATTTTTAAAGTATATTGCACTAAAAAAACACTTTTATATTGTAATAAAATTTTGTAATTGTACTGTTTTTTTTTTACTTTTCACTGTGTAACAAGTGATAGCATAGATTTGCTTTTTTACAGTTCTTTTTAACTTGTTATTCATTAAAGAATCCTTTTCTTTTCAAAAAAATATTTGGCACTGGTTTCAACATTTGATAATTCTAATAATAAATCAGAATATTAAAATGAGTTATGAAAGATGTGACACTTAAGACTGAAAATTCAGCTTTGCATCACAGGAATAAATTATATTTTTAAAGTATATTGCACTAAAAAAACACTTTTATATTGTAATAAAATTTTGTAATTGTACTGTTGTTGTTTTTTTTGTTTTTTACTTTTCACTGTGTTACAAGTGATGGCATAGATTTGCTTTTTTGCTGTTCTTTTTAACTTGTTATTCATTAAAGAATCCTTAAATTATCACAGGTTTCAAAAAAATATTTGGCACTGTTTCCAACATTGATAATTCTAATAATAAATCAGTATATTAAAATCATTTCTGAAAGATCATGTGACACTTAAGACTGAAAATTCAGCTTTGCATCACAAGAATAAATTATATTTTTAAAGTATATTGCACTAAAAAAAAACACTTTTATATTGTAATAAAATTTTGTAATTTTACTGTTGTTTTTTTTTTTTTTTTTTTTTTTTTTTTTTTTACTTTTCACTGTGTAATAAGTGATAGCATAGATTTGCTTTTTTGCTGTTCTTTTTAACTTGTTATTCATTAAAGAATCCTTTTCTTTTCAAAAAAATATTTGGCACTGGTTTCAACATTGATAATTCTAATAATAAATCAGAATATTAAAATGATTTCTGAAAGATCATGTGACACTTAAGACTGAAAATTCAGCTTTGCATCACAAGAATAAATTATATTTTTAAAGTATATTGCACTAAAAAAAAACACTTTTATATTGTAATAAAATTTTGTAATTTTACTGTTTTTTTTTTTTTTTTTTTTTTTTTTTTTTTAATTATATATTTCACTGTGTTACAAGTGATAGCATAGATTTGCTTTTTTGCAGTTCTTTTTAACTTGTTATTCATTAAGGAATCCTTAAATTATCACAGGTTTCAAAAAAATATTTGGCACTGTTTCCAACATTGATAATTCTAATAATAAATCAGAATATTAAAATGAGTTATGAAAGATCATGTGACACTTAAGACTGAAAATTCAGCTTTGCATCACAAGAATAAATTATATTTTTAAAGTATATTGCACTAAAAAAAAACACTTTTATATTGTAATAAAATTTTGTAATTTTACTGTTTTTATTTTTTTATTTTTTTTTATTTTTATATTTCACTGTGTTACAAGTGATAGCATAGATTTGCTTTTTTGCAGTTCTTTTTAACTTGTTATTCATTAAGGAATCCTTAAATTATCACAGGTTTCAAAAAAATATTTGGCACTGTTTTCAACATTGATAATTCTAATAATAAATCAGAATATTAAAATGATTACTGAAAGATCATGTGACACTTAAGACTGAAAATGCAGCTTTGCATCACAGGAATAAATTATATTTTTAAAGTATATTGCACTAAAAAAACACTTTTATATTGTAATAAAATTTTGTAATTGTACTGTTTTTTTTTTACTTTTCACTGTGTAACAAGTGATAGCATAGATTTGCTTTTTTACAGTTCTTTTTAACTTGTTATTCATTAAAGAATCCTTTTCTTTTCAAAAAAATATTTGGCACTGGTTTCAACATTTGATAATTCTAATAATAAATCAGAATATTAAAATGAGTTATGAAAGATGTGACACTTAAGACTGAAAATTCAGCTTTGCATCACAGGAATAAATTATATTTTTAAAGTATATTGCACTAAAAAAACACTTTTATATTGTAATAAAATTTTGTAATTGTACTGTTGTTGTTTTTTTTGTTTTTTACTTTTCACTGTGTTACAAGTGATGGCATAGATTTGCTTTTTTGCTGTTCTTTTTAACTTGTTATTCATTAAAGAATCCTTAAATTATCACAGGTTTCAAAAAAATATTTGGCACTGTTTCCAACATTGATAATTCTAATAATAAATCAGTATATTAAAATCATTTCTGAAAGATCATGTGACACTTAAGACTGAAAATTCAGCTTTGCATCACAAGAATAAATTATATTTTTAAAGTATATTGCACTAAAAAAAAACACTTTTATATTGTAATAAAATTTTGTAATTTTACTGTTGTTTTTTTTTTTTTTTTTTTTTTTTTTTTTTTTTACTTTTCACTGTGTAATAAGTGATAGCATAGATTTGCTTTTTTGCTGTTCTTTTTAACTTGTTATTCATTAAAGAATCCTTTTCTTTTCAAAAAAATATTTGGCACTGGTTTCAACATTGATAATTCTAATAATAAATCAGAATATTAAAATGATTTCTGAAAGATCATGTGACACTTAAGACTGAAAATTCAGCTTTGCATCACAAGAATAAATTATATTTTTAAAGTATATTGCACTAAAAAAAAACACTTTTATATTGTAATAAAATTTTGTAATTTTACTGTTTTTTTTTTTTTTTTTTTTTTTTTTTTTTTTTTTTTTTATTATATATTTCACTGTGTTACAAGTGATAGCATAGATTTGCTTTTTTGCAGTTCTTTTTAACTTGTTATTCATTAAGGAATCCTTAAATTATCACAGGTTTCAAAAAAATATTTGGCACTGTTTCCAACATTGATAATTCTAATAATAAATCAGAATATTAAAATGAGTTATGAAAGATCATGTGACACTTAAGACTGAAAATTCAGCTTTGCATCACAAGAATAAATTATATTTTTAAAGTATATTGCACTAAAAAAAAACACTTTTATATTGTAATAAAATTTTGTAATTTTACTGTTTTTATTTTTTTATTTTTTTTTATTTTTATATTTCACTGTGTTACAAGTGATAGCATAGATTTGCTTTTTTGCAGTTCTTTTTAACTTGTTATTCATTAAGGAATCCTTAAATTATCACAGGTTTCAAAAAAATATTTGGCACTGTTTTCAACATTGATAATTCTAATAATAAATCAGAATATTAAAATGATTACTGAAAGATCATGTGACACTTAAGACTGAAAATGCAGCTTTGCATCACAGGAATAAATTATATTTTTAAAGTATATTGCACTAAAAAAACACTTTTATATTGTAATAAAATTTTGTAATTGTACTGTTTTTTTTTTACTTTTCACTGTGTAACAAGTGATGGCATAGATTTGCTTTTTTACAGTTCTTTTTAACTTGTTATTCATTAAAGAATCCTTTTCTTTTCAAAAAAATATTTGGCACTGGTTTCAACATTTGATAATTCTAATAATAAATCAGAATATTAAAATGAGTTATGAAAGATGTGACACTTAAGACTGAAAATTCAGCTTTGCATCACAGGAATAAATTATATTTTTAAAGTATATTGCACTAAAAAAACACTTTTATATTGTAATAAAATTTTGTAATTGTACTGTTGTTGTTTTTTTTGTTTTTTACTTTTCACTGTGTTACAAGTGATGGCATAGATTTGCTTTTTTGCTGTTCTTTTTAACTTGTTATTCATTAAAGAATCCTTAAATTATCACAGGTTTCAAAAAAATATTTGGCACTGTTTCCAACATTGATAATTCTAATAATAAATCAGAATATTAAAATGAGTTATGAAAGATCATGTGACACTTAAGACTGAAAATTCAGCTTTGCATCACAAGAATAAATTATATTTTTAAAGTATATTGCACTAAAAAAAAACACTTTTATATTGTAATAAAATTTTGTAATTTTACTGTTTTTATTTTTTTATTTTTTTTTATTTTTATATTTCACTGTGTTACAAGTGATAGCATAGATTTGCTTTTTTGCAGTTCTTTTTAACTTGTTATTCATTAAGGAATCCTTAAATTATCACAGGTTTCAAAAAAATATTTGGCACTGTTTTCAACATTGATAATTCTAATAATAAATCAGAATATTAAAATGAGTTATGAAAGATCATGTGACACTTAAGACTGAAAATTCAGCTTTGCATCACAAGAATAAATTATATTTTTAAAGTATATTGCACTAAAAAAACACTTTTATATTGTAATAAAATTTTGTAATTTTACTGTTTGTTTGTTTTTTTTTTACTTTTCACTGTGTAACAAGTGATAGCATAGATTTGCTTATTTGCAGTTCTTTTTAACTTGTTATTCATTAAGGAATCCTTAAATTATCACAGGTTTCAAAAAAATATTTGGCACTGTTTCCAACATTGATAATTCTAATAATAAATCAGAATATTAAAATCATTTCTGAAAGATCATGTGACACTTAAGACTGAAAATTCAGCTTTGCATCACAGGAATAAATTATATTTTTAAAGTATATTGCACTAAAAAAAACCACTTTTATATTGTAATAAAATTTTGTAATTGTACTGTTTTTTTTACTTTTCACTGTGTAACAAGTGATAGCATAGATTTGCTTTTTTACAGTTCTTTTTAACTTGTTATTCATTAAAGAATCCTTTTCTTTTCAAAAAAATATTTGGCACTGGTTTCAACATTTGATAATTCTAATAATAAATCAGAATATTAAAATGAGTTATGAAAGATGTGACACTTAAGACTGAAAATTCAGCTTTGCATCACAGGAATAAATTATATTTTTAAAGTATATTGCACTAAAAAAACACTTTTATATTGTAATAAAATTTTGTAATTGTACTGTTGTTGTTTTTTTTGTTTTTTACTTTTCACTGTGTTACAAGTGATGGCATAGATTTGCTTTTTTGCTGTTCTTTTTAACTTGTTATTCATTAAAGAATCCTTAAATTATCACAGGTTTCAAAAAAATATTTGGCACTGTTTCCAACATTGATAATTCTAATAATAAATCAGTATATTAAAATCATTTCTGAAAGATCATGTGACACTTAAGACTGAAAATTCAGCTTTGCATCACAAGAATAAATTATATTTTTAAAGTATATTGCACTAAAAAAAAACACTTTTATATTGTAATAAAATTTTGTAATTTTACTGTTTTTTTTGTTTTTTTTTATTTGTTTTTTTTTACTTTTCACTGTGTAATAAGTGATAGCATAGATTTGCTTTTTTGCTGTTCTTTTTAACTTGTTATTCATTAAAGAATCCTTTTCTTTTCAAAAAAATATTTGGCACTGTTTCCAACATTGATAATTCTAATAATAAATCAGAATATTAAAATGATTTCTGAAAGATCATGTGACACTTAAGACTGAAAATTCAGCTTTGCATCACAAGAATAAATTATATTTTTAAAGTATATTGCACTAAAAAAAAACACTTTTATATTGTAATAAAATTTTGTAATTGTACTGTTTTTTTTTTTTTTTTTTTTTTTACTTTTCACTGTGTTACAAGTGATGGCATAGATTTGCTTTTTTGCAGTTCTTTTTAACTTGTTATTCATTAAAGAATCCTTAAATTATCACAGGTTTCAAAAAAATATTTGGCACTGTTTCCAACATTGATAATTCTAA
>NC_133368.1:49034438-49071938 GCF_049309525.1 Garra rufa | reverse complement strand
CAGGCCTGGTGAGCAGAAGAGACTTATTCAAAAACATTGAAAAATCTTAATATTCAAAAACGTTTGACTGGTAGTGAATTTCTTCAAGTAAACCCAAACTTTTATTTTGGCGGGCTGTTACAAAGTTCTCCGTGTGTGGGTAATGATTTATGATGTTTTCTCAAATGTGACCCTGGAGCACAAAACCAGTCTTAAGTCGCTGGGGTATGTTTGTAGCAATAGCCAAAAATATATAGCATGGGTCAAAATTATTGATTTTTCTTTTATGCCAAAAATCATTAGGAAATTAAGTAAAGATCATGTTCCATGAAGATTTTTTGTAAAATGCCTACTGTAAATGTATCAAAATGTAATTTGCATTTTTAAGAACTTAATTTGGACAACTTTTAAGGTGATTTTCTCAGGATTTTGTTTTTTTTTTTGCACCCTCAGATTCCAGATTTTCAAATAGTTGCATCTAGGCCAAATATTGTCCTATCCAAACAAACCATACATCAATAGAAAGCCTATTTATTGAGCTTTCATATTATATATACATCTCAGTTTTGTAAAATTTAACCTTATGACTGGTTTTGTGGTCCAGGGTCACAAATAGCATAATATTCTGGTGAAGTAACTCTGAGAGCAGTTCTGGACATGAAGTTCTTCATATTTCAACAGCAGTCTTTTGCGTTTTCAATAGTTACAGACACTAGTCCGTATCACCATCTGATGAAGCGTGCATCCCTACTTTTGATTTATCCATCCAAATGCTCTCTGCATTTTCTGGGCCTGTTCAGTCTGACTTCAGAATAAAAAGGGAAAACGCTTTACACAGTTTCACACCTTTCCTCGTTGAGCAGGATGAGACGTGTGTGAGCTCGGTGGGCTGTTTAGATGGAGGAGGGCGGCACCTCTGAAACGCGGCTGGAATGGAAACCCGAATGGAGGAACATGAGTTCCTGCGCTAGACTGAATTATTGATGCTGCGCATACATGAGCGATCGGGTTCATGTGCTGGAATCCTACGTCTGTGTGGCTCTTCAGCAGCCAAACAAAAAGATGAAGTAATTACAGCGAGACACGGGTTGAGATATTAAACATTTATGCTTGTATAATGGCAGTATTGTTCAGGAGGAAACCTTTTTTGCTGTTGATCATGTAATAGCGGCTGAAGTGTAAGCGAGGAGAGTTTTGAAGGCTTTTTGGAGTAAATATTGCTGAAATGATCATGTCAGTGGATGGTATAATTATATTATGTAAGAGTATATATTGGCATTATATCAACCTCATCAGCTGCTAGTTATTATTACCGCCATTGTCTGCTGAAAAATCGATATCTGTCTGCAAATGAGCACAGTGCATGTTTGAGTGAATTTTGATGTACAAGTCTCTTCTGCTTACCATGGGGCTGTGTTTATTTGCTCAGAAATACTGTAAAATTCTGAAATATTTTTATTATTTAAAATGACTGCTTTCTATTTGAATATATTTTAAAATTGAATATTTTTTTCTGTGATCAAAGCTGAATTTTCAGCCTCATTACGCCAGTCTTACGTGTCACATGATCCTTGAGAAATCATTGTAAGATGCTGGTTTGCTGCTCAAGAAATATTCATGATCATTATCAATGTTAAAAACCCGGTATTTTTGTGGAAACCGTGATGCATTTTATTTTTTAGGATTATTTGCTGGATAGAAAGTTCAAAAGAACAGCATTTATTTGAAATGGAAATCTTCTGATGCATTATAAATGTCTTTGCTGTCACTTTTGATCAATTTAATGCATACTTGATGAAGAAAAGTATTTATTAAATGCAGCCTTGGTGAGCAAAAACTATTCCATAACCAAATTATTCCAAACTTTTCACTTGTAGTGTATAATATATTAAAATATATTCAAATTTTATGGACTTGTTCATCGAAATTAAATGCATAAATAAATTAAAAGCTAAAATTTTTAAAAATCAGAATTATTCCAAACATTTTACCTGTATTGTATTATATTACAAAATATTCAAATTGTACTGAACTTTTTCACCAACTATAGATAAATACATGCATTGTATTAAAAACATTTGACCTGTAGTGTATATTATAATAGCCTATATTAAAAATGTAAAGAACTTATACACATCAATTAATGAATGAATAAACAAATGAAAAATGAAAAAAAAAAAAAGATTTATTCCAAGCTGTAGTGCAAAATATGTTATAACATATTCAAATCTTAATGAACTTACTTACCATAAATAAATAAAAATAAATAAATAATTAACAAATGAAAAATAAAAATTATTTAAAACTTTTGACCTGTAGTGGATAATATATTATATATTCAAATTTTAATAAACATGTTCACCAAAAATAAATGAATCAATTACACATTTTAAAATAAAACAAATCTTTAAAAAAAAAAAAAATCTCAATTATTCCAAAATTTTGACCTTTAGTGTATAATATATTATAATACATTCAAATTTTAAACTTATTCACCAAAAATAAATAAATAAATAAATTAATTAATTAATTAATTACAAATTGAAATTTAGAATAAATACAAAACAAAATCTCAATTGTTCCAAACTTTTGACCTGTAGTCTATAATATATTATAATATATTCAAATTTTAAACTTATTCACCAAAAATAAATAAATAAATTAATTAATTACAAATTTAAAATTTTGAATACAAAAAAATCTCAATTATTCCAAATTTTTGATTTGCAGTGTATAATATATTATAATATATGCAAATTTTAAACTTATTCACCAAAAATAAATTAATTAATTACAAATTTAAAATTTAGAATAAATACAAAAAAAAAATCTCAATTGTTCCAAAATTTTGACCTTTAGTGTATAATATATTACAATATATTAAAATTTTAAACTTATTCACCAAAAATAAATAAATTAATTAATTACAAATTTAAAATTTTGAATAAATACAAAACAAAATCTCAATTATTCCAAACTTTTGACCTGTAGTCTATAATATATTATATTCAAATTTTAAACTTATTCACCAAAAATATATAAATAAAAAAATAAATTTAATTAATTACAAATTTACAATTTAGAATAAATACAAAAAAAATCTCAATTATTCCAAACTTTTGACTTGCAGTGTATAATATATTATAATATATTCAAATTTTAAACTTATTCACCAAAAATAAATAAATTAATTTAAAATTTAAAATTTAAAATTGAATAAATACAAAACAAAATCTCAATTATTCCAAACTTTTGACCTGTAGTGTATAATATATTACAATGTATTAAAATTTTAAAGAAATTATTTTGAATTAATCAATTAAATGTTTAAATTTATTCAATTCATTTATTTTTGGTGAGTAAGTCATTAAATATTATATTAAACATATAGCAATTAAATATTTACCAAAATGCTGATGTTTGCTTCTAGATTTTATTGGGTTACATAAAACAAAGTTCTCAGCTCACTTTGTTCAAAAACCAGAATTGTTTTTTTGCTCCAGATAAGTACTTGCGATTGCAAAAAGAAGTAATCTTTTAATGAGGTATTTATGAAGATGTTGCCCTGTTAGAGCTACTTTTTTTGTCAGTAGTTTGTCTAGTTTTTGCTGCTGAGCTTGGAATGATGAGCAGCTTTTTGTTAGCTTTAGTTTGATTGTCAGGAAGTGAATCTGTTGTTCTCCGGACAGTTTCTCTGTGGGATTGACACAAACTGACTCTGCAGGATAGACGTCAGGCCTCTAATTAGCAGATATTGGTTTGATTGTCTTTCTGCTCTCAGACAGACAGATGCTTGTGCTGCCATGGCAACAGATCCCGCTTTACCAGCTTCATTTACATCTTCAGTCACTGTGAAAACAAGGATTGTGAAATGTACCTGTAAGATCTTCAGTTGAAGAAATGACAAATTATATACCATAGTAACTGTATACATCACCACATATATTTACATCAGTCTTAGTATTTTTTTTATTTACTATTATAGCATTTAATAATATTTTGGATTGACTTTTTTTGTATGTTTGGCTTGAATTCATTTGTATTTCAGATTTAGTTCAAATTATTATTATTATTATTTTTTTTTTTTTTTTTGTTAACTGCCAAGGCAACATTTCTAATTTTTAACCTAATTGTTAACATTTAACTGGTATTTATTTTATTTTTTGCATTATTTCAGTTAATGAGTTCATATACTGAATACTCTTCTGACAAGTTTTCTTTTACTTTTTTTCTTTTTTCTCTTTTTTTTTGGATAAGTAATTCAATTATTTTCTCTCTTAATTTTTTTTCAGGTCTAGTCATTTTAATATTTTAATTTTAAAGTATTATTATTATTATTATTATTATTATTATTATTATTATTATTATTATTATATTGTTTGATAACCCATTTAATAATTTTCTCTTTATTGGAGACATGATGGACACAAACTAAAATATTTTTGTATTGTAATTTTTTTTTTTAAATATTTTCAGTTTTCTTGTTTATTTATTTATATTTATTATTATTATTATTATTATTATTATTATTATTATTATTATTATTATTATTATTATTATAATATTGTTTGATAACCCGTTTAATAATTTTCTCTTAATTGGAGACATGATGGACACAAACTAAAATATTTTTGTATTGCAATTTTATTTTTATATTTTCAGTTTTCTTGTTTGTTTGTTTGTTTGTATGTGTGTATATATATATATATATTTATTGTTGTTGTTGTTGTTGTTGTTATAATAATTATTATTATTATTATTATTATTATTATTATTATTATTATTATTATTATTATTATTATTATTATTATTTTTACGATTTAGTCATTTTAGTACTTGTCAAGATGGTGTATTTATTTATTTTTATATTATTATTATTTATTTATTTATTTATATATTTTTAGTTTAACATTAATAATTTAATAAATTATTTGCACTGGTCTACATACTGAATAATCTTGTGAAATTAGTTTTGGACAAAGTAAAAGATCAGAATATTAACAAATGAATAAAAATGAATAAAAAAACCTCGAACAAGTGTTACTTGTTTTGATTTTTTTTTCTTCTATTTGAGTTTAAAATAAAAAAAATTATTTAATTTTATTTCTGCATTAAATTTATTTACACTACAGAAAAATGTTGTGAAATTATTATTATTTTGATAACTTGATTTTTAAATTTCTGCATTATTGTAGTTAAATGAAAACAATTTACAATGGTTCATATACTGAATAATCTTGTGAAATTAGTTTTTTTGATAACCTGTTTCATCATTTTATTTTTTGTATTAGAGACATGATGGATACAAACTAAAACCTCAGATTATTGCTAACAAATGAATAAGACTGGATTAAAAAAATTGTTTTTGTATTGTTTTTTTTTTCTTGTATATATTTTCAAATGCTTTTTTGCAGATTTAGTTATTTAATACTTCAACTTCGAGCATACTTTTGCTAGTTGTCAAGACAGTGTTTTAATAGTTTTTAAGTTTAAAATTTTAATCTAGTATTTATATTTTGTTTTATTTAAATATTTATTTATTTAATAACCATTAATGTTAGCAACACTTGGTTTATGAATAACCAAAAATGTAATATCTGAAAATAACAAAAAAAGAGAAATTTCCTTTGCAGTTAGTGAAAAAAGTTTTATTCATACTTTTTTTTTTTTTTTTTTTTTTTTTTTTTTACATTTCAAGTAACTTTTTTTTTCTTTTTTTTTTTTTTAAATAATTTTGGTTTACAGTAATAACCCTTTTTATATAAATATTTTTTCTTCTTCTTCTTTATTTTTTTTATATATATATATATATGATGCAGATCGTCTGAATTCTGATTAGATGCTGTAAAATGACCATTACATCTTGTCATAAAATGTTCCTATGATATAAACCGTGTAGGCCATAGATGATCACTAGTTGACTGACATGTTTTTATTATATTATTCCCGATGCCATTTTCCTCTCATAAGATACCAGATGATTCAGACTCATATACAGTAGGCTGTAATGTACTCTGTCTTTTACCATCAATAATCCACGGTATTTGAACACTTGCTCTGCTTAGTGCTCTTCATGAATTGTGCAGCTGATGTTCCCTCAGTAGTGTGCGATGGCTCTTGGCCGCGTGGCGCGGTTATCATTTATTGATGGCTCTCTGAGTGGCTTGTGTTTCTCCGTCCGGTTCGATTACTCCCGAAAATCCCCATCATGAAACGGAGTTAAAGAAGAGACATTAGAGAGAAAAAGGAGTTCATAAAGCTGCTGCGGGAGAAAATGGACGAGTGTTTTAATAATCTGTCATTCTGTACTGAAGACCTGGCGCTTGACATTGTGAGTTGATTGTTTTGTTAACTTTCTGAGATGTTTCTAAATAGTAAATTGATTAGACTTTACCTCAGCATACAATCTTAAAAATAAAGGTGCTTCACGATGCCATAGAAGAACCTCTTTTGTTCAAATGGTTCCATAAAGAACTTTTAACATCTGTTTCACAAAAGGTTCTTTATGCGAAAGAAGGTTCTTCAGATTATAAAAAGGTAAGAAAGAGATGGTTCTTTAAAGAACCTTTGACTGAATGGTTCTTTGTGAAACCAAAAATGTTTCTTCTGTGGAATCGCTTGAGGAACCCTTTGAAGCACTCTTTATTTTTAAGTGTTTTTTTTTTTAATCTGTGCTGTATGCAACACATGCTTTTTTCTGCTTTATCATGTCTGCAGTGTATTTGTATGGAAGCGAAGTATTGCATGTTGCAAGTTCACTAATATGTTTAAAAGTGGTTTCTAAACATTTAAAATGATAGTTTAACTAAAAATTAGTGAATCTGGTAAGGCTTTTTAAAGGTAACACAGTTTCTCTCTCTCTCTCTCTCTCTCTCTCTCTCTCTCTCTCTCTCTCTCTCTCTCTCTATATATATATATATATATATATATATACAGTATATATATGTGTGTGTAAGCCTTGTGTGTGTATATATGCATCAAAACAGCATCCCGAGACACATCACAGCAGCTTTATACTGTGAATTTAGTTTGAAAATGTGCTTAATTGTCATGAGAATAAAGTCACACAGGAAAGATTTTAATGGTTCTAAAAATAGGCTTCACAGGAACTGCTGGTGTTCAGGTCAGATTGAGACACAGGATCTGCACCTGTAGGATTTACATTAAAACCTCTCCAGTATACATAAACCCAAGGCTTGCACGCTCATTTGTTTTACCTCATTATAGTTGTATATTGAAAGATTTCTGCAGTTGTTTAAATAAAAGATGAAAATGGTATGATTTTTGGCTTAATTGATGATAATGCTCCAGTAAGACCGTCATGTTCTTGGCTTCATAATATTTTAGTCCGCTCCACATTTAGCTGTCTCTGCTTTTTTGCTGCAGAATAATTTTGCTTTCAGAATAATACTGTGCATAAATGAGACGTTGCCACGGGCAACACTTTAAAATGAAGATCTGTGCAAAATTAGATCATTTTGGTTAGAAGCGATGCATATATAAATTACAATGAATCTCATAAAAACATTTTATGATGTATATTATAATTCAATTAATTGTATTAAAGTATATTGCATATATTTTATTAATTTATTAAAGTTTAATATTATTATTTAATTATTTAGGGCTACAAAATGATTAGTCGTGATTAATCGATTCAAAATAATGTGTATATTTGTGTGTATTTATTGCTTATCAGAACAGAGCCCATGTTGCAGTCATTAAAATAGTTTTGATTTTTAATAGCAAAGTGGCTAGATTTTGTTTGATTTCTTTATTAAGTGAGTTTAGAAATATGTTTAGAACATTTTACGCTTGTTAAATTCAAGCTTTTGTTTTTTAAAATAACGACCAAGTGGCCAGCAGCAATGAGTTGAGCATGTTTGATCAATTTAGCCTTCTCAAATCAATACCACTTGCCTAAAATAAAATCTATAGACATAAAACACTCAATGCGTTTCGCTGTATTATTTTAAACATTTAAACTAGATAAATGTGCACTGTTAGATGCATATCCACTCGTTTGTGTGGAGAGTGGAAGCTAAAGCGTACTTTGCAGGACATAGAAGTGCCAGAGTGAACACTTGCCTTTTTTTTCTTAACAGTGGAAACCTAAAATACGCCATCATTTTAGCTCAAAATGCAAAAGCTCTACTTTTATTTGTGCACTCACAATATCAACAAAACGTTGTGCTTTTGTAAAATAGCTAAAGATTCGCTTTCTGCCATCTCTGTCTTGAGGAGGAGTGCATCACAAAAATTACCTGAAACTTAGCAAATATTTGCCTCACAGACATGATAAATGTATCTATAGAATGCTTTAAATTACTACTTTAAAACGAAAGACTTAATGTAATAAAATAATATTATATTGTGTAAAGTTAATCTAAAAAATTCCACCTATTCTGCTCAAAAAAAAAAAAAAGGTTGGATGTCTGTGTCTTCACATTTAACATAAAAGACGCAATAAAAACATAGGCTTCAACTTTTTCTGATTTTTGAGAAAAACAAAACAATGTTGGCAAAGTTATAGGCTTGTTGGCTTTTCTGAGTTAGGCTAAATGTTATGTTACCTACTATTAGGCTATGACTTATTAACTTAATAACTTTTAGTTTTTTTAACTCTGATTGATCAATTACATTTTTTTTTTTAACATGCATTTATTTTTATTTATTTTTTGTGCTGCAAATATTAAAGTGGAAAAGATAATTGATTCACATGCCGCTTGATCTGAGGCGAATATAGTTATCGTACTACAAATACACAAGTGTAAAACACGTTTGTTTGTATTTTATCATAAAATTGACAATTTATAGGCTGAAACTTGCTTACTACTAATAAGGAATGGACTTGAAAACAGACTTTAAATATTATTTCCAAGCATTTATACCTGAAATAAAACAGCTTGTGAATACTCCCTTAACATTATAAATCAACATGTTATCCAATTATTATATAATTTACTTTTTTATTATATATTTATATTTTTCTATATTAAAATACTGTAAGTGTTAAATATATAAATATATTTCACTTTTTAAAAAAATGTGTGCTTTTTTTGCATGACTAATACTTATAATCGAGGCGTGTTTAAATAAATAATAAATGCAAAGAACCTCATTATGAGTCAGTCAGAAAATTGTGTTTTGTCATTTCATCCTGTGAGGAGCTTCAGCTGGGCAAAAGTGTGTTTTTTTTTTTTTTTTTTTTTTTTTTTTTTTTTTTTTTCTTCGCGTGTATCAATTGAGGAAGATGTCTTTGGCATTTTAAGGCTTTGACTTTTATTACTGTAATTCAGTTACTTGGTTTCGTCTCTGACAGACTGCAACTCATTTAAGATCATATTCCTGTCTGCATCCTGCTGCTTTTCTCTGACATCATTATATAAAATCAATTTAGGAAAAATTGCTTTCAGGTTTTATTTTCTTTTAGAAGTAGGTCTGGGTGATATAACATCTCTGAGAAAAAGGTTTAATATTTTTCAGCTTCTTGATGATATTCAGTGTATATGTATTTGCTCAGATTATGCATTAATGTATTAATATTTCAATTTATTCAATAACTAATTATGTGCATCAACAAAAGTGTATCAACATTGATTAAAAATTGCAATTAATAAATTAAATCGACGTAATAAACTAAAGAAATCTGTTATAGCAATATTAATGACTGAACTAATTCTATATATCATTTTTAATTGAATTTTAAAGGCTTAAAACATGAGGCCATGCAGTGCTTTTATTGTCAGCATCTTCTATATTTCTAGTTGACTTCAGGTGGGTGTTTGGATTCTGCGAGTATCTTTGCTGCAGTTTAGTGTAAATTTTGCCCTTGAGCGCCGCACTAATACAGTGAGTCATGTGTACATTCACTGATCTGTTATATGATGTGAAGCTCAGTCTGACACGGCTTTGATCAAATAGCTTTCTAAGGAATCTGCCAGCAGTTCGGCATTAGATAAATTTCATGGCTCTCAGAGTACAAGACTGAAGCATGACAATCTTGAGGCTTGGGTGATTGCATTATGTAATAAATGTAATTAAATCACTGTTGTAAATGAGGTCCAGGCTGTTAGCGCTTGATTTTCTGTGCTTCACAGTCTGTGGCTAAAAACTCAATATACTGTATGGGCCATTATATTCAGCCATTTTCAGTATAGCGGAAAGTATATAAGCAAAATAAACAATTTTGTTTTAGAATTTTTAAATGTGAAATTGCAATACAAATATTTATGCAGATTTCTTAATATTCATTGGTGTCCCTGAAGTGATACTGGAAACATGTCATGATATTTTCACTTTAAATCAACATAGTGAGTTCCTGTAACACAATGTGATGAATCACTTTGGAGTTGAAGGTTATTGAACTAAATTGAATCAACATCAAATTGATCTGAATAGTGACTTGAATTATTTCATAGTTGAACTTTGCAACATTAACGCTGTTTTGGAACTTAATTGAACTGAGCTGAATAATGAAAATATTGTGAATTAATTTCATGACTGATGAATTTTGCAACATTGAATCAATAGAATTGAATAAACCTTTGAACTGAATTAAGCCGAATAATGAAGCTTGTCTTCACCAGAGCGGTTTTGAATCTGAATCAGATTTTTTTTATAATTGATGAAAACATTGTAAACTAGTTTCATGATTGAATGGTTGAATTGAATGATTCATTGATTAAATTGACACTATTGAATTGTATTAAATCAACTTTTGAACTGAAGTAAGCTGGATAACGTCACTACTGTCTTTGTTAGAGTTGCTTTTAAACCTTAAATTGAATTTGTTTTAAAATTGATGAACTTTGTAACATAAACACTGTTTTTGAACTTAATTGAACCAGCATTATTGAATTTACATAATTGAATTTTGCATCCGGCACTGTTAGTGAAGTAAATTGAATAAAAACTGAATAGTGAGAATTCATAAAGAAGTTTGAAATATTGACACCATTACTGAACTGAAATGAATAAACTTTTGAATGTTTTATAATTGAATTTTGCAAGGTTGACGCTTATTGAATCAAATCGAATCCGCTTTTGAACTTGTGAATGAGTTTCAAAATTTATTGAAATTTGCAGCATCAACACTGAGCTAAATTGAATCAATGTTGAACTCAGTTAAGCTGAATTATTGGCTTCTTTAGAGCTGAAATGTAATGTTTGCAACTGAAACTGAATGTAACTGAATCAAAATTGAACTGAATGATGTCATTATTGTGAATTTTGTAACATTTGCAGTTAAACTAAACTGATCAGCCTTCAAACTGAATTAAGCTGATTAATGACAATATAGTAGAACCACTTTGAAACTGAATAGAATTTTTGATCATTGAATTTTGCGACATTGACATTTATTGAACTGAATTGAATCAAATTTGAATTGAATTAAGCTGAATAATAACAATATAATAGAGCTTTATTAAACGGAATTAAATTTTTCATAATTTATTGAATTTTGCATTGACACTTACTCGGCTGAATTGAATAAACATTGCATAATGGTACTTATTGTGAATTTAATTTGATAACTGATGAATTTGAATCTACTTTAAACTGAACTGAGCTGAATAATGACACTTTTGTCTTCAGTAGGGCTGCTTTAAAACTCATTAGATTTTTTCATAATTGATTTTGATCATTGAATTTTGCAACATTGACATTATACTGAATTGAATCAACTTTTGATATGAATTAAGTTGAAAAATGACTATAGTAGAGCTACTTTAAAACTGAATTTAATTTTTCTTAATTTATTGATTTTTGCATTGACACTTATTCAACTGAATTGAATAAGCATTGAATAATGGTACTTATTTTGAATTTTATTTGATAATTGATGAAATTGAATCAACTTCGAACTGAACTGAGCTGAATAATGACATTCACCGATATTCAGCTGAATAAGTGTCTGAATAATATATAATAATATAATAACAAAATTCAATTTTACTTTTTTATTTTTTGAATTTTGCATTGACACTTATTCAGCTGAATATTACTATTATTCAATGTTTTAAAATATGAAAAAAAATCTGTTTTAATAAAGCTGTATTATGTTGTCATTATTCAGCTTAATTCAGTTCAAAAGTTGATTCAATTCAGTTCCATAAATGTCAATGTTGCAAAATTCAATGATCAAAAATTTATCAATGAATGAAGAAGAATGAATCAGTTTTAAAGCAGTGCTACTGAAGACAACAGTGTCATTATTCAGCTCAGTTCAGTTCAAAGTTGATTCAAATTCATCAATTACCAAATGAAATTCACAATTAGTACCATTATTCAATGTTTATTCAGTTCGGCTGAAAAAGTATCAATGCAAAATTCAATAAATATGAAAAAATAAATTCAGTTTTAATAAAGCTTTATTATGTTGTCATTATTCAACTTAATTCAGTTCAAAAGTTGTTCAAATTCAGTTCAATAAATGTCAATGTTGCAAAATTCAATGATCAAAATTGATCAATTATGAAAAAATGAATTCGTTTTAAAGCAGTGCTACTGAAGACTATCATTATTCATTATACACTGTCATTATTCAGTTCAGTTCAAAGTTGATTAAAATTCATCAGCATTGAATAATGGTACTTACTGTGAATTTAATTTAATCGAATTTTGCTACAGTATTAGTTATTTAGCAGTTTATCATTATGAAGCTGCTTTGTAATAGTGCAGTATAGTGCAGTATTTGATAATTGAATTTGAAACAAATGTGAACTGAGCTGAATAATGACACTATCTCAGTAGAGCTGCTTTAAAACTTATTAGAATTTTTCATAATTCATTTTAATCATTGAATTTTGCAACACTGACATTTATTGTACTGATTTGAATCAACGTTTGAAATGAATTCAAGTTTTAATAAAGCTCTATTAATAAAGCTTATAATAAATCTCTATAAAGCTCTATTATATTGTCATTATTCAGCTTAATTCGCTTCAAAAGTTGATACAATTGAGTTCAATAAATGTCAATGTTGCTAAATTCAATGATCAAAAATTAATCAATTATGAAAAATGAACGTTTAAAAGCAGTGCTACTGAAGACAATAGTGTCATTATTCAGCTCAGTTCAGTTCAAAGTTGATTCAAATTCATCAATTACCAAATGAAATTCAAAATAAGTACCATTATTCAATGTTTATTCAGTTCGGCTGAATAAGTATTGATGCAAAATTCAATAAATGAAAAATTAAATTCAGTTTTAATAAAGTTGTATTATGTTGTCATTATTCAACTTAATTCAGTTCAAAAGTTGATCAAATTGAGTTCAATAAATGTCAATGTTGCTAAATTCAATGATCAAAAATTAATCAATTATGAAAAATGAACGTTTAAAAGCAGTGCTACTAAAGACAATAGTGTCATTATTCAGCTCAGTTCAGTTCAAAGTTGATTCAAATTCATCAATTACCAAATGAAATTCAAAATAAGTACCATTATTCAATGTTTATTCAGTTCGGCTGAATAAGTATCGATGCAAAATTCAATAAATATGAAAAATTAAATTCAGTTTTAATAAAGTTGTATTATGTTGTCATTATTCAACTTAATTCAGTTCAAAAGTTGATCAAATTGAGTTCAATAAATGTCAATGTTGCAAAATTCAATGATCAAAAATTAATCAATTATGAAAAATGAACATTTAAAAGCAGTGCTACTGAAGACAACAGTGTCATTATTCAGCTCAGTTCGGTTCAAAGTTGATTCAAATTCATCAATTACCAAATGAAATTCAAAATAAGTACCATTATTCAATGTTTATTCAGTTCGGCTGAATAAGTATCGATACAAAATTCAATAAATATGAAAAATTAAATTCAGTTTTAATAAAGTTGTATTATGTTGTCATTCAACTTAATTCAGTTCAAAAGTTGATCAAATTCAGTTCAATAAATGTCAATGTTGCAAAATTCAATGATCAAAAATTAATCAATTGTGAAAAATGAACGTTTAAAAGCAGTGCTACTGAAGACAACAGTGTCATTATTCAGCTCAGTTCAGTTCAAAGTTGATTCAAATTCATCAATTACCAAATGAAATTCACAATAAGTACCATTATTCAATGTTTATTCAGTTCGGCTGAATAAGTATCGATGCAAAATTCAATAAATATGAAAAATTAAATTCAGTTTTAATAAAGTTGTATTATGTTGTCATTATTCAACTTAATTCAGTTCAAAAGTTGATCAAATTCAGTTCAATAAATGTCAATGTTGCAAAATTCAATGATCAAAAATTAATCAATTGTGAAAAATGAACGTTTAAAAGCAGTGCTACTGAAGACAACAGTGTCATTATTCAGCTCAGTTCAGTTCAGTTCAAAGTTGATTCAAATTCATCAATTACCAAATGAAATTCACAATAAGTACCATTATTCAATGTTTATTCAGTTCGGCTGAATAAGTATCGATGCAAAATTCAATAAATATGAAAAATTAAATTCAGTTTTAATAAAGTTGTATTATGTTGTCATTATTCAACTTAATTCAGTTCAAAAGTTGATCAAATTCAGTTCAATAAATGTCAATGTTGCAAAATTCAATGATCAAAAATTAATCAATTGTGAAAAATGAACGTTTAAAAGCAGTGCTACTGAAGACAACAGTGTCATTATTCAGCTCAGTTCAGTTCAAAGTTGATTCAAATTCATCAATTACCAAATGAAATTCACAATAAGTACCATTATTCAATGTTTATTCAGTTCGGCTGAATAAGTATCGATGCAAAATTCAATAAATATGAAAAATTAAATTCAGTTTTAATAAAGTTGTATTATGTTGTCATTATTCAACTTAATTCAGTTCAAAAGTCAAATTCAGTTCAATAAATGTCAATGTTGCAAAATTCAATGATCAAAAATTAATCAATTATGAAAAATGAACGTTTAAAAGCAGTGCTACTGAAGACAACAGTGTCATTATTCAGCTCAGTTCAGTTCAAAGTTTATTCAAATTCATCAGCATTGAATAATGTGAAAATGAGTTTCATTTGATAATTGATTAATTTTGCTACATTATCAGTTATTTAGCAGTTTATCACTGTGAAGCTGCTTTGAAATAGCGCAGTATAAGCACATTTCTCCTCCTTACAGCATCTCTGACTGCTTCTGACTGCTGTTGTCTTGTGTTTCTCTTGCAGTCACAGGACCAAGTCCTCCTGCTGTCCGCCGCCGGCCGCCGGGAGTTGGCCGTCCCCACAGGGACCCTCCAATGGCTGGGAGATGTCGTCCTCTAGAGAGGCCCGCGACTGCTACGTCAAGTAAGCCTGTTTGCATTCAGCCTTTCTCCTGATGCAGATGTTTGACTGTTGACGCTTCCTGGCGTAACCCGCCACGTTCCCTCCGTCCGCGCGTCCCGAATACTGATTCCGTCCTCCTCGCCGCACTGCACACGGTGACGCCGTGCGAGTTTGAGAGCGATAGCGCCTTTGATCTGCTTAAGACTCGAGTGAAGCTCCACGCAGCACATTTGCATGCAGAAACGCGCGTCAGCCTTCTGAAGTGACGAACCGGTAAAAGATACTTATGGCGCTTTTTCTTTCTGCTATTCTGACGCAAGATAAATGAGATCTGAGGAGACTAACAGCAACATGTGAGTCCACAGATGCTTCATTTGGAGTGAGAAAGGCGTGCTTTGGCTTTTTGTCTGTGGGAATATGAGCTTATTACATCTGTGTCTAAAAATACTATGTTGGGGATGCAAGTATTGATGTTGATGTGCGCTAGATGGACGTCTGTGGCCATTGTTTAGGCCAAGGTTTGACAGGTTAGTGTGAACCGGTTAACCCCTATTGGTAGATGATGCCACTACATCAAAAGGTGCATTTTTCTCCACTGATGGACATTAGAAAGTCACTGTGTTTTTACAAACAAAACTTTATGCATATAGTTTATGGTGTGTATGTGTGCATTTATGCATTTATTTATTTGACCAGTATTACAGGGTTGATGCAACACATGTAGTATGCAATGTCAGATTATAAATGTTTGTTTAAAGTTATATTTGGATTTTTAGTTTATTTTATTTTTTTATAATATATAATTTTTGGGAAATACTTCATGATTAGGGCTCACTTGTTAAAGTGAACTAACAATGAACTGCTAAAATGTTTATTAAATACAATATTAATACAATATTACAATATTAAGTACTTAAATGACTAAATGTTGAAATTAAAGTTTTTAAAATACATTTTAAATGTTACCATAATAATATAATATATTTCTCATTGTTAGTTTACATTAGATGATGCATGAACTAATGTTAACAAATATGACCGTATTGCAAAGTGTAGTATTATTTTAGTATTTATATACTATTATAGTGTTCATTATATTTTAAATTGGCTTTTATTTTTATTTAAGCCTTTTATTTTATTTTTTTTAATTTTGGGTGAAGTTTTACTAATTTTATTATGTGCTTTTGTCATTTGTATTAATTATTTTTTAATAATTATATATAGCTTTCTTTTATTTTATTTCAGTTTATTAAATACGATATGTATTAATCTTAGTTAATTTTAATTTCATTTTATAATGTTTATTATATTATCATTGTCTTATATTTTAAATGTTCTGCTTTTTTTATTTTGGTTTAAGTTTTACTAATTTTATTATCATCCTTTTGTCTTTTTTTCTTATATTTATGTGTTGCTTTCATTTTATTTCAGTTATAATTTTTGTAATTTTAGTACATTCCTAATTTGCAATAATTCCTAATTTAAATGATCTAATATTTGTTTAATTTACTGCATTTTTTTAAAATGGTTTTAGAGTTAGTTTTAGTTAACACTGTTAGTACTGTTTACTGCAACAACTTTTATTATTATTATTATTATTATTATTATTTTACATTTTCTATCTTTTATCAATATATTACATATAGGCAATGCTATAATTTTCATATTGAGGCTTTTAGTTTACAGTTTGCAATTTTAAAATGTAATTAAATTTTAAATGAAAATGTGATGTTGCGCTGGAAACGTTCTCAAAAATAAAAATTAAATATTTAATTATTCATTCATTTATTCATTCATTCAAAAGTGTATTTTTTTAATTTACTAAAAAATCATAAATACATAAAATTATCTTTTTAAATTTATTATCTATTTATATACTTTAAATATATATATAATATATATATATAATATATATATATATATATATATATATATATATATATATATATATATATATATATATATATATATATACATACATACATACATACAGTAAGTGTAATAAGTATATTTAAATTATTATTATTATTATTTTAAGATTAAACTGAATGAAAAAGTAAATAAATAATCTGGGCACTCGCTAAAATAAAATGAGTACTTTTTTGTAGATTTTTTTGGTATTTGAAAAAAAATATATATTTGAGGGACAACATGAAAACAAATTGATTTCAAAATATATATAAAAACATGCACTTAAATCTTTGAGTTTTAATTGCATTTGGTCAATTTTTTTATAATGCATATTTATTTTTTATATGGAATTTAAAGAAACAATTTATCACATTGAAATGGTTTATGTATTCGAGCAACTGCAGGAGCATCCTGAGGTTAGTTATTATTATCTCTATTTATATCTATACTATATTTTTACATGATCTAATTATTGTTTTTAGATGTGCATTCAACACAAGACTTCATCCCGTATTGAACACCCAGTATGCACTGCATGTTCCTCTGCTCTTGGTGTTGCCATCTATGCTGTGAAAGCAGCTTATTTTTGTTGATTTCTAATTAGCCGCCTTGTCAACAGAGGGCGGGGTTTGTCACACATGAGGGTCTACGGTCGGGGCCACTTATGTAAGAAACGAACACAGCGTTGGGCACATGCACAATCGGATGCGGGATATTGTGAGCAGGAGCTTCCCGTCGGCTCTGTCTGCTTCCTTGGCTGAGATGCAGCTCCATACTCGGGTGTGTAATCATTTATGCTTTCACGTCCATATGGAAGTCTTGATGTTGACTACAACCTTATAAGAAAGTACAGTTTTTAAAATATTCATCGGATATACGGCAGGTTTGTGTTTGCTTACTGCGGCGTGTGATGCTTCCAGGAAACGTTGAACGGGGCGACTGGACGGGTGCAGTCAATGTCTTAGGGTGGCGCACTATTAAGGGCGCTAGCATGGATGAATCTACTTTGCATATATAATGCATGGTGCAAATGACTACTAGTGCTGTATTATTTACTATTATATTCAATGCAGTGCTGTTTAGCTTTTTATTTTGTATATAATAGGAATAAACACATGACTAGTGCTTTTGTTGCCTTTTGCCCACGTTCAATAGATGCTAAAATTGTTTTTGATGTTTTATTATTTGATGCAGACATGTTTGGATATTTTAAAGTGTGGTTTAAGTGTACTTTTTTTTTTTTCGTAAAAAAAAAGGTTTTAGATAATGTTTTAAGTTTTAGTCATTTTGTTGCGTTTTTCTTTTTTTTTTTTTTTTTTTTCCATTTTCATTTTCGTTGTAGATGTATTAAGTTTTGGTCTTTTTTATTTTTTTTATTTTAGTGTTCGTCTATATACTTTAATTTTCCTTTTTAGTTTTAGATAATGTTTTAAGCTTTAGTAATTTTGTTGTTTTTTAATTATTTTAAAATTAATTTTCTTTTTAGTTTCAGATAATGTTTAAGTTTTAATAATTTTGTTGTGTTTTTTAAAACTTTTTTAGTTTTTTAGTGTTTGTCTATATACTTTTTACTAATTTTCATTGTAGTTTTAGGTATTGTTTTAAGTTTGAGTAATTGTTTTTTTAAGTTATTTTAAAAAATTATTTTCTTTTTAGTTTCAGATGATGTTTTATTAAGTTTTAGTAATTTTGTTGTGTTTTTGAAAACTTTATTTTTTGTGTTTGTCTATATACTTTTTATTCATTTCCATTCTAGTTTTAGATAAGTGTTTTAAGTTTAAGTTTTAGTTATATATATGTATGTGTGTGTGTGTGTGTGTGTGTGTGTGTGTGTGTGTGTGTGTGTGTGTGTGTGTGTGTGTATAGATAGATAGATATAGATAGATTGTATGTATGTATGTATGTATGTATGTATGTATGTATGTATGTATGTATGTATGTATGTATGTATGTATGTATGTATGTATGTATGTATGTATGTATGTATGTATGTATGTATGTATGTATGTATGTATGTATGTATGTATGTATGTATGTATGTATGTATGTATGTATGTATGTGTTTTTAGCATTTTTATTAATTTTCATTTTAGTATTAGATAGTTTCACATTTTAGTAAATTTGTTCTGTTTTTTTTTTTTTTTTTTTTTTTTAGTATGTTTGTCTATATACTAATTAATTTTCATTTTCGTTTTAGATAGTTGTAAGTTTTTGTTTTTAAAATTATTTTTAATGTTTGGCCATATACTTTATTAATTTTCGTTTTAGATAATATTAAGTTTTAGTAATTGTGTTGTGTTTTTATAATTTCTTTTAGTGTTTGTCTATATACTTTTTATTTTCATTTTAGCTTTAGACAATGTTTTAGTAATTATTATTTTTTTTTTTTTTATTATTAATTTCCAATTTCGTTTTAGATGGTGTTTTTTGGTTTTAGTAATTTTTTTAGTTTAGAATTTAAATTTTTTTAGTGTTTGTCTATACTTTTTATTAATTGTAATTTCAGTTTTCGATAATGTTTTAAGTTTTAGTAATTTTGTTTTTGTAATTTAAATTTTTTTAATTGATTTTCATTTTAGTTATAGATAATGTTTTAGTAATTTCCTTGTGTTTTTATAATTTGTATTAGTTTTTCAGTATGCTTGTCTATATACTTTCCATTCATTTCATTTGAGATGTTTTAAGTTTTTTTAATTTAATATATAATTCATTAGATTTTTTAGTAGGTTTGTCTGTATACTTATTAATTTTCATTTTACTTTTAGTAATAGTTGTTTTTTTTTATAATTTATTAGGTTTTGTATTTTTGTCTGTATACTTTATATTTTTTTTATATATATATTTTATTATTATATTATTATTATTTTAATTTTAGATAATGTGTTCAGTTTTAGTAAATATTTTCTGTTTGTATATTTTGTATTAGTTTTTTGTATGTTTGTCCACATACTTTTAATTTTCCTTTTAGATTGTGTTTTAGCAATTTTGTGACTTTAATATTTTGTATAATTTTTTTTTGGTATGTCTATATACTTTCTATTATATATTATTTTATTATTATTATTATTATTATTATTATTATTATATTATTTTCCTTTTAGATAATGTTTTGATGATATAGTTTTAGTGTTTGTGTTTTCAATTGTTTTTTTTTAAGTATGTTTGTCTATATACTTTTTTTATTCATGTTCGTTTTGGATAATGGTAAGTTTTAGTAAATTTGTTCTGTTTTTATCATTTGAATTGTTTTTTATAATTTTAAGTTTTTATAATTTTTATACGTTTTTTAGTATGTTTGTCTATATACTTTTTAACAATTTTCATTTTAGTTTTAAATGTTTTTTTTTTTTAAGTTTTAGTAATTTTGTTTAAATGGTTTTATTAGTTTTTTAGTATGTTTGTCTATATACTTTTTAATAATTTTCATTTTAGTTTTAAATGTTTTTTTTTTTAAGTTTTAGTAATTTTGTTTAAATGGTTTTATTAGTTTTTTAGTATGTTTGTCTATATACTTTCTATGAATTTTCATTTTAGATAATGTTTTAAGTATGAATAATTTTTTAGTTTTTATAATTTTTGTATGTTTGTCCATATACTTTTTATATAAATTTGAATGTTTAAGTAATTTTGTTGTGTTAGTAGTTTTATTAGTTTTTTTTAGTATGTTTGTCTATATACTTTTTATTACATTTCATTTCACTTTAGTTTTAGATATTAAGTTTTAGTAATTTCATTGTGTTTTTATGATTTTATACTTAATATTAATTAAGTATATATACTTTTATATAAGATATTTACTTTTTATTAATTTACATTTTCGTTTTAGATCATGATTTAAGGTTTTGTAAATTTGTTCTGTTTTATATATTTTTTTTTGACTAAACTAAATCTGAAATAAAAATAAGCTAATATAATATAATTAATTTTCAGTCATTTCTTACATTTTAGCTTTAAAAGTGGCTGATGTCCAACAAAAGTAATTCTGCTTTTCTTTGTTTTTTTTGTTTTTTTACTTTTGAGAGACAACATAAAAACTATTTAATTTTACAATACGAATAAACATGCATGTAGATCTTTGCATTTGGATTGCATTTGGTCTATATTTCATAATGCATATAGCTGAACACATGTTTGGTTTTTTTTCTGAGGTGCACCAGTTTACTGCAAATCTTCTTACACTTATAGTCACAATATGTTGAGCATTCAAGTGATTTTAGTCTGAAAAAAGTGGACAACTCTTCAAAAAAAAACCCAAAAAAAAACCTGTTGCTGTTCAAAAGCAGCATGTTCTCTTTCTCTCAGTCGGACTGTGATTGGTCGAATCGCTATTTGCTCACCAGCTCTCGCTCTCAAAATAGAAGCAACATCTTCGAAATAAAGCAAATGAAAAAAATCATCTGTTCAGCACAAGTGTTTGTGCCCGGGGCTTTCGGAGGTTTGATATGTGACTGGCGACTGGTGGACGTGACGAAGGAGTTTTGGAGAGAAGCTGAAGCTGTGTTTGTCCGTCTGAGCTGTGAATGGAATGATCTGTGAGTCTGTGCTGACAGACAGCGTGTGGGTGAGCTGAGGATTCGTCTGAGTCACGTGGACACAAATCACAGCAGCCGTCAGTCTGTCCATCCGGCGGCGGCGGCTTTATCTGACAGCAGGCAACTGCTGTTTGCAAGCAGGATTTCTCTGACATGCATTTGAGTGTTTGGAATATTTTTGCATATGCATTTAAGCACTTTTTTCCCCATGCTGTAATATGCATTGCTTTTATGTTGATTTAACATCACATGTCACAAAAAATTGTTCAGAAAAACAATGTTAAATCGACATAAAAGCAATGCATCTTACAGCATGGGGAAAAAAGCGCTTAAAACTATTGCATTTTGCATTTAAGCACAGGTTTTTTTCATGCTGTAAGATGCATTGCTTTTATGTTGATTTAACATCGCATGTCACAAAAAAATGTTCAGAAAAACAATGTTAAATCGACATAAAAGCAATGCATCTGACAGCATGGAGAGAAAAAAAAAAGTATGCTTGAATGCAAAATGCAAAAATGATCTAAGATTTCAACTGAAATTACAAACTAAAACCTAAGCTAAAATATATAAAAATCTAATAGAAATCTATAAAAAAAAACACAATAAATCAAATGAACAATCTATTATTGCAACTGACTAAAATGGACCTGAAATTTAAAGATAATGATCAGCAAAACAATAATAGTCACCAGCTGACATTAATATCAGCTAAAGAGACTAACTAATCACATTTAATAGAGCAAAACTCTTGATTGCATTTCACAAAAAGCTTGCTTACAAAAAAAAAACAATGTTAAATCAACATAAAAGCAATGCATTTTACAGCATGGGGAAAAAAGCGCTTAAAACTATTGCATTTTGCATTTAAGCACAGGTTTTTTTCATGCTGTAAGATGCATTGCTTTTATGTTGATTTAACATTGCATGTCACAAAAAATTGTTCAGAAAAACAATGTTAAATCGACATAAGCAATGCATCTTACAGCATGGGGAAAAAAGTGCTTAACTATTATTGCATTTTGCATTTAAGCACAGGTTTTTTTTCATGCTGTAAGATGCATTGCTTTTACGTTGATTTAACATCGCATGTCACAAGAAACTGCTTACAAAAACAATGTTAAATCAACAGAAATGAAATGTTGCTTTAACTTCAACTTAAATGCAAAATGCAAAAATATTTTTAAGCGCTTACTTCCATGCTGTAAGATGCATTGCTTTTATGTTGATTTAACATCGCATGTCACAAAAAAATGTTCAGAAAAACAATGTTAAATCAACATAAAAGCAATGCATCTGACAGCATGGAGAAAAGAAAAAAAAACAGTGCTTGAATGCAAAATGCAAAAATGTTCTAAGATTTCAACTGAAATTACAACTAAAACCTAAGCTAAAACATATACAAATCAAATGGAAATCTGTTTAAAAAAATAAAACACAATAAATCAAATGAACAATCTATTATTGCAACTGACTAAAATAGACCTGAAATGTAAAGATAATGATCAGCAAAACAATAATAGTCACCAGCTGACATTAATATCAGATAAAGAGACTAACTAATCACATTTAATAGAGCAAAACTCTTGATTGCATTTCACAAAAAGCTTGCTTACAAAAAAACTGTTAAATCAACATAAAAGCAATGCATTTTACAGCATGGGAAAAAAAGCGCTTAAAACTATTGCATTTTGCATTTAAGCACAGGTTTTTTTCATGCTGTAAGATGCATTGCTTTTATGTTGATTTAACATTGCATGTCACAAAAAAATGTTCAGAAAAACAATGTTAAATCGACATAAAAGCAATGCATCTTACAGCATGGAAGTAAGCACTTCAAAATATTTTTGCATTTTGCATTTAAGTTGAAGTTAAAGCAACATTTCATTTATGTTGATTTAACATCGCATGTCACAAAAAATTGTTCAGAAAAACAATGTTAAATCAACATAAAAGCAATGCATCTTACAGCATGGGGAAAAAAGCGCTTAACTATTATTGCGTTTTGCATTTAAGCACAGGTTTTTTTTTCATGCTGTAAGATGCATTGCTTTTACATTGATTTAACATCGCATGTCACAAAAACTGCTTACAAAAACAATGTTAAATCAACATAAATTAAATGTTGCTTTAACTTTAACTTAAATGCAAAAATTGCTTTTATGTTGATATAACATTTTGTTTTTTGTAAGCAAGCTTTTTGTGAAATGCAATCAAGAGTTTTGCTCTATTAAATGTGATTAGTTGGTCTCTTTAGCTGATATTAATGTCAGCTGGTGACTATTATTGTTTTGCTGATCATTATCTTTACATTTCAGTTCCATTTTAGCCAGTTGCAATAATAGATTGTTCATTTGATTTATTGTGTTTTATTTTTTAAAATAGATTTCCATTTGATTTGTATATATTTTAGCTTAGGTTTTAGTTGTAATTTCAGTTGAAATCTTTTTGCATTTTGCATTCAAGCACTGTTTTTTTTTTTTCTCCATGCTGTCAGATGCATTGCTTTTATGTTGATTTAACATTAGTTTTTTGAGTCTTTTTTATGCTTTTTAAGAGTCTTGCACTATTGAATGTGATTTGTTAGTCTCTTTAGCTGATATTAATGTCAGCTGGTATTGTTTTGCTGATCATTATTCTAATGCTTAAAATTTCCATTCAGTTTTAGTCAGCTGCAGTAATGGTTTTTCTTTATTTTATATATATATATATATTTCAGTATTATTTTTAATATATTTTAGCTAAGGTTTTAGTTTGTAATTTCAGTTGAAATCTTAGAATATTTTTGCTTTTTTTTTTTAAATTTAACATTTGTTTTTTTTTTGTAAGGAAGTTTTTTTTTTTTTTGTGACATGCAATGTTAAATCAACATGCAAAAATGCAATGTTAAATCAATAAAGAAATGATGCAATGGAAAGTAATGGATTGTTCTTTTGATTTAACATTAATTATTTTTTGTGACATGCAATCAAGAATTTTCTATCCTTAGTGTCCTTAGTCAGATATTTGACATTTGGCATTAAATCTGGCCCTAACTGCAGCATATTCTTGCCAAGAAACACTCTAAATTAGTTTATGAAGTCCTAAATAAAGATTACTGCAGTATATTAACAAGAAAATACAATTCCAATCTCTTTTTAGTCTGTTTTATTCAGTCTGTTTGACATTTGACATTAAAACTTTAATAATTTCAGTTCAGTCATTTGCAGCAGTAGGTTGCGCATCACATTTTAGCATAGGCTTAAGTTTAATTCATTTTTTAGAATTAAGATCTAAAGTGAATTTTGCATGACACCGTTTACATTTTCATTGCAATCATTAAAATACTCCTGACTTTTTCTTCTGACATGTGTGACATGCAATTGAGTGTTCTGCACTTTAAAATGTTTTTTAGTCTCCTTAGTCTGATTTTTATATTTTCAGCTATTTAATCGGCTATTATAGTTTTGCTGATCATAGTCCTTTTATTTAAATTTAAATTTCAGTTTTAGTCAATTGCACTAACATTGTTATTTGTCTACGTTTTTACTTAATTGTGGCATATTTTAGTTTATAGGTTTTAGTTTTGCAGTTAAAAAACATTTTTAAGACTTAAGATCTAAAATGCATGACACAGTTTACATTTTCAGGGGAATAATGAAAATATTCCTTGTCTTTTACATATAAGCAACATTTTATTCAATGCAGATACATTGCTTTTATGTTGATTTAATGTTTTCTATTCTGGTCCACATTGCCACATTTGTGATATCAGCTATTGTTGTTTTTCTTTTAATCAACTACTATAGTTTTGTTGCACCATTATTTTGCGCCATTTACATTTTTCATGCAATCATCAAAATGTTGTTTGCCTTTTGCATATACAGTATGCAACTTTTTTTCAGTGCAATAAGATGCATTGCTCCTACATTAATATAAGGTTTGCTATCTGAGATTCTACACAAACTGCATTAACTGTTTGTAAGCAGGATTTTTTTTTGTGACATGCAAATTGAGTTTTGCACTAAATGTGTGATTTATTAGTCTCCTTAGTCTGATATTTGACATTTGACATATGTGGCACTCATTGCAGCTTTTATCAGCTATTATAGTTCAGTCATATTCATATTATGTTGTACATTGCAGCATTTATAATATCATCAAAATATTCCTTGATGCTTGCATTTTTTTTTTCAGTGCCATGAAATACATTGCATCTACATTTTGATTTAAGATTTGCTGTCTTAGATCCCACACAGATGCAAAAACATTATTATCATAGTAATTTTATTTTAATGCTTCTCTTTAAATTTCAATTGATGTAGTTATTTTTCTACATTTCTATTTAATTTTGGCATATTTTAGTTTAGTTTGTAGTGTTATTACAGTAAAAATATTTTTTTGAGATAAAGTGCATGACACTATTTACATTTCCAGTGCATTTTTTTTTTTTTTTTTTTTTTTTTTTTGCATATTTTAGCTTAGGTTTTAGTTTGTAATTATAGTTAAGCAATACACATGTAACTTTTTTACATATTTTCATTTCTATGTCATTATTAATTTTTCCTTTCATTGTTATTTTATAAACGCATTTAATTTTTAATTAGGTTTTAGTTTGTAATTATAGTTAAGCAATCAGTTGAAGGCTAATTCTAAAGATTTAACATGATTATTTCATGATGCAATTTACATTTTCAGTGCAATCATCAAAATTCCTTGATGCTTGCATTTTTTGTCAGTGCCATGAAATACATTGCATCTACATTTGATTTAGGATTTTCTATCTTAGATCCCACACAAATGCAAAAGTATTATTATTATTATTTTTTTTTAAATTATTATTATTATTTTTGTACATGCAATTTTAAGTCACAATTGTGTAATGTATTAGTCTCCTTAGTCGGCTGGCAACATTTTTTGTTTTTGCATGCTGAAATAGTTAATTACACAAAATAAGTCACAGATATAAAGCAAAATATGCCGATCTGCTTGTCAAAATCTAATTTACTGTATAGTGCGATTATCTGCCGATTCTGGCCCTGGTTTGTAGTGTTTTGTAACTAGAGAGATCAGATCTGGGCCAGCTGGATCAGCGCCTCCTTTAAATCTTGCAATCCTTCTCTATTAGTGCAGCGGACCATTTATAATTAGAGTATAGAGAGAAATTAGAGCGCTTACGTATTCTGGAGTCTTTGTTAAGTAGGACATTTTTCAAACCCCATTCGAGTTGGAAGCGATTTGAAAATGCAAATGAAATGGCTGTGCATTGGGTTTGTGCGATCTTTTAACACTACAGTCCCAATCAAATAAACACACCACAGTTTACGTAAGAGACACATGGGCTTCACTCCAAAACCTTGTAGGCTGCCTGTGTTGGCAGCGCTTAAGCGCATCAACACAAAGTACTCAAAGTATATAGCGGAGGTGCTCAAACCTGCGGCTGCTGGCCAAAGCTGACCTGGGATGACCTTCAGTTTGGTCCAGTATGCCGTATTACAAGAGGAATGGAAAAAATATGAAACAATATGGCATTAAATCACATTCATATTTTTGTTTTGTTTAATTTTTGCATTGAAATGGAGAAAGTAACATATTAAAATAAAAATAAATGTTACTTTTAATAAACTTAAATATAATATAGATGGATATAATGCAACATTTAATTTAAAAAAAGCTATTAAAGCATATTTATTAACTCATTGGAATGTGGAGAAACCTCAAGTAAATTTTTATTTTAAATGTGAACTTTTAAAAAATATATATATACATTTTTATACAAAAAAACATGCAACTGAAGCTTATTTTTATATATTTTATTTTCTTATTTTATTTAGCATGAACCTTTTTAGATGCATTTGGTCAGTTTTATTTGAGTTATTTTTGAGGCCTGTTAGAGTTTTGGGTAAAACTTTATTTTTAATAAATGTTGCATTTATACATGTAGACTTCATAAAAGTAAAGTAAAAAAAAAAAAAAACGCTGTTAAAGCATATTTATTTATTCATTGAAATGTGGACAAACCTTAGTTTTTTTATTTATTTATTCGAAAATGTAAAAAATGTAATAAATTTTAATATAATATAGTTACTTTTTTCCCCCCATTCATTAGATTAGTCCAGTTAGATTAGATTTGTGTGCCATATTACAAAAGGAGGGGGAAAATATGGAACAAAAAAAAACATGCAACTGAATTTTTAATTTTTATTTTATTTATTTATTTATTTTTTGCATGAACCTTTTTAGATGCATTTGGTAAATTTTATTTGAGCTATTTTTAAGTCCTGTTAGAGTTTTGAGTAAAACTTTACTTTTTTGAAGTCTTTATGTATAATGCCACATTTAATAAAAAATAATAAAAAACCCACTATTAGAGCATATTTATTTATTCATTGAAATATGGACAAAAATTAAGTATTTTTATGTATAAACATAAAAAAAATCATTTTTATTTTTGTTTAATTTATTTGAAAATGTAAAAAATTTAATCAATTTAGTTAGATATAATGCAGCATATATTTTTTCCCCCTATTCATTAGATTAGTCCAGTTAGATTAGATTTTTTTGTGCCATATTACAAAAGGAGGGGAAAAATATGGAAGTATTTTTAATTTTAATTTTAATTTTAATTTTAATTTAATTTAATATTATTTTTATTTATTTTACATAGATGCATTTTGTCAATTTTATTTAAGAGATATTTTTGAGGCCTGTTAGAGTTTTGGGTAAAACTTTACTTTAATGAAGTCTTCATGTATAATGCAACATTTAATAAAAATAAAATAAAAAATGCTATTAAAGCATATTTATTTATTCATTGAATATGGACAAGCCTTAAGTATTTATTTTTATTTTTAGTGTTCTGGGTAAAACTTCATGTATACTGCAACATTTCCTAAAAAAATAAAAAAATTGAAATGTGGACAAACCTTAAGTATTTTTTAACACTAAATTTAATATAATGTAATTGCATATAATGCAGCATTTATTTTTTTTCTATTCATTACATTATTAGTCCAATTAGATTTTTGTGCCATATTACAAAAGGAGGGGGAAATATGGAGAAGAAAAAAAAAAACATGCAACTGAAGATTTTTTTTTTTGCATTAATGTAAAAATTGACTAATTTAACTTCAAACTAATTTAAAAAAAAATAAAGTTATTTATTATATATATTCTTAAATCTGAAAAAGCATGTCATTGAAGCATGTTTAAGTCTTTGTTGCATTTACGATTTTTTTTTATCTTGCAATGCAAAAACAAACAAAAATACATAATTTAATTTAAAAACATATACATTTACTTTTGACCCATGATCAATACATTGCCATATTACAAGAGTAGGGCGAGGGGGCAAAAAAGAAAAAGCAGTTTTTTGTTGATTATGCAATGCATTATAAGTTGCATTAAATGCATTAAATATAAAGGCTTTAAGTTTAAAGTGTAACTCTAACTAACAATAACTGCACTGAAATCAATTCTGCATCAGGTTTCACGTGTACTTCAGTCTATTGGTATAATGCACAGGATGGCTTTTCATGTGGAGTGTTTCAAATGAGGTTTTATTTGAGTTAAGGTGCTGGTTATGCAGACGATAGACGGCTCAGAGAGCTGTAAGAGCGTCTGGCAGTCACCTCTCCTGGTTAATATGATCGGTCGGGTAAGATGAGATGCTGTAATGTCCACCTTCACAGAGACTCCATTAACCAGACGCATTTAGCTGAAGCTTTTGACCGGAATAATTCACGTAACGCAATTATCAAGCTCTCGCCTGGCCTGATCAGATTTGCTCTCTGCCGGTTATCTGGGATAAATGCGGGTTAATAAAGTAGTTTCTCAGCAGCTGCGTTCAGATTGAGTTTTGCACGTTTGGTCGTGACGTGATGTGCTCTTTTGTTGGGTTGATGGGATGAGGGATGTGTGATCGCTGTGTCTTTTGTCTTGTGAATGTTTGAGATGAGTCGGTTGAACAAGACTGAATAATGACGTGAATCATCGCTGCATCAAATAAATCACCAATAATCATCATCATCACAGAACATTGCGTTCTAGAAACAGGTAGAAACAACAATGCATCTGATTTGAGTTGCCTATTCAACAAGTTTAGGATGGTTTTTATACTCATTTTATTTTAATACTTTCAGATGCAGCAATGGATTTTTTTTGGTTGTTTAAGACAAATGTGTCAATTTTGAGATTTTGTTTTTATAACATGAGCAAAATACATTTAACATTTAATTTATTGGACTTTATCTGTTTGTCAATTTCAATTACAGTACATATTTTTGTGTTAAAAAAAAAGAAAAAAAAAGGCTGTTTTCTCCACTTCAGCAGCATTTAATGTCACCAAAACTTGGTTTTATTCCTGTCTGTATTCTTAAAGGTTTTATAAATAATAATAAAAAAATAAATTTATTATTATTATTATTATTATTATTATTATTATTATTATTATTATTATTATTATTATTTTTACAAACCCTTATACCTTTATAATATGTGTTAAAAAATAAAAATATATTTATTAAACTCATATATATATATATATATATATATATATATATTATTTAAATATTTTTTGTTATCTGATGTTAAATGTAAAAAAAAAAACGTTTTAATATACTTTGATATAATAGAGCATATATATATGTATATATTATATTATATTATATATTATATTATTAACATTGGATTTATATAGTAATATATAAACTTGTATATTTTTATTTTATTTATTATTTTTAATATTTATATAATGTTGTTGTTATTGTTATTATTATTATTATTATTATTATTATGTATGTTTTATATAAAACCTTTAAGTTATATATTATATAGATGGATATAATGCACCATTTATAAAAAAAAAATGCCATTTAATTAATTTAAGCATTTAATTGTATTTTAAATGTAAATATTTGAAAATGTTAAATGTAATAAATTGTAATATAATATATATATACAATGAGAGCATTTTTTTATTTATTATTGCATAAATGCATTTCTGTTGCATTTTACATTTTAGCTTAGGTTTTAGTTTGTAATTGTATTTCAGCATTCAGATGAAGGTTGAACAAAAGAGTTAAAATCTGAAATGGATTTTGCATTACACTATTTACATGTTCAAAATTGTCTTTTGCAAATAAGCAGCATTTTTTCAATGCAACAACATGCACTACTTCATTGCTAATTTAATTTTATTATTATTATTATTATTAATTTTATTATTTATTCTTTTCTTTTGTTACAGTTTTAATACCTCTACTAGGCAAAAGTCTAGATTTCTCTTTTTATGGCTCCTGTAAATCTGAAAATACTGTCAACAGCTGGAAGTAAAACATTTTGACCATGTTTTTAGGAATAAAAATGTGATAGAAATCAGTCTGAATGATATATAAACATTCAAGAACCATTTTTAATAATTGAGCACCAATAAAAAACACTAAATCAGCATATTAAAATGATTTCTGAAGGATCATGTGACACTGAAGACTGGAGTAATGATGCTGAAAATTCAGCTTTGATCACTGGATACATTTTTACACAATATTGACATGCAACACAGCTATTTTAAATTGTAATATTATTTCAAAATTGTTTCACTTTTTTAAAATATTTTTTTATCAAATTAATGCAACAAATCCTTGTTTGATTTTGTTTTTATCGAGGGAATTTTAGATTCCACTTTTATGACTATAAATCATAAAATACTATCAACAGCTGGAAGAAATACATTTTAAACATGTTTGTAGGAATACGAATCTTATAGAAATGATATATAAACATTCAAGAACCATTTTTAATTATTAAGCACCAATAAAAACACCAAATCAGCATATTAAAATGATTTCTGAAGGATCATGTGACACTGAAGACTGGAGTAATGATGCTGAAAAATCAGCTTTGATCACAAAAATAAATTCCATTTTTACAAAATATTCACATACAAAACAGCTATTTTAAATTGTAATAATATTTCATATTTTTTTCACTTTTTGTTTTGTATTTTTGATCAAATAAATGCAAACAATACTTGTTTGATTTAGTTTTTATAGAGGGTATTTAGATTTGCTCTTTTTATGGCTCCTATAAATCAGAAAATCCTGTCAACAGCTGGAAGAAAAACATTTTGACCCTGTTTTTAGGAATAAAAATGTGATAGAAATAGAGCACAAAAAAAAAAAACACCAAATCAGCATATTAAAATGATTTCTGAAGGATCATGTGACACTGAAAACTGAAGTAATGATGCTGAAAATTCAGCTTTGATCACAAAAATAAATTACATTTTTACAAAACATTCACAAAGAACACAGCTGTTTTAAATTTTAATAATATTTCACAATTTTTTCACTTTTTGAATATATTTTCTTTATCAAATGAATGCAAAGAAATCCTTGTTTGATTTTGTTTTTATGCTAAATATGAATATGACATGAAAATACTGTCAACAGCTGGAATAAATGTTTTTAGGAATAAAAATGTCATAGAAATCAGTCTGATATATGATATAAACATTCAGTAACCATTTTTAATAATTAAGCACGAATAAAAACACCAAATCAGCATATTAAAATTATTTCTGAAGGATCGTGTGACACTGAAGACTGGAGTAATGATGCTGAAAATTCAGCTTTGATCACAAAAATTAAATTCCATTTTTACAAAATATTCACATACAAAACAGCTATTTTAAATTGTAATAATATTTCACTTTTTTTCACATTTTTTTTGTATTTTTGATCAAATAAATGCAAACAATCCTTGTTTGATTTATATTTTTTATAGAGGGTATTTAGATTTGCTCTTTTTATGGCTCAGCTGGAAGAAAAACATTTTGACCCTGTTTTTAGGAATAAAAATGTGATAGAAGTAGACCACCAATAAAAAAAAAACACAATCATTTAAATTAAAATGATTTCTGAAGGATCATGTGACACTGAAGACTGGAGTAATGATGCTGAAAATTTAGCTTTGATCACAAAAATAAATTACATTTTTACAAAACATTCACAAAGAACACAGTTGTTTTAAATTGTAATAATATGTAACAATATTTTTTCACTTTTTTATATATATATATATTTTTTTTTTTATCAAATGAATGCAACAAATCCTTGTTTGATTTTGATTTTGTTTTTAAACAAAATATGAATATGACATAAAAATACTGTGAACAGCTGGAAGAAATGTTTTTAGGAATAAAAAGTCATAGAAATCAGTCTGATATATGATATAAACATTCAGTAACCAGTTTTAATAATTAAGCACCAACAAAAACACCAAATCAGCATATTAAAATGATTTCTGAAGGATCATGTGACACTGAAGACTGGAGTAATGATGCTGAAAATTTAGCTTTGCATCAAAAAAATAAATTACATTTTTACAAAATATTCACAAAGAACACAGCTGTTTTAAATTGTAATAATATTTCACAATTGTTTCACTTTTTTTATATATTTTTTTATCAAATGAATGCAAAAAAATCCTTGTTTGATTTTGATTTTGTTTTTAAGCAAAATATGAATATGACATGAAAATACTGTCAACAGCTGAAAGAAATGTTTTTAGGAATAAAAAGTCATAGAAATCAGTCTGATATATGATATAAACATTCAGTAACCAGTTTTAATAATTAAGCACCAATAAAACACCAAATCAGCATATTAAAATGATTTCTGAAGGATCATGTGACACTGAAGACTGGAGTAATGATGCTGAAAATTCAGCTTTGATCACAAAAATAAATTACATTTTTACAAAATACTCACAAAGAACACAGCTGTTTTAAATTGTAATAATATTTCACAATTTTTTCACTTTTTTTATATATTTTTTTATCAAATGAATGCAAAAAAATCCTTGTTTGATTTTGTTTTTAAGCAAAATATGAATATGACATGAAAATACTGTCAACAGCTGGAAGAAATGTTTTTAGGAATAAAAAGTCATAGAAATCAGTCTGATATATGATATAAACATTCAGTAACCAGTTTTAATAATTAAGCACCAATAAAAACACCAAATCAGCATATTAAAATGATTTCTGAAGGATCATGTGACACTGAAGACTGGAGTAATGATGCTGAAAATTCAGCTTTGATCACAAAAATAAATTACATTTTTACAAAATACTCACATACACAACAGCTATTTTAAATTGTAAAACTATTTCAGAATTTTCACTGTATTTTTGATCAAACAAATGCAGCCTGGGTGAGCATAAAAAGCAAAAATCCCAATTATCCCAAGCTTTTGACTGCTAGATTTGATCTTAGTTTTAGTATAAAATTTAAAAACGGCTATTCAGTCACTTGTTGATGGATTTAACACTATGAAACACCCTTGTAAAGGTTCGCACACGTTACTCTGGTCATCAGTGTCCGCAGCGCTCGACTTTGGGACTCTGGCCATCAATAGCAGCTGGTCGTGGCTGAAGACAAGGCGACGCGTTTCCTGCATCCCATATGTTTTTCGCAGGGCTTGCGGTGTTCGCGCTCCTCTGAGTGATGGCACAAATCCCATTCATATTTTTATCTCGGCTCTCGCCTCACTGCCATCATCCAGCATTAACCTGGATAATTTGGTCGTTGCTGCATGAATGCGTTTAATATTCATGCATTAGGTGGATGCGTTTATCCCCAGAGATTTACAGTGTGTTCGAGGTTTACTTTTATTACGGCTGGATGGTGTGACGGTGTTTACTTTGCAATGGTTAGAAATGTCAATTTGTACTGCTTACATTCACTTACATCTAAGACAGATGAGTAAACATGGAGTAATGGGAATAATGCACAGCGGATGCGTCCTAAACAAGACAAGATGCTGTTTAACCTATTTTACTTAGAAACCTATTTATATCACTGGATACGTTTTAATGTTTTTGCTTTAATATAAATAAACACTTAAATATGCATTATCTATATTGTATATTTTATTGCACTATTGCCTATTTGAATCGGTAGATTTTATTTACAGAATGTCTTTTTTAAGCCTGCTTACGTAAACTATTAACCAGAATTTAGAGTTTTATTCTTAACTATATTCTGAAGGGCTTTACTAATCATCTGATTTTAATATTGCACTTTATATATTTGCGTCTGTAGATTTTAATGACAGTGCATTTTTTGTTTTTCTCCACTTCAGAAACACTTGCATGCACTAAACATTACTGTTTTATTCCTATCTATATTCTGAAGATTTTTACAGAGGGGCGTGTTTATATATTTTTCAGACTGGTTTATGTGAAAAAAAAAAAAAAAATCTAAACTTAATTTCTTCTTTTTTTTTCTTTTTTTCAGCTGTTGACTGTATTTTCTGATGAAAAGAGAAATCAAATAAGAACCTGGCTTTATTCAATGTTCAGATTTAATTTTATGAAAAATTATGCAAATTACTGCATACATAATTGAATCATGGTTACAGTTTGCATTTGCAGTGTTACTTTAGTATTGAGATACTGCTTTGAATTATTTTGAACTATTTTCATTTTGATTTAGAAATGTTTGTTTTTGTAATTTTAGTAGTTTGTGTGAATTTAGTTTCATTAATTTATTTTAATTTTGAATTTTTAGTAGTTTTGTGTGTGTATAAAATTGACGTTTAATAAATAATAAAATGAAATTGACTAGAATCTATATTGAATTTAGAATTTTCAGTTTTAATTTAGAATTTTTATTTGTTTGTGTGTGTGTTTATATAAAAAAAGTAGATGTTTTAGTTAGTTTAGTTAAAATGATAAAATAATAAACTTAAAATAGTTTAAATAGTTTGAAATTTTGATTTGAATTCTGTTTTCATTTTATTTGAGTTTAGTAATTTGTGTGTGTAAAATGTAGATTTTTTAGTTTAGTTAAAAATAAGATGATGATTTTTAGTTAAATAAAATGTTTAAGAATATGAAAATTGAAAATAGCTAACTTTTTTAATATTTTGAATGTTCTGTTTTCATTTTATTTTAGAATTTTTTGGTGTGTGTGTGTGTGTGTGTGTGTGCGATTATTAAAAATATGTTTTAGTTTAGTTAAATTGATAAATTACATTTTTTAGAATATTTGAAAAATGTAAATCGAAAATGAGTTTAAACTATTTTGAATCTATTTTGAATTCTAAATTTTTTATTATAATTTTGCATTGATTGTGTGTGTGTGTGTGTGTGTGTGTGTGTGTGTGTGTGTGTGTGTGTGTGTGTGTGTGTGTGTGTGTGTGTGTGTGTGTGTGTGTGTGTGTGTGTGTGTGTGTGTGTGTGTGTGTGTGTGTGTGTGTGTGTGTGTGTGTGTGTGTGTGTGTGTGTAAAAATTTAATGTTTTAGTTTAGTTAAATACAATGATAAAATAATAAAATATAAATAAAATTTAAATCAAAAATAGTTTAAACTATTTTGAGTCTATTTTGAATTTTCTGTTTTCATTTAAATTTTGAACTTTTAGTATTTTTGTTGTGTGTGTAAAATGTAGATGTTTCAGTTAGTTTAGTTTAGAAAAAGTGATACAATAATAATACATTAGTTAAATTATTTAAAAAATAAAGTGTGTGTGTGTGTAAAATGCATTTTAGGTAAATAAAATAAAAAATAATAATGCATTTTAGTTAAAATAATAAAATCAAAATAGTTTAAAATTTTGAATCTATTTTGAATCGATTTTAGAATTTTCAATTTTTATTTTAATGTAAAATTTTTTTAGGTGTGTGTGTGTGTATAACATATCGATGTTTTAGTTAGTTTAGTTAATGATAAAATACATTTTAGTTAAATTAAAATAATTTTAAATGAAAATCAAAAATAGTTTAAACTTGAATCTATTTTAAATTGTCTTTTCATTTTAATGTTGATTTGTGTGTGTGTGTGTGTGTGTGTGTAAAATGTAGATGTTTTAGTTAGTTTAGTTAAATAAAATGGCATAAGAATAATAATACATTTTAGTTAAAAGAATTGTAAAAAATGAAAATAGTTTAAACTATTTTGAATATTTAGAATTTTCTATTTTCGTTTTTTTTAAGTTTAAGTTTTTTTGAGATGTTTTAGTTAGTTTAGTTAAAATGATAAAATACATTTTAGTTAAATTAAAATAATTTTAAATGAACAACAAAAATAGTACAAATAAAACTGCATTGAGTACGGTCTCATGCGGCACGCATGACCTCTCGCGCTCTCTCATATAATCTCTTTTCAAAAAAAAAAAAAAAAAGAAATTCAAAAATGGTTTAAACTTTTGAATCTATTTTGAATTGTCCAAAAAAAATTATTAGTATTAATTTTTTGTGTGTGTATAATGTATATGTTTTAGTTAGTTTAGTTAAATAAAATGGCAAAATAATAATACATTTTAGTTAAAAGAATTTTGAAAAATGAAAATAGTTTCAACTATTTTGAATGCTCTATTTTTATTTTAATGTTGAATGTTTTGGTGTGTGTATAATGTAGATGTTTTAGTTTAGTTGAATAAAGTAATAATACATTTTAGTTAAGTAACATAATAAAAATAAATAAATTAATCGAAAATAGTTACATTTTTAACCCTGATAATCTGCTAAAATCTTTTTTATTTAAATTTTGGCTAATGTTTTTATATATTTTATGTTGGGAAAAATATTGTCTTCTATTCATTTTTAGTTTTAGTATAATAGCCCTGCTAATTTGCATATTTAAAGAAAACATTTCAGAAGACTTGTAGTACAAAACAGTTGTGAAAGAGGATATCTATATCTGTTTTTGCAGTTTGATTTTATTTTAATTTAGAATTTTTAGTTTACTTTGTGTCTGTGTGAAATGTTGATGTTTTAGTTTGATTTAAAAAATGATAAAATAATACATTTTAGTTAAATAAAATAATTGAAAAATAATTAACTAT
>NC_133368.1:49017193-49032193 GCF_049309525.1 Garra rufa | reverse complement strand
ATGAATAATTCTTTTATTTTATTATTTTATTTTATTTTATTTTACACAAAGTCCCTCTGGGATTTTAACATTTTTATAGTTTTGAAATGAAGCCAAAATAAAATAATTAGTTTAGTTTAATTCAGTTATAAGTATATTTTCAAAGTCCTCCTGGGATTTTGAGTTAACATTTAAATAATTTAACAACACAGATGGCAAAATATTTATTTTATTTTATTTGTATTTTTTTAATTTGAAGTATATTTTTTGAAGCCCCCCCCCCCCCCCCCTTGGATTTTATGTTAACATTTCTTTTTTAAATGAAGCCAAAATATTTTATTTTATTTTTTAAATTGTAATATAATATTTAAAAAATCTAAATAAAATATATGTTTGTAATGTGTACTGTTTGGATGTCATGTGACCATTTACTGACATCAAAGAACTGTGAATATGCAAATATTCATGCTAGCAACATGTTAATATCAACATTGGAATCAAATTGTCATTATGAACCAAATTGCATATTGGAAATGTATTTGCTATGATTTAGCTGTAAAGGTAGCAATGCTATTAATAATGCAATGATTTTATTAGGCTTTAAACTGGAGGTCTCAGTCAAATAAGCTGATAGAAGCGTCTATATTTGCGTTGTGTATTAATGCGGTGTGTTTGTCTGCTGCAGGGTGGCATGTCTGTGGACTGCATCACTGATCTGGACGACAGTCACTCGCGTCTACTCGAGGCTCTTCAGCTCTCCATGCCGGTAGAGTCGGCCAGCGAGAAGAAGAAGACCAGCGACGCCAAGCTCAGCCTGAATCCCATCTACAGACAGGTGCCGCGTGTGCTGGACAGCTGCTGCCAACACCTGCAGAGATATGGTCAGTGCTGCCGAAAGACAAAGATGCAATCACATGCTATTAACTCACAGTTGTTATTATTCTTCTGAGACTCACATTTCTGACTGCTACTAATCCTAAAGCTTTAACTCTACAAACTCCAAACTCAGCACAGATCTTCAGACTGATCTGACTCCAGTTGCTGTATCTTTTCTAACTGATCGGACTTACGCTTTTCCTAAAAATGAGGATTAAACCTGGGGAAAATCCCATAGACTTACATTGACTAAACTCTGTCAGGCTAGAAGCATGCTATTAACTTGCTAATCATGATAACAACAGGCTACTAATGTTAACATCATGTTAGACACATGCTAGTAACAGGCTAATAAGGTTAGAAAACATGTTAGTGATTCTAATCAGGCTGGAAACATGTTAACGACATGCCAATCAGGTTAGAAACATGCTAACTTGATTATCATGCTAACATCATGCTAGCAACAGGCTAATCAGGTTAGAAACATGTTAACTTGATTGTCATGCTAACATCATGCTAGCAACAGGCTAATCAGGCTAGAAACATGTTAACTTGATTATCATGCTAACATCATGCTAGCAACAGGCAAATGTTAGAAACATGCTACCGACATGTTATTCATTCTAGAAACATGCTAACTTGATAATCATGTTAACATCATGTTAGCGACAGGCTAATCAGGTTAGAAACATGTTAGTGATGTTAATCAGTCTAGAAACATGTTAACTTGATAATCATGCTAGCAACAGGCTAAACATGTTAGAAACATGTTAACGACATGCTAATCAGGTTAGAAACATGTTAACTTAATAATTATGCTAACATCATGCTAGCAACAGGTTAATCAGGTTAGAAACATGTTAACAACATGCTAATCAGGTTAGAAACATGCTAACTTAATAATTATGCTAACATCATGCTAGCAACAGGCTAATCAGGCTAGAAACATGTTAACTTGATTATCATGCTAACATCATGCTAGCAACAGGCAAATGTTAGAAACATGCTACCGACATGTTATTCATTCTAGAAACATGCTAACTTGATAATCATGTTAACATCATGTTAGCGACAGGCTAATCAGGTTAGAAACATGTTAGTGATGTTAATCAGTCTAGAAACATGTTAACTTGATAATCATGCTAGCAACAGGCTAAACATGTTAGAAACATGTTAACGACATGCTAATCAGGTTAGAAACATGCTAACTTAATAATTATGCTAACATCATGTTAGCAACAGGTTAATCAGGTTAGAAACATGTTAGCGATGTTAATCAGTCTAGAAACATGTTAACTTGATAATCATGCTAACATCATGCTAGCAACAGGTTAATCAGGTTAGAAACATGTTAACAACATGCTAATCAGGTTAGAAACATGCTAACTTAATAATTATGCTAACATCATGTTAGCAACAGGCTAATCAGGTTGGAAACATGTTAGTGATGCTAATCTGGCTAGAAACATGTTAACTTGATAATCATGTTAACATCATGCTAGCAACAGGCTAATGTTAGAAACATGCTAACGACATGTTATTCATTCTAGAAACATGCTAACTTGATAATCATGTTAACATCATGCTAGCAATAGGCTAAACATCTTAGAAACATGTTAACGACATTCTAATCAGGTTAGAAACGTGTAAACTTAATTATGCTAACATCATGTTAGCAACAGGCTAATCAGGTTAGAAACATGCAAACTTGATAATTATGCTAACATCATGCTAGCAACAGGCTAATCAGGCTAGAAACATGTTAACTTGATAATTATGCTAACATCATGCTAGCAACAGGCTAATCAGGTTAGAAACATGATAACATGATAATTATGCTAACATCATGCTAGCAACAGGCTAATTAGGTTAGAAGCATGATAACATGATAATTATGCTAACATCATGTTAGCAACAGGCTAATCAGGTTAGAAACATGCAAACTTGATAATTATGCTAACAACATGCTAGCAACAGGCTAATCAGGTTAGAAACATGCAAACTTAATAATTATGTTAACATCATGTTAGCAACAGGCTAATCAGGTTGGAAACATGTTAGTGATGCTAATCTGTCTAGAAACATGTTAACTTGATAATCATGTTAACATCATGCTAGCAACAGGCTAATGTTAGAAACATGCCAACGACATGTTATTCATTCTAGAAACATGCTAACTTGATAATCATGCTAACATCATGCTAGCAATAGGTTAAACATGTTAGAAACATGCAAACTTGATAATTATGCTAACATCATGCTAGCAACAGGCTAATCAGGTTAGAAACATGCAAACTTAATAATTATGCTAACATCATGTTAGCAACAGGCTAATCAGGTTAGAAACATGTTAGTGATGCTAATCGGGCTAGAAACATGTTAACTTGATAATCATGTTAACATCATGCTAACAACAGGTTAATGTTAGAAACATGCTAATCACATGTTAATCATGCTAGAAACATGGTAACTTGATAATCATGCTAACATCATGTTAGCAACAGGCTACTCATGCTAGAAACATATTAACAACATACCAACACAATGCTAATCATGCTAGAAACAGGCTAACAACAAGTTAATCATGCTAATAACTTACTAAATATGATTATTAATGCTAACATCATGCTAGCGACATTTTAACCATGCTTGGCACACGTTAGTAACATGCTAATCATCTTAGAAACATGTTAACGATATACTAATCAGGTTAGAAACAAGTTATTGACATGCTAATTAGGCTAGAAACATGCTGCTACCTTAATAATAATGCTAACAACAGGCTACTTATGATTATGTTAGCAACATGTTGGTAACAGGCTAATCATGTAAGAAATGCTAACAACATGCTAATCATGCTATAAACATGTTAACAGACATGTTAATCATGTTAGAAACATGCTAGTTCCTTGTTAATCATGCTGGAAACATGCTAGCAACATGTTAATCATGCTAACAACATGGTAGTAACTTGCTAATCATGCTAGCAACATGTAAAATAAGTTAGAAACATGCTAGCAAAATGCTAAAACATGCTATCTATCCATTTATCTGACAGACTCTTTTTCAGTCTGAAAACCGTAAAATTTCTAAAACTTTTAAAACCTTTTAAAACGTTTAAAAATTTTCACACTTTCTGATCAGGCTTTTTCAAGGCAACTTAAAGTTTGTCATGATTATCGAGTTCTAATTGTAGTTCTTAGTTCACATCTGGGGGTTTGAGGTCATCTTAATGGTTCAGTAAGCCCCGCCCCAACTTCCTGTTTTAATAGAAAGTGTTTACACAGGAAAAAAATGTTTCCGTTTCTATTTCATGGGGTCTTCAGAGTTCACAATAACAGCCGGACTAGTTTGAGCGTAGTCTAAACACAGTTTTAAGATGTTTCCATGCAGACGTTGACGTAACAGTTGCTGGTTATTTGCTTTGCTGCTGTTTAGGTCTGCAGACGGTGGGCATTTTCCGGGTCGGAAGCTCCAAGAAAAGAGTTCGACAGGTGAGAAGCACATTTTTTTGTTTTAGAAACAATTTAATTTAATTTAATTTAATTTAATTTAATTTAATTTAATTTAATTTAATTTAATTTAATTTAATTTAATTTAATTTGGAAGTTGTACAAAAATTAATATTTATAGAAAATATTAAATCATATTTTGGAAAAGGTAAATACAGTAAATTAAAGCTAAATATTTAGAAAAAAAATTAATTATAATTAATTAAGCTTGGACTTTTATATAAAAAAATGTCATCATAAAAAATGAAGTGAAAATAAATAAGGGCAAAATATTTTGGAAAAACAAATGGAAGTTTATTAAATAAAATAAAAATAAAAATTACAAATTAAAATAACGTAAATTAAAATTAGGTATGGACCTTGCTTAAAAATAATATTTTGATAAATTTTTTTTTATCATATTTCAATAAAGGTAAATTTAATAAATACAGGCAAAATATTTTGGAAAAACAAATGGAAGTTCAATTAAAAATTAAATTAAATTAAATTAGTCATGGACTAAAATGCATAAAAATTATTGTTTGTATAAAACATTTTATCATATTTCAATAAAGGTAAATAAAATAAATTGAGGCAAAATATTTAGTAAAATAAAATAAATGAAACACATTTATGACATGAAAGTTGTACATTTTTAATTTAAAAGTAACCAAAATAAAGGTAACCAAAATAAATAAGTGTGAACTATTTTGGAAAAACAAATGGAAATTTATTAAATAAAATAAAAATAAAAATTACAAATTAAAATAAAGTGAAATAAAATTAGGTATGGACCTTGCTTAAAAGTAATATTTATATAAATATTTTTTATCATATTTCAATAAAGGTAAATAAAATAAATATAGGCAAAATAGTTTGTAAAATAAAATAAGCAGATCTATGGCATGAAAATTTTACTTTTTTTACTAAATGATAGTATAGGTAGCCAAAATAAATGAGGGCAAAATATTTTGTAAAATAAACAGATTTATAGCGTGAGAATTGTACATTTTAATTTGTTTTTACTAAATGACAGTAAAGCTAACCAAAATAAATAAGGGCAAAATATTTTGGAAAAACAAATGGATGTTTGAATTAAAATTTTAATTAAATTATTAAATTAAAGTAAATAAAATAAAATAAATTAAATTAAATTAAAAACATATACCTGCGTGGAAATTAGTATTTATATAAAAAAAAAAATCAATATATATTTTAATGAAGGTAAATAAATAAAGGCAAAATATTTTGTAAAATAAAATTATGGCATGACAATTTAACATTTTTTTTTATTATTAATATTTTATTTTTATTTTTTTTTACTAAGTGAAAGTAAACATCTCCAAAATAAATAAGGGCTAAGTATTTTGGAAAAAGAAATGGAAGCTGAATTATTTTAAATTTACTTTAATTTAATTTAATTTAATTTGCCATTGAATTTGTACAAAAATTAATATTTCTAAAAATATTAAATATTTTTTGGTAAAGGTAAATACAGTAAATTAAAGCTAAATATTTAGAAATTAAAAGAAATTAAATTAGGCTTGGACCTTTATATACAAAATGTCATCATAAAAATGAAATAAACAGATTTATGGCATGAAAATTATTATTATTATTATTATTATTTTTAACCAAATTAAATAAGGGCTAAATATTTTGGAAAAAGAAATGGAAGTTGAATTAAAAATTAAATTAAATTAAATTAGTTTAGGCTTGGACCTTGCGTAAAAAATTATATATATATTTATTTATTTATTTATTTATTTATTTTGCTCTAACTTATTGTTGAATTAATAAACAAAAAAACAAAGACCTGTCAAATGTATTAAGCGTATGGATGAATATAATAAAACATGTCACATTTTTGTATTGTGACAGGCAGGTAAACAAATAAATTATTGCATTTTTTATTAAACATTGTGATTTGTTTTTAATGATTCTTTTGTGTGTGTGTGTGTGTGTGTGTGTGTGTGTGTGTGTGTGTGTGTGTGTGTGTGTGTGTGTGTGTGTGTGTGTGTGTGTGTGATTTAATTCATTATTAGCCTTTTTCAACCCCCTGAAGTTTCTTTACAATCCCAAGTTTAGGAAACTTTGCTCTAAATAATAAAAACAAGAGGGCTATTGTAAATATTGTGAATTTGCATGATTTTTAAAAATCCTTATGCCTTACTATTCACGAATAACTGGAGATGGTCATGCAACTTAATGGGTGGAACAAGTATGTGAACCCTATGTCTGTTCTCACAGTGTGTTTGTTGTGATATTCAGCTCCGCGAAGCGTTCGATCAGGGAGCAGAGGTTGTTCTGGACCAGCGGCACAGTGTTCATGACGTGGCAGCGCTGCTTAAAGAGTTTCTCAGAGACATGCCTGATCCTCTGCTCACCAGAGAACTCTACTCTGCTTTTATCAGCTGCGCATGTAAGGAAAACAATGCTGAGACAATCATTCTTAAAGGAATAGTTCAGCCTAAAATGAAAATGTGCTGTAAATGTGATTGTCCTCAGGCCATCCAAGATGTAGATGAGTTTGTTTCTTCATCAGATTTTGAGAAATGTAGCATTGCATCACTTGCTCACCAATGGATGTGAATGGGTGCCGTCAGAATGAGCATCTAAACAGCTGATAAAAACATCACAGTATGGCTTCTCAAGCCATTTCAGTAAAGGTAAATACAATAAATAAAGGCAAAATATTTTCTAAAAAAAAAAAAAAAAAATTATAGCATGAAAATTTTACATTTTATTTATTTATTTGAACTAAATAAAGGCAAAATATTTTCTAAAATAAAAATAAGACAAATAAATTTATGAAATTTTATTTTATTTATTTATTTATTTATTTATTTGAACTAAATGACAGTACAGGTAACCAAAATAAATAAGGGCAAATATTTAAGAAAAACAAATGTAATTTTAAATTAAAAAAATTAATGAAATTAAACATGCAACTATTTTGTATAAATATGTATTTTTTAAATTATAATTTAATATAATTTAATTATATTTTCCAGTAAAGGTAAAATATTGTGTAAAATAAAATAAAACAAATAGATTTATGGCATGAAAATTGTACATTTTAGTATTATTATTATTTTTTATATATATTTTAACTAAATGGCAATACAGGTAACCAAAATTAATAAGGACAAAATATTTTGGAAAAACAAATGTAATTTAAAATAAACAATTTAATTAAATCAGACATGAAACTATTTTGTATAAATAATAATACAAAAAAAACAAAATATACAAAATATTTAATCATATTTCAGTAAATGTAAATACAGTAAATAAAAGCTAAATATAAAATATATATATATATATATATATATATATATATATATATATATATACATACATTTATTTATTTATATATATATTTGTTTGTTTTAACTACATGAAAGTACAGGTAACCAAAATAAAAAAGGGCAAACATTTAGGAAAAACTAATGTGATTTATATTAAATTAAAATACATTTTTTAAATTTAATTTTATTGGACACGGAATTATTTTGTATAAATTTGTATAAATATTAATACAAAAAATATATTAATACAAAATATTTAATCATATTTTTAACAAGGTTAGTACAGTTAATAAAAGCAATTTATTATTTAATTTAATTTAATTTAATTTAATTTAATTTAATTTAATTTAATTTGGCATGGGCCTTGCATAAAAAAATAACATTGTACAAAATATTTGATCATATTTCAGTAAATACAATAAATAAAGGCAAAATATGTTTTAAAATAAAATAGAAATAGATTTATGGCATGAAAACGTTACATTTTATTTAAATTTTTTACATTTTTTATCATATATTTTTTTATTTATGTGTTTGTTTGTTTTGTTTTTTACTACATGACAGTACAGGCAACCAAATAAAAAAAAGTGCAAAAGTTTTAGGAAAAACAAATGTAATTAAAATAACATATCTTTTAATTAAATTAGATATGGAACTATTTTGTATTAATATTAATACAAAAAATATATATTGTTAAATAATTGACAGTACAGGTAACCAAAATAAATAAGGGCAAAATATTTTGGAAAAACAAATGTAATTTAAATTAAATTAAATTAAATTAAATTAGAGAGAGAACTTTTTTGTATAAATTTGTATAAATATTAATACAAAAAATATATATTCATACAAAATATTGAATCATATTTCAGTGAAGGTAAATACAGTAAATAAAAGAATATTGTGGATTACTTATGGATTATTGTGATGTTTTAATCAGCTGTTTAGACTCTCATTCTGACGGCACCCATTCACATCCATTGGTGAGCAAGTGATAGAATGTTACATTTCTCCAAATCTGATGAAGAAACAAACTCATCTACATCTTGGATGGCCTGAGAAAAAGCACGCTTTAATTTTTTGATGAATTATTCCTTTAATTAAGCAACACATCTTCACATTCTTCCTGCATTCAAAATCGTTATTCCTCTCATCTTCTCTGTGTTGTTTCCGCAGCTTTAAATAAGTCGGATCAGCACACGGCCATACAGTTACTCGTCTGTCTGCTTCCTGCCTGCAACAGTGACACCCTTCAGTGTTTACTTCACTTCCTGTCCGACGTAGCCAATCATGCGGAGGATTCGCGGGACGCTGATGGAAACAAGGTAAGTTGTTTGGTTCATTTGTGATGATTTACAAAGATTTGCAATGTTTTTTTTTAAGTCTCTTATGCTCATCAAAGTTCCATTTATTTGATCAAAAATACAGAAATATTATTGCAATTCAAATGAACAGTTTTGTATTTTAATATACTTTAAAATACAATTTTATTTTTGTTATGCAAAGCTGATTTTTCATCAGCCATTACTCCAGTCTTCAGTGTCACATGATCCTTCAGAAATCAATCTAATGTGCTGATTTATTACTTTTATTATCAATATTAGAAACAGTTGTGCTGCTTAATATTTTTTGGAACCTGTGATACTTTTTAAATAAGTAAATTATTAGCAAGACTTTATTTTTGTACATTTCATACACAATGGTAATTCAAAGTGCCTATGAATTAAAATCATAATAGCAAGGATAAAACAGCATGCATAAAAAAAACAAAAAAAAAACTAATACATTCCTGTTTGAAATGCGGTTATTTTTCTTACCCCACTGGCAGTTTTTTTTTTTTTTTTTTTTTGTTTTTTGACTTGTTTTTTGACTTGTTTTTTCTGAAAACAAGAAATATTTTTTACTCGTCTAGAAAATCCTTCTTGATTGAAGAATTTTTTGATATTTTGGCTGGAAATAATACAAAAAAATCTAAGTAAGAAAAGCATTCTTGCAGTGTATATGACAGGATATAATGACAAAGATTTAACATGTTAAATTAAACATGAATTTTGAAGAGAAAAAACTGAAATGGTATTTTCTCCCAAAAAAAAAATGATGGGGGTTGCACTAGAACATGATCTCATGCTTGGTGGTTCGAAAAATGCATTATAATGCATAACCGGAGCGGGTGCGGTAGGACCCGGGTGTGAGGGGTTACATAAACATACGCAACACACACTGGCTACTAGTGAAAAATGGTAATAGGACCCCTTTAACAAGGTCGACCCGAAATTGTTTCAGAGGCTCTATCTTGGCCAAACTTTGATCTATTGGTTCAAAACTTGGTACAATTAATCAACTTCCTGTTCTGAGGATTCATGCCAAAGTTGGGAACAGTGCCACCTATGGGTCGTGAGAAATGAAAAATGCACTTTTTTGCTTATAACTTTGGAAAGCGTTTAAATATCATTTAATTCCCTGATTTCTGCCCATTCTGTTGATGTCTCATTTGTCATTTTCCATCAGTGTGTCTGTTGACCATTTATATGTAATTGAAAAACTGTTTTTTGCTGCTACTCCCACAAATGTTGTCCAATTCTGTCCAAAATCTGGTTGTGTGGACTGAGCCGCACAAAAATGACTGAAGTCATGCTTTTGTCAACTCAGTGGTGCACTCTGCTAAGCCAATGGCCCTGAAGCCTGAAGCCTGAAGCCTGTCATGTTGTGGGTTCGAGTCCTGCGTGATGCAACTTTATAAAATTGTGTGTACTGTTGTGCCGTTTTGATTAGTTTATTATCAAGATCATATTGTACAATTCTGTATTTCTCCTGGATTCATTTGGCACACTTGTAGTGTCAGCACTAGTTCAAAAATTAAACATTAAAATGTTAATACCCCCTGAACCCCTCATTCTAGAAAAAAGAAACTTAGTACACCTGATTCCTAAGACTCCACCCATTACAGTTTTTTTTTTTTTTTTTTTTTTGCTACTCCTCCTTGAAAATTGATCCAATTCTTTCCAAAACTGGCTCAGATGATCAGATGATTTTTTAATTTTTTATTCTTTGTTCAAAAGTTATGCTGTTGCAAAGTTAACGAAGTTAACAGAGTAACCCAAAATTGGTTCAGAGGCTATATCTTGGCCAAACTTTGATCAGTTGAAATGAAACTTGGTATGCATCATCAAAACCATTTTCTGAGGATTCACGCCAAAGTTGGGAACAGCGCCACCTATGGGTCCTGGGATACTATAAAAATGCCAATAACTTTCAAACAGTTTGTCATTATGTTCTTGGTGTCTGTGAATTCCTTGGTTCGTGCTGAATCTGAGGATGCCAATCTTGATACATCCCTTCGGTGGCTTGGCCCCGTGCAGCTATATTTATTATTTTTAATAAAATAAACGTAATAAACTTTTTAATTATTTTTAAAAAAAGTTGTTAAAGTTTAAAGTTGTTTTCGTTTGACATGCTTGGTATTAAATCTTTAAAACAGAATCAGAAAAATTCAAGTGGGAAAAAGTCCAAATTAATTTCAAATGTATTAAATTATATAATTAAACATGAATTTTGAAGTAGAAAAAACTGAAATGGTATGTTCTCCTAAAAAAATGTATGTACAACATTATTACAATCTACAATCTCAGTCAAATTGTCGATCAATCAATTGTAAGTTCTCTCATGTGTAAATGTTTTTGTAAAAAAATTATGTGCATATAACATGTTGAATCTGCTCTGTTGTGAAGAATCGCCCTTTTAAGCAACAACATAAATACAGAGATAATGTCAAACATTATCAAACGGCTAAAGAACACAGAGATATCATTTTTAGCTTGTGCGTGTGTGAAAGAGGATGGGTGTAGAAGTGAAGTGACACACAGATGGATGGCCTGCAGATAACAGCTTGTTATTGCAGCAGGAATCAATGACATACAGCAGTGATCTCATACATCAGTCATCTTGTGCTCGCTACAATCACAAGACTTCTTCCCAAACGCTGTTTCCAATACAAATCCAACACTGCTGCTGTTGATCTTGTTTAGTCAAAGTAACTCATTCAAGATTGTCAATGATTCCTTACTGATGTCTAATAAACCAAATTATACCCAGTAAGCGTAATTAACTCTTTATGGTCAGGCTGTAGTAAAATTATCTGTGCCCTTGGACCAGTGCCGGCCTTGAGGTTTGTGGGGCCCTAGGCAAGATATTGTCTAAAAAACTGTCATAGAAGTTTAACGAGTGAAGAGCACATAAAATGACTATTTCAATATTTAAGTGTGAATGTATTTTAGTTGTAACACATTCAACAAACATATGTGACCCTGGACCATAAAACCAGTCATAAGGTTACATTTTACAAAACTGAGATGTATGCATCATATGAAAATTCAATAAATAAGCTTTCTATTGATATATGACAATATTTGGCTGAGATACATCTATTTGAAAATCTGAAATCTAAGGGTGCAAAAAAACTAAATACTGAGAAAATCACCTTTAAAGTTGTCCAAATTAAGTTCTTAACAATGCATATTACTAATCAAAAATTACATTTTGATATATTTGTAGTAGGAATTTTACAAAAAATCTTCATGGAACATGATCTTTACTTAATTTCCTAATGATTTTTGGCATAAAAGAAAAATCAATAATTTTGACCCATATAATGTATTTTTGGTACAGAAACATCTGTACTGTTGTCTGTTTTAGAGTTTGCTGTGAGTGTTTCATGATCTTCTAGGGCTGGGCGATTAATCGAAAAGTAATCGAAATCGACATTTAGAACCTGTGATCGATCAAATTTTTCCAGGTCGATTATTTCAGTTACTTTCCCTTTAAAAACACTACCATGTGTGGAGTCACGTGACCCCGCTCCGATACGTTACATTATTCCGCCGACATGTCCATGGAGAGCTTAAACGGTATTAATACAGTAAAAAGTATTTACAGAATATACAAGAGTAATTTTTATTTAGAACAAATACTGCTTATTTTCTACTTTTAATATAAAAACATTGAAAATAATTCATTTTGTTTCCAAAAGTGCAAGTTGTTGAACTGTAGCATGAAAACAGCTGAACTGTAAATGTTTCCTGATTTTAGGAACTTCCTGAATAATGTCATGCTTAAAATGTAACTTATTTCTTCCAGGGGAAGAAAGGTAAACCTATTTCAAAAATAATAATAATAATAATAATAATAATAATAATAATAATAATAATAAATAAAGGTTATGTAATTACACCATTAAATGAATAATAAATAAAGGTTGTTGAAAATTGTTACAAAAAATAATTTGATTAGATTTTGAAAGAAAGACATTGTTTAAAAAGAAAAATAACTTTTTTTATTAAAATGAATTAAATCATTATAATGCATTCAGAGCAATTGAAATGGAAAACATTAAATTTGGAAGAAATTAAACAGAATTTGGAGGCAAATAAAACTTATTTCATAGGGTCCTAAAAATTGAATTGTTGCCAAACAATTAAGAAATTGCTGCTAAATTGTGTATGTTTCATGATTTTTTTTTTATTTAATTACACCTGCTTTTTAAATACTAATATTTAATTTAACTATTAAAACAGATTTCAGAAAAGTGAAACCAGAAAATATAGAATTTGTAAAAAAAAATATTATATATATATATATATATATATATATATATATATATATATATATATATTATATATTTTTTTACAAATTCTATATTTTTTATAGAATTATAATGTATTTTTTTTATTCTATCATTAAAACGGAATCAGAAATAAAACAGAAATGAGGGAAAATAAAACTAAAAATATATTTTTAAACCATTGATAAATTGTTAAATTGTATTAGTTTTATGATTTCTATTAATTATACATGCTTGTTCATTATAAAGTAAATGATGACTGAATGTGTGCTTTTGGCGGAATTATATATAAAATATAGATACATAAATTGTTAAATTCTTGGTTTGACATGCTTTTTGATTGCTAAAATGTTATAATATCATTAAAAAAGAGACCTATTCTTGTAAATAAATAAATAAATATACAGAAATTTAAAACAAAAAAACAGACTTTGGAAGGGAGAAAAAAAACATATTTGTGACCCTGGACCACAAAACCAGTCATAAGGTTAAATTTTACAATACTGAGATGTATACATCATATGAAAGCTCAATAAATAAGCTTTCTATTGATATATGGTTTGTTAGGATAGGACAATATTTGGCCGAGATACATCTATTTGAAATCAGAAATCTAAGGGTGCAAAAAATCAAAATACTGAGAAAATCACCTTTAAAGTTGTCCAAATTAAGTTCTTAACAATGCACATTACTAATCAAAAATTACATTTTGATAGATTTACAGTAGGAATTTTACAAAAAATCTTCATGGAACATGATCTTTACTTAATTTCCTAATGATTTTTGGCATAAAAGCAAAATCAATAATTTTGACCCATGCAACGTATTTTTGGCTATTGCTACAAATATACCCCAGCGACTTAAGACTGGTTTTGTGGTCCAGGGTCACATTTCATTGTTAAACTGTCTAAGTTTCATGATTTCAATTAATTAGATGAGCTTTTTCATTTTTAAAATTGAATTAAATAAAATGGAATTCTTGATGGAATTTTTGGATGCATCTTTTTTCCATAAAAACACCATTAAAAAATCAAGCACCATGAAAGCCTCTAAACGGCACATTTTGAAGGTTATGCATTGTTTTTTGTGACGATCAGGACGTTGCACAAGTTGATGCAGTTTGTTAGTTGATGACTAAATGTGTGTTTTCGTCCGAGTTATCCATTGTTTGGCCCTCTCCTCTTTATTTTAGGTGATTGGCAATAAGATGACGTCTCTGAATCTGGCCACCATATTTGGGCCGAACCTCTTACACAAGCAGAAGAGCTCAGAGAAGGAGTTCAGCGTGGAGAGTTCGGCACGAATGGAGGACAGCGCCGCTATCATCGGCGTCGTGCAGCACATGATCGACACGCACCGCTCCCTCTTCACGGTACCAACACGTAACACATTAAATATGACTTTATGATTGAGATATGATGATGCACAGCCAGAGAAAATAGAACAATAAAAATAAATCAGCACTTCTATGTGCTCTTGTTATGGCAGTTTTACGCAAGTGCTTGAGATCTAGTTTATGTTGCCGTTTGCTGGGCTTTTCCAGCGCGGTCCTCTGGCATGTCCAAAAAAGGGCTGCTGAGATGATTTGGACCATTAAAGATTGAATGAAGGACAAGTATGCTGGCACAACAGAAGCATGCACGCTTTTTATGCTGACTGCTTGCTTTAAAGAGAAAGTTGTAGCTTGCATATTATCATACGTGCGTTTATTTATTTCTTCCCTTTG
>NC_133368.1:48995995-49016693 GCF_049309525.1 Garra rufa | reverse complement strand
GATCTTTTTTTTTTTTTTTTTTTTTTTCTTCAAACATGCCTTTATAAAGTCGTTTTGCTTCTCAAGTAAATGTATCTTGATTAACGGATGTTTAGATATTTGTGTTGGAAAAAAGAAATGATTTTTGCAGTTCACATGTATTTTTCTGTTAAACCACTAGAGGGAGACACAAGAGTTGAGTTCATTGACAGACATTAACGAACACATCCAGCATTTCAAACATGACATTAGAAGAAGAAAAGAGTGGTTTGGATGTGTTGAGTGATTGAATGTGTGTGAATGAAATGTTTGAGTCAAGCTGAAAAACTAAAAATGACAAACCATATTGCGGTCTGAGAAATCCGGACTCCAGGATTATGGCGCTTCCCACAGACTTGGAAAACCTGGAAATGGCAGGGAATTTTGAAAGTGTGGTTTTCAGGCTTAGAGAAGTCGAGGAAAGGCCTTGGAAAAATCGTGGAAATTCACTGGTGAAAATATGGGAACTTTAGTTCAAGTCTCATCCGTTCTGTTATTAAAATTAAAATTAAAATTCAGCCAGAAATCGTGAACGGTCTCTCATGATGCTCCAAAACAACAAATGACTTTCAGTCTTCTGTTGACTATTCAAAGAAAGATTTGCTTTCTATTCAAATATATGTTAAAATGTCATTTATCATGATTTGTTGTGATTTTTCAGGATGCACAGATTAATAGAAAGTTCAAAAGAACAGCATTTATTTGGAAAAAACAAAATAAATTTCTTTATGGTTACTTTTGATCAATTTAAATTAATAAAAACAAATAGTAAATGTATTTAACAAATAGTAAAAAAAAAAAAAAAAAATGTAAAGTCATATTTCATGATATTTAGATTTTTTAATTAACTTAAATATAATATACATATAAATAAATTAAATATAATTAAATTAGTAAATTAATAAATAATAAATTAATTAATTAAATCTGACCCCAAATAGAATTAAAATGTATAAATAATGAATATATAACATTTAGAAATTTCTATTAATATAGAAAAATCATTTTTTTTAAAGTGAAACAAAGGGATAAATATGAGTCATATTAATATATAAAAAAGTACATTTAGAAACTACAATTAATATAAAAAATTATGGTCATATTTGATTAATTTAATAGGTCACTGCTGAAATAAAAGCTGAAAAAAATCTTACTGACCCCACATTTAATTTAAAATGTATAAATAATTAATATTTAGTATTTAGAAATGTAAAATATATATTTTGACTTAAAATAATATTGTACATTTCATATTTAAATATAATTTAAATATAGTAAATTAATTTAAAACTGTAAAATAAATAAATAAAAAGGTAAAGTCATATGAAGTCATATTTTATGACATTTATGTTTTAAATCACTTCCCCCCCCCAAAAAATCTTATATATATATTAATATTACATTTTATAAATAACAATGTAATTATGATAATAATAATTATTATTATTAATAATAATTGAAAACCGTACTGACCAAAACTATAAGAAATCTTACTGACCCCAAATATAATTAAAATGTATAAATAATGAAAAATTATAATTATATTTTGACTTAAAGTGCTATTGTAAATTTTGTATATAAATAGAGTAATAATTTTTTTATATAATAATAATAATAATAATAATAACAATAATAACAACAATAATAATAATAATAATAATAATAATAATAATAATAATAATAATAATAATAATAATAATAATAAATAGTGAAGTCATATGGAGTCATATTTCATGATATTGTTATTTTTTTAATTTACTTTCCAAAAAATAAAAATAAAAATTACTGACCCCAAATATAATTAAACATATATATAAATATTTAGTTTAGTATATTTACATGTATAATTTTTTGACTTAAAATTGTATTGTAAATTCAGTATATAAATATAGTAAATTTATTTACAAATAAAAAAGTTCTTACTGACCCCAAATATAATTAAACATGTATAAATAATTAATATATAACATTTAAAAAATAGTAAAACAAAAAAGTAAATATGAGTGAAGTCATATGAAATCATATTTCATGATATTTAGATTTTTTTAAATTACTTTCCAAAAAATCTTACTGACCCCAAATATAATTAAATTTTTTTTATTTATGTATAATTATATTTTTACTTAAATGTATTTGTAAATGCAGCATATAAATCTAAATTAAATTACAAACATTTAGAAATTTTATTAAAACAAGTAAAAAAAAAAAAAAAAATCTTACTGACACCAAATATAATTCTAAAGTGATACATATAAATAATAAATTATAAATATATTTTTTGTCATATGGAGTCATATTTCATGACATTTTTATTTTTTACCCATTTAAAAAATACATTTAAAAAATCTTACTCCAAATATAATAAAAAGTCTATAAATAATGTATTTATAATATTTAGACATTTATAATTATATTTTGACTCAAAATTATATTGTAAACTCAGTATATATATATAAATTAATTATATTACTAACATTTAAAAAATATATTAAAACAAGTTAAAAAAATATTTCTGACCCCAAATATAATTAAAAATATATAAATATTAAATTTATAATATTTAGACATTTATATTTTTTACTTAAAATTATATTGTAAATTCAGTATATAAATATAGTAAATTAATTTAAAAAAAATAATTAATTAAAAATCACTTTAATAATTGACATGTACAATTATATTTTTACTCAAAATGATATTGTAAATTCAGTATATAAATATATTTAAATTAGTAAATGAATAAAATAAATTAATTAAATCTTACTGACCCCAATTATAATAAAAAATGTATAAATAATGAATATTCTATTCTATTATTATAGTAAAAACAAAAAGGTGAATATGAGTGAAGTCATGTCATATGGAATCCTATTTTATGACATTTTTAAAAAATTTTAATCACTTTCAAAAAATATCATTAAAAGTGCATACATAATTAACATATAATATTTAGAAATGTATAATTATATTTGGACTTAAAAATATATTGTAAATTCAGTATATAAATATAATTAAATTAGTAAATTAATAAAAACTAAAAAGTAAATAAATAAATAAAAATCGTGCTGACCCCAAATATAATATAACTTATAATAATTAGAATTTTATAATTATATTTTTACTTAAATGTGTATTGTAAATTCAGTAGATAAATCTAAATTAATTAAATTACAAACATTAAAAAAATATATTAAAAAATACTGACCACAAATATAATATATATAATTAATATATAAATATATATTATAATATTTTATTATTGTTATTGTTATTATTATTATTGTTGTTGTTGTTGTTGTTAATTTATTTTTAATTACTGACCCAAAATATAATTAAAATGTGTGCATGTATATGTAATATAATTATACATATAATATGTAATATCATTTATAAATGTAAAATTATATTTATTATTATAGTATTATTTATTTATTTAGCCTCACTATTTTTACCGCATGAAAAGCATTAGCTTGAACATTCTTCCAAACATGTCTTACTCTGCTCAACAGACACAAGAAAAGACCTGATCGTGAGTAAATGTTGAGTAACTCTTCATCTGTGGATGCAGTTTTTGTGCTCAGAATAAGACTGAGGTCTGGTTGTTGTCTGGACACGTTGCTTTCCTGCTCAAACAAGTGGGATTCCCCTCATCCGTAACATGTGCTTCAGCTTTATGAGCTCAATCTGCAGCACAGCTGTGAACGACTCTGACTGACGGAGAATATACGGCTCAACCCAGCAACCAGCAGACGCACTCATTTAAGCTGCACCTTCATCACAATCTGACCTGTCACTCAAAAAATACATCTATATTTAGTGACATTTATTATTATTAAAATATATTTTTTAAATGTTAGTAATTTAACAAAGTTATATTTATATACTGAATTTACAATGTAATTTTAAGTAAAACATAATTATTAATATTTATTTTAATTATATTATTGAATGTATTTTTTTATATAATATGTATAATTATACTATAATAATATTTCATCATTTTTTTTGGGGGGGGGGGGGAGTGATTTAAAGAAAAATATAAAAAATATTACTATTATTATTATTATTATTATTATTAGGAAGTGGTGGGTGAGTCTAAATAAATAAATAAATAAAATGTCATGACCTGTATTTTGCTGAATTTATATAGTACATTTACAACATTTATATTTATAATTGTGTTACATATAAACACACACACATTTTTAATTATATTTGGAGTCAGCAAGATTTTGTAAGATTCAAGTAAATGAATAATACTACTACTAATGATAATATATTATTATTATTATTATTATTATATATTTATTGTATCATATTATAATATATATTATGTCATATATGTATTTATTTATGACATAATTTATTATGTATATATATATATATATATATATTGTTTTTTTTGGGGGGGTGATTAAAATAAATTAATAAATTAATAGTAATAATAATAATAATAATACATTATTAACGGTAATAATTGACTTACTTAAGGTTTTTAAATGTTAGTAATTAAACACAATTATATTTATATAATGAATTTACAATATAATTTTAAGTAAAATATAGTTATTAATATTTGTTTTAAATATTAATTATATTATTAAATATATTTTTTATATAATATGAATAATTATAATATATTATTATTATTATTATTATTTACTTTCAAATTATATTTTTGGGTCAGTAAATTTTATTTAATTTTTTTATTTTTATTTTTTTACTCTTTTTTTTTGGGGGGGGGGGGGGAGTGATTTAAAAAAAATCATGAAATATGACAATGACATTTTAACATTCACATAAAAAATAGCTACTTTACAGTTTTTTACAGATGCTAGGACACATTTCTCAAGGTCACTTTTGCAAAACTCTTCACACACTTCTCCTAACTGACTTTCAGCTTGGCAAAGCAGTTCATTTCACATTCAAAATGCACTACAACTACCAAAACACTTTATTCAGGTCTCAAATAAACTCATTCTTCCAGAACACCAGCAAAGGTTGACAGCCGACAAACACACTTTGTCACCCACAAAACAATGAGCTAAAAAACACTAACAACATGTAGCATTATGCAGTGTTTTCTTGTGTAAAACGAGGACACATCTCTGTTTATAATGTATGCAATAGATATTGTTTATAACTGCAATATATGTTACTGGAATGAATCAGACATGATGCAGAATTCGTCAATATTTTATGTTGTTTATTTTATTTTTATTTTTTTGCACTAAGTAATTCCAAAATACAAGAATTTGTATACACACCATCCACTGATACAGATACAATAGTCTTATTCAGTTTTGCATTATGTTATTGTTTTGAACATAAGTTTAACAGTTTTGAAAACAGTATGTAAGCACGTGCAAAATGTCCTGTACGTACACAGATTTTTGGCAGTTGTTGTGTCTGAGTGAGAAAAGTATTCATGAAATTTGAGAGATGTAGTCATTGAATGCATTTTGTGCCAAAACAATGATAATTGATCCTCAGTTTAGCCCACAAAGATTTCTAATGTGCTCACTGTGTGAAGAGTTTTGCAAAAGTGACCTAAGTATTGTGAAATGAGTCCTAGCGTCTGTAAAAAACTGTAAATTGTAAAAATACTTCAGATTTTTACAGCATTTTTGTTTAAATAAATATAGCTTTGGTGAGCAGAAGAGATGCCTTTCATGAACCCCAAACTTCGGAACAGTATAGCTTGTGTGCGTGTGTGTGTGTGTGTGTGTGTGTGTGTGTGTGTGTGTGTGTGTGTGTGTGTGCGCGTGTGTGTGTGTGTGTGTGTGTGTGTGTGTGTGTGTGTGTGTGTGTGTGTGTGTGTGTGTGTGTGTGTGTGTGTTTGTTTAATGATCATTCAGAATGAATTGTTGTGCTGTTGAACAGCATTGAATACTAACCACATGACTAATGTTAGCAGAGTCTCATAAACAGCTCATTAAATCATAAACCAGGTAGAGAGTACAGTTGTAGTTATGCTGTTGATCAAACATTGGTTTCCTCAGATCGTCACTGGAGGATTCATTCATCTCAACGTCTCAAACAATCTCAGGCTTTGTGTGTGTGTGTGTGTGTGTGTGTGTGTGTGTGTGTGTGTGTGTGTGTGTGTGTGTGTGTGTGTGTGTGTGTGTGTGTGTGTGTGTGTGTGTGTGTGTGTGTGTGTGTGTGTCTTCCCTCAAGTGAATCCCAATCACATCTCCAGATGTTTAACTGAACACTGCAGACTCTTGTTTAAAACCATTTTATTTCCATGTGTTCAATTCAAGCACTTTCATTTGGCTCGTGTTTCGGGGTTTAACAAAGATCTGCATTGTTATACTTGTATTGTTATACTTATCCTTGTTTTAGTATAACGGAGATACTATTGAGAGTGTTTTTATTCATATTTTATTTTATTTTTTTATTTTATTTTATTACATTAAGTTAAACTAACTGAAAATGAGAAATGTTGCCAATATTATAAAGTACTGTATTTTTTTTATTTTTTATTTTAGTAACTAAAATATTTTTGTTTTTCAGTTTTATTTATTTTAGTACATTAAGTTAAACTAAATGAAAATGAGAAATGTTGCAAATAAAATAAAGTACTGTATTTTTTATTTATTTTAATTTGTTTTATTTAATTATTTTAGTAACTACAATGTTTTATTTTTTAGTTTTATTTAAGTACATTAAGTTAAACTAAATGAAAATGAGAAATGTTGCAAATAAAATAAAGTACTGTTTTTTTATTTGTTTTAATTTATTTTATTATTTTAGTAACTAAAATGTTTTATTTTTTAGTTTTATTTTAGCACGTTAAGTGAAACTAAATGAAAATGAGAAATGTTGCAAATAAAATAAAGTATTGTATTTTTATTTTATTTTATTTCATTTTATTATTTTAGTAACTAAAATGTTTTTTTTGTTTTGTTTTATTTATTTTAGTACATTAAGTTAAACTAAATGAGATTCAGAAATGTTGCCAATAAAATAAAGTTCCCCTTCAGTCGTTTCACTACGACGTTACATGGGAACTCACTTGAGAGACCAATCATCTCTGAGCCTTATTCAAAAGGCCAATGAACATTGGCGAGTGGTATTTGCATGCCAAGCCACTCCCACGTACATACGGGTATATAAGATGGCGGCACGCACCACTCATTCAGACTTTCCCTTCAGAGCCTCTCTATGCTCGAGCCAACACACTACGATTGTTGCTGCGAGTTCTTTACTCTCTCCCCGTTGGTGTGCTGCCTGACTAAAAGAGCAATATCTAAAAGAGTGTTTGGCAGCCGCCAGCGGGATCCTGAGGGCGGCCGTTTTCACGGCCAAAATAAGCCTCCTGCTCTCCAGCGAGCAAGCCCTTTGAGTGCACAGTGGTGCCGCGGTTTCCCCCGTGGTCGCTGTCCCGTCTGAGGCGGACGCCGAACTCTCGGATATGCTCCACCGGCCCGCCAGAGGCATCGGTCTGGAGGTACCCCAGGTTCCTCTGGCCGATCCCTCTAGGCTGGACGATTGGTTACTGGGGAGGGCTCCCGCGGCAACGCCCATTTTTTCCGGAGGTGCATGAGGAGCAGACTAAAACATGGCGGGCACCTTTTTCATCTCGCCCGCGCTCCAGCTCCTCTCCCCTCGCCACCCTCGATGGCGGGGCAGCCCGGGGATACATATTGATCCCTCAGGTTGAGCGCGCTGTCGCGGTGCATTTATGCCTGCGCGGCGCTGCCACCTGGCGGGATCGACCGCACCTACCCTCCAGGGCGTGTGAGTGCTCGTCCGCCCTCGCAGGCCGCGTTTATCACACCACTGGACAAGCTGCAGTTCTCGGCAGTACAGAAGCAGACGGAGGCCATCAAACACATCTTGCCCCGCCGCAAAGCTACCATCCCGCCGCCGGTGGCCCAGCTTCAGCCTGCCCGTCGCCGAGGGCGCCCCCCCCCCCCGCGGCAACAAAAAAGAAACCTACAGCTCCGTCCCCCGCTGAGGCTCATGATGCCAGATTGGCGGCCCGACGTCGAGCTGGCCGCGGGAGAGCGGCAACCCAGAAGTGACGGAAGTTGCCCTTTCGGGGGACGATGACATCAGTGCCCCCGCTCCCGGTCGCTCCCGGTGGAGGGCCGGGAGCTGCTGTGTACTCAAATACCGCCGTCGACCCACGGGTCGGCGGTACCCACAATTTCACAGAAAGAGCTAATTTCCTCACCTCTGGGGCCTCGGCCCCGAGCTCCCTTCTCAAGCATCACTTCAACTCCTCGGAACTGGACTCGGAGCCCGATACCGCCAGCGCGGGAACCAGGGAAAAAGGTAAGCACTGCTTATCGCAGTCAGACTTTTCTCCAGGACGTTTATCCTTCTGGGTTCAGCCCCCCCCCCCCATGCTGACCCACCGCGGTCACGTCGGTCAACACTTTCTTGATACCCCTGGCGACTCGGCTGGGAGCCTGGCTTCAGCTTCCCAGCCCCTCGCGGTGGTTGATACGGACAGTACGTCTCGGCTACGCGATTCAGTTCGCCAGGCGCCCGCCCAGGTACAGAGGCGTTTTACACACTACTGTCCATACGGACACGCATGCCACTGTCCTGCATGCGGAGGTTGCAGTCCTACTGGTGAAGGATGCAATCGAGCCTGTCCCTCCAGCCGAGATGAAGTCTGGGTTCTACAGTCCCTACTTCATCGTGCCCAAAAAGAGCGGTGGGTTAAGACCTATCCTGGATCTCAGAGCCCTGAATCGGTCCCTTCTCAGGCTGCCGTTCAAGATGCTCACGACGAAGCGCATGTTAACATGCATCCGTCCCCAGGATTGGTTTGCAGTCATCGACCTGAAGGACGCGTACTTTCACGTCTCGATTCTTCCTCGACACAGACCCTTTCTTCGGTTTGCTTTCGAGGGTCGAGCGTATCAGTACAAGGTTCTCCCATTTGGCCTGTCCCTCTCTCCCCGCGTCTTCACCAAAAGTCACGGAAGCTGCCCTGTCCCCTCTTTGGCAGACAGGCATTCGCATTCTCAACTATCTCGACGACCGGCTTCTCATAGCTCACTCGTGAGATCTGTTGTGCAAACAGAGGGACCTGGTGCTTCGACACCTCAGCAATCTGGGCCTTCAGGTCAACCGAGAAAAGAGCAAACTCTCCCCAGTGCAGAGGATCTCGCTGGACTCGGTCAATATGACAGCCCACCTCACGAACGAGCGCTCACAGTCAGTGCTGAAGTGTCTGGAACTATTCAGACACAAGACAGCGGTTCCTCTCAAAACATTTCAGAGGCTCCTGGGGCATATGGCAGCTACAGCCGCGGTCATGCAGCTGGGCTTGCTTCATATGAGACCGCTTCAGCGCTGGTTACACGACCGAGTCCCGAGACGGGCATGGCACCGTGGCACACTCCGGATTGGCATTTCCCCGCAGTGTCGCCGCCTATTCAGCCCGTGGTCAGACCCTGTCTTTCTACGGGCCGGAGTGCCCCTGGGACAGGTGTCCAGGCATGTTGTGGTTTACACGGATGCTTTCACCACGGGTTGGGGTGCCGTGTGCAACGGGCAAGCAGCATCGGGCTCCTGGACAGGACCTCGACTGCAGTGGCATATCAATTGCCTCGAGTTGTTGACTGTGCTTCTGGCCCTTTGTCGCTTCCGACCGATGTTGCGTCAGAAGCACGTGCTTGTTCATACCGACAGCACTGCGCCTGTGGCTTACATCAATCGCCAAGGTGGTCTTCGCTCTCATCGCATGTCACAACTCGCCCGCCGTCTGCTCCTTTGGAGTCAAACGTGGCTGAAATCGCTACGTGCCGTTCACATACCAGGGGAACTCAACCGTGCAGCCGATCAGCTCTCACGGCAGTCCACCCACCCTGGAGAAAGGTGACTCCACCATTTCGGCGAGGCCCAGATGGATCTGTTTGTCTCCCCCGGATCCTCCCACTGCCAGCTGTTTTACTCCCTCACCGAGGCTCTCCTCGGCAGGGATGCTCTGTCTCACAGCTGGCCTCCTGGCCCAAGTACGCCTTTCCCCCAGTGAGCCTCCTTGCACAGACCCTGTGCAAGATCCGGGAGGACGAGGAGCAGATTCTGCTGGTTGCGCCGCACTGGCCCACCCAGACCTGGTTCCCAGAACTCATTTCCCTCGCGGCAGCCCCTCCCTGGAAAATCCCCTTGAGAAAGGACCTTCTTTCTCAGGGGATGGGCATAATTTGGCACCCGCGCCCCGACCTGTGGAACCTGCACGTCTGGCTCCTGGACGGGACACGTCAGACCTCTCCGGCCTTCCACAGGCTGTGATAGAAACTATCACTCAGTTCAGAGCCCCCTCTACAAGGCAGGCTTATGCACTGAAGTGGGGTCTGTTCGTTGACTGGTGTTCCTCTCGAGAAGAGGACCCCCAGAGATGCACTATTGCAGTAGTGCTTTCCTTCCTGCAAGAGAAGTTGGAGCGCAGGCTGTCCCCTTCGACTCTCAAAGTGTACGTTGCTGCCATCGCAGCATATCACGATGCAGTAGATGGAATATCTCTTGGTAAGCACCAAGTCATCGTGAGGTTCCTGAGAGGTGCGAGGAGGATTAATCCTCATAGACCGCACCTCGTGCCCTCTTGGGATCTCTCCGTCGCCCTTCAGGGCCTGCGGCAAGCCCCATTCGAGCCACTTGCGTCAGTTGAGCTAAAATTCCTGTCACTTAAGACAGCGCTCCTGATTGCACTAGCCTCCATCAAGAGGGTAGGGGACCTACAAGCCTTCTCTGTCAACGAAGCGTGCCTTGAGTTCGGGCCCGGCGATTCTCACGTTATCCTGAGACCCCGGCCTGGTTATGTGCCCAAGGTTCCCACCACGCCTTTCCGCGATCAGGTGGTGAACCTGCAAGCTTTGCCCCTGGAGGAGGCAGACCCAGCTAATGCGATGTTGTGTACAGTCCATGCTTTACGCATATACGTAGACCGCACTCGACACTTCAGACACACTGAGCAGCTCTTTGTTTGCTTTGGAGGTCAGCAGAAAGGAAATGCTGTCTCCAAACAGAGGTTGGCCCATTGGGTGATAGATGCCATCTCTAGGGATGGGAATCGAAAACCAGTTTTTGTTGAGAACCGTTTCCCAGTTTTTCAATTCCTTTAAATCGTTTGCAAAATTTGAAAACGATTCCCTTGACGATTTCAGTGGGCACGAATGACGTCATCATGCGCATTGCGTAACTTACGCATGTTGCGTAGCTTACGCTCAGTCAATAGTAAGCATGGCGCCTAAGCGGAACAAACGCTCAAAAGTCTGGTTGTATTTCACCAAAACAGACGAAAATAGGGCAACTTGCAATACTTGCAGCGGAGATATTTCCTCAAAGGGAGGAAATACCACTAACATGCTAAAACATTTGCGCACACAGCATGCAATAACAATAAAAGAATGTAGTGTTTTCGATCCGCTCCTGACTAACAGTTTTCAACCCAGCAGCGGCAACAGCAGCAACAACGTTAGAATGAGAATCTTCCAAATGAGAATCGATAAGGGAATCGATAAAGAATCGAATCGTTAAGCAGAATCGAAAATGGAATTGGAATCGTAAAAATCTTATCAATTCCCATCCCTAGCCATCTCCCTGTCTTATTTATACCAGTGAGAGCCATGTCCCTTAGGTGTTTGTGCCCACTCCACTAGGAGTGTTGCCTCATCCTATGCATTGTCTCATGGTGCCTCACTAGCAGACATCTGCAGAGCTGCCGGCTGGGCGACACCTAATACCTTCGCCAGGTTTTACAACCTCCGCCTAGAGGCCGTATCCTCCTGTGTCTTAACATAAGACTTTCAGGTGAGCGGGAGGACAGCTGGTGTCGGCTTGCTGCGCCATTCCCACGAGGATCCATGCGCTATTTCCCAGAATGTTCCCTCCGGCGAACCCTGGGTCCTCCATGCCCCGCAGTCAGGCCTAGATGCGGAGTAGTCCCTGACTGTGCTCCTGCCGGGTCTTCTTCGCCCCGCAGGTTGTGGCAATATTTCTCAGTATTTTTCCAGTGGTCAGCCAGAAGGCCGCTGTTTCCCTCGTATATTCCTAAAAATTTATGGATATATTGAATTACTTTTATTCCACATGTAAAGATGTCATGTGCTCCGCCCCCCCAACCTCTGCTTCAGTACAACTGGCATCCCTGTGGGGCCCCCTCTATTGGTCCTCAGGGCGTTGGGAAGGTTATGTATACCACTCCAAATACCAAATACCATTCGCCAATGTTCATTGGCCTTTTGAATAAGGCTTAGAGATGATTGGTCTCTCAAGTGAGTTCCCATGTAACGTCTCTGTTCCCTCCTTCAGGGAACGAGGGTTACCTTCGTACTTTATTTTGCTTTATTTATTTATTTATTTATTTATTTATTTATTCTACATTTTAATTTTAGTAATAAAACATTTTTTTTTTTCAGTATTAAGTTAATTTAAATTATTTTTAGTTTTATTTCCGTACATTGAGTTAAAATAAATGAAAATGAGAAATGCTGCCTTGGCAATTAAACGAAATAAAGTATTTTATTTTATTTTATTTTATTTTATTTTATTTTATTTTATTTTATTTTATTTTATTTTATTTTATTTTATTTTGTAACAAAAATATTTAGAATTTTGAGTTTTATTTATTTTAGTACATCAAGTTAAACTTAATGAAAATGAGAAATGTTGCCTTTGAAGCTGAACAAAATAAAGTAATTTATTTTGCTTTATTTTATTTTTTATTTTATTTTATTACATTTTTCCAACAACGTTTCATTCATTTATTTATTTGTTTAGTTTTATTTATTTTAGTACATTAATTACTAAGTCATTAATTAAATGAAAATCAGAAATGTTGCCAATAAAATCAAGTACTTTATTTTGCTTTATTTTATTTATTTATTTATTTTCTTCTATATTTTCATTTTAGTAGTAAAACATTTTTTTAGTTTGATTTATTTCAGTATTAAGTTAATTTAAATTATTTTTAGTTTTATTTCAGTGCATTGAGTTAAAATAAATGAAAATGAGAAGTGTTGCCTTGGCAATTAAATTAAATAAAGTATTTTATTTTATTTAAGTAACAAAAATATTTTAAGTTTTTTTTTTTTGTATTTATTTTAGTACATTAGGTCAAATTTAATGAAAATGAGAAATGTTACCTTGGAGGCTGAATAAAATAGAAATTTATTTAGCTTTATTTTATTAATAATATTTATTTTATTTAATTTTAGAAAAAAACATTTTTTATTTTTTTTTAGTTTTGATATTCATTTATTTCAGTATTAAGTTAATTTAAATTATTTTAGTACATTTTTAGTACATTGAATGAAAAAATGAGAAATGTTGCTTTGGCAATTAAATGAAATAAAGTATTTTATTTTATTTTAGTAACAAAAATGTTTTATTTTTTAGTTTTATTTATGTTAGTACTTTAAGTTAAACTAAATGAAAATAATAAATTTTGACTTGGCAACTAAATAAAATTAAGTATTCTATTTTGTTTTTATTTATTTATTTATTTATTTATTTATTTTTTATTTCAATACATTGAGTTTAAATAAATAAAAAGGAGAAATGTTGCCAATAAAATAAAGTACTTTATTTTGCTTTATTTTTATTTTTTTTATTTACAGTTTAATTTTAGTAACAAAATGTGTTTTTTTTCTTTCTTTCTTTTAGTTTAGTTTTATTTATTTCAGTATTAAGTTCAAATAAATGGAAAAAGAGAAATGTTGCCATCGGAAGGAAATTAAGTATTTTATTTTATTATTTTAGTAACAAAAATGTTTTATTTATTTATTTATTTTTATTTTAGTACATAAACTAACTGCTTTTGCAACTAAATTAAATAAAGTATTTTATTTTGCTTTATTTTATTATTTTTCTTAGTTTATTTAATTTTAAATTTAGTAATATTTTTTTCAGTACAATAACTTAATAATAAGAATGAATCAAAATGAGAAATGTTGTCTTGGCAATTAAATGAAATACAGTATTTTTTTGTTTTGTTTTATTTTATTTATTTATTTTTTATTTATTTTGTTATTTTATTTTAATAGCAAAAATGTTTTAATTTTTTGTTTAATTTCAGTGCATTGAGTTAAAATAAATAAAAATGAGAAATTTTGCCTTGGCAATTCAATGAAATAAAATATTTAATTTAATATTTTTATTTTATTTTAGGAACAAAAAAGCTTTATTTTTAAGTTTTATTTATTTTAGTGCATTAAGGCAATGAAAATGAAAAATGTTATAGGCAGCTGAATAAAATGAAGTAATTTATTTAGCTTTATTTTATTGTATTTTATTAATTGAATTTAATTTAATTTTAGTAACAACAATTTTTCATTTATTCATTTATTTATAGTTTTATTTATTTTAGTACATTAAGTTAAAATGAATGAAAATGAGAAGTGTTGTCTTGGCAATTAAATTAAGTACCGTATTTTATTTTGTCTTATTTTATTTTATTGATTTATTTACATTTTTTATTGATTTTATTTTAGTAACAAAAATTTTAGTTTTAGTTTTATTTCAGTGCATTGAGTTAAAATAAATAAAAATGAGAAATGTTGCCTTGGCAATTCAGTGAAATAAAATATTTAATTTTATTTAATTTTATTTTAGGAACAAAAATCTTTATTTTTAAGTTTTATTTATTTTAGTACGTGAAGGCAATTGAAATGAGAGGTTATAGGCAGCTGAATAAAATAAAGTAATTTATTTAGATTTATTTTATTTAATTTTTATTAATTTAACAATAAGTTAAATAAATGAAAATGAGAAATGCTGCTTTTTTAATTATATATATATTTATATATATATATTTTTTATTTATTTATTTGTATAGTTTGTATAGTTATTTTAGTACAGCAAGTAAAATAAATAAAAATAATAAATGATGCCAAAAATTTTATTTAAAAAAAAATTGCTTTTTTGTCAGTTTTTGTCCACAAAGTTTAAATTGTTTATTTTTCATTACATTTATTTATAATTTAGAACATCTAGTTAAACAAAAACAGGAAATCTGTTAACTTGAAAATCTGAAATTTCTTAATTACTTAATTATATTATTTTTTACCTTTTTTAAATAAAAACAAATAATTATATTAAATGATATTGGCACGTCTGCTAAAATGATTGGATGCGTCACAGCCCTACCTAGATCAATTTCCACCAGCCACAACTGAACTTGTTTTGTTAGGACACAGGAAGTTTTTTCTAAATTTTTTGAATAGTTGAGTAATCTATTTATTTGACTATTTTAGCTTTGCATGATGATCTGGTTTAGTTGCATATTATTATTGACATGTGAGATTATTTGTGGTGTTCTCTGTGATCAGTGAGCGTCCGGTTCTAAAGCGTTCACATATTTTCCCTTCACTGGCATTAAAACTGGCATTTCTGTAAAGTCGTCGTCAAGTTGATGCATGTCTGTTTTACAGCTATGAAAAACACATTTATATGGATCATTCAAACGCAGAGCAACCAAACTCTACAGAGAATCATAGCAACCCACCCACCCACAGAAATAACACACACACACACACACACTTAAACACACACTTTAGCACACATTAATACACACACTAATACACACACACACCCTTCCCAGCCACTGCAGGCTGAATGGAAATAATTACAGCATCGAGAGAATCTTTGATTCACTCAAACTCTGCTTCTGGATGTTTTGCTTTGATTTATTTCAGGAATGATGAAATGATTTCTTACTGAGCTGTGATTTATTGTAGATTACACTTTACACCAGTGATATATCATTATTTATTCATTACTAGATTTTCTGTTTTCATTTAAGTTTAGTTGAACTTTTGTGTTTTGACTGTTTTTTTAATCTATTTAACTTTTATTAAAATTTAAAATGTAAGTTTTAGTTATTTAATGTTAAAGTACAAGAAAGTAAATAAATAAATAATAATAATAATAATAATAATAAAATAAAAATAAGTTAAAATAAATTAAATTTAAAAAATGTAAAAAATATATTTTTAATAAAATAAATATATTTATTTAATTGTTTAATTGTATAAATGTGTGTGTGTGTGTTTCTATTATTTTTCTATTTTTTATTTATAATAATCATGCTGAACAGGATATATATATATATATATATATATATATATATACATACAAATACATACAGTGCTATATCATTATTTATTTATTACTAGATTTTCTGTTTTCATTTAAGTTTAGTTGAACTTTTGTGTTTTGACTGTTTTTTTTAATCTATTTAACTTTTATTAAAATTTAAAATGTAAGTTTTAGTTATTTAATGTTAAAGTACAAGAAAGTAAATAAAATAAATAAATAAATAAATAAATAATAATAACAATAAAATAAAAATAAGTTAAAATAGAATAAATTTAAAAAATGTAAAAAAAAATATTTTTAATAAAATAAATATATTTATATATATATATTATATATATATATATATACAAAAACATACAGTGCTATATCATTATTTATTTATTACTATATTTTCTGTTTTCATTTAAGTTTAGTTAAACTTATTATTTCTTAATCTATATAGCTTTTATTAAAATTTTAAATTTAAGTTTTAGTTATGTATTATTAAAGTACAAGAAAGTACATTAAAATAATAATAATAATAATAATAAAATAAATAAAACAGTTTAAATAAAATAAAATAAATGTAAAAAATGTAAATGATTTTTAAAAATAAATAAATATATCTATTTAATTGTGTCCATATATAACTTTTAAGTAACAAAACTGTTTTTTTTTCTATTATTTTTCTGTTAGTTTTTTATTTATAATAAGATAAAGTTTTAGTAATTTTGTTGTCTGTTTTTGTCAATATTGCAGTTTTCAGTTTTTTTTATATCCATTTTAGTTATTTTAGTACATAAAGTTAAAACTAGCTGAAATAAAATAACTTTTTACATATTTATTTTATTTTATAATAAAATAACAATATTCAGGTAACTCTCAGGTATTTATTTTCAGTTAAATATTTTTTTATGGTTTTGGTTACTATAAAAACCCTTCCTCGAAAATGTTTATAATTTATTTTTATTTATTTTTTTAATTTTAATTTTAATTTTAATTTTAATTTTAATTTTAATTTATTTTAATTAAATCTATGTTTAATATTTTTAATTATTTATTTAATTTATATATTTTTATATATTTATAATTATAAAGGCTGCCTTGGCAACTAGCTTAATTGTTTGTTTGTTTTTTTAAGTTTATGTTTATTTTATTTTATTTTGTTTTATTTGTCTTTAAATGTAGGTTAGCATTAATTTTTTTTAAATCCATGAAAAAAATGTTATATTTGTAATTATATATTTAATATATATATTTTTATATATTTATAATTATAAAGGCTGCCTTGGCAACTAGCTTAATTGTTTGTTTGTTTTTTTAAGTTTATGTTTATTTAATTTAATTTTGTTTTATTTGTCTTTAAATGTAGGTTAGCATTATTTTTTTTTAAATCCATGAAAAAATTTTAATATTTGTAATTATATATTTAATATATATATTTTTATATATTTATAATTATAATTATAAATGCCTTGGCAACTAGCTGATTTTTTTTTTTTTTAGGATTTTGTTGTTGTTTTTAATGTCTATATAGTTTTATTTATTTTTATTTCAACTTTAGTGATTATAGTACCATTAAAGTAAATTTTTAATGATTTTAGTTTTCGTTAACTGTAATAACCCTGTCTTGAACAGTCACAGAAGACATGTTTTTGACCGTCTGGGAGCGACTCGCACACACAGACAGACAGACAGACGGGTGATAATTATGCGGAGCGGCAGAAAGGTGCCTTGATAAAAGCAGGAAAGTTTCTTCACAGGCTTTGAGAAAGCAGGGAAATTCCTGCGAGTGTTTCTGCGGCTCTGGCTGCTGTTTATAGCTCCGTTTCCACTCGCGTTGAACCCAAACCACCAAAAGCTCTGCAGCTCCACTTTATAGAGATTCTTCAACATCCTGCAGAATTCAGAGCAGCAAGTGTGTGCAAACCATTCGCTTTGTTCAGTAAAATCCACAAGAAGCTATTAAAAACACACACAGATAAACAAACACAGTGACAGCATTCCTAACCTGCATTATATCGGGCCTAAATTAGATGAAAGTGGGGAAAAAAGACGTCTCTTCTGCTCACCAAGGCTGCATTTATTTGATTAAAAATACAGAAAAACTGTAAAATATTTTTTTAATTTAAAATTGCAGTTTTCTATGTGAAAATATTTTAAAATGTAATTTATTTCTGTGATCAAAGCTAAATTTTCTGCATCATTACTCCAGTCTTCAGTGTCACATGATCCTTTAGAAATCATTCTAATTTTTTATTTTAAATAAATATTATTAATGTGTGCATTACATGTAAACAAGATGTAAATATTATTCAAATGTTATATTATTTTAATAATAATTTTAATTTGTAATATTATTTCACAATATTAGTGTTTTTACAGTAGTCTTATAATCTTGTAAAAAAAAAACTAAAATGAATGAACAAATAAATAAATAAATAAATAAATAAATTTATTCAAAACCTTTACCAGTAGTGTGCATCTATGAAAATAATAATATAAAATCTTAAAATAATAAATTTAATAAAATAATAGTAAAATAATACATGTAAAAATGTATATAAATAAATATATATAAATAAAAGTATATATATATATAGAGAGAGAGAGAGAGAGAGAGAGAGAGAGAGAGAGAGAGAGAGAATTTATTTATTAATATAAAATGTAATTTTTTAAGCCATAATACATTTTTATTAAATGTATTATTTTAATATATATATTTAAAATAATACATTTAATAAAATAATTTTTAAAATAATACATTTCAATTAACTCAATAAATTATAAAAATTAAATATTAAAATAATACATTCAATAAAATAATTGTAAAATAATTCATCTAAAAATGTATTACTGGTTAAAAAATACATTAAATATTAATAAATAAATTATATATACTCTTTATTTACTAATGTTAATTTTAATAATAATACATTACATTTTTGTATTTGTAAATGTATTATTTAAATAAAATGCTAAACATAAAAAGAAAATAATTAAACAAAATATTAATAAATAAAATTATATATTTATATAAAATAATACATTTAAATATATTACCGATTTAAAAAAAAAAAAAAAAAAAAAAAAAAAAATATATATATATATATATATATATATATATATATATATATATATAATTTTTAATAGTAAATTACATTTTTTAATTTATTATTTTAATATTAACAAATTTCAATTAACTTTCGAATAAAATGATAAAAATAAAAATATATAAATTATTTAATGCATTTAATAACAATAATAGTAATTTTATCTATTTATTTAGTTAGTTAGTTAGTTTACTGTAGTAATTTAATGGGAATATCCCTATAACCATAAAGTTCTCCTTTTCTGTGCAGAAATAAATACCAGCATGCAGATTTAAAACAACATGACAGAATGAAGTATAGAGTATGGAGTAATGTTGTGTGTTGTAGTTTAAGGGTTAAGAGACGAGCTGAATGCTGTGCTCCTGTGTGAACCTGCCTGAAAAACACACCCAGATAATGATACGACCGGAGCTGATTCACTCTAAACACACTTTCTCTCAGATGCTCACCAGGAACGGCAGCTTCATTCCCTTCATCTTCATCACCATCACCATCATCATCATCATCATGGGGAAGCAGGTAAGACTCAGCTTCAAATCAATGCATCTTTATGGAGTAAATGTAGTGTGGCATCATTTCATATTCAATTATAAACTTTATTGATGCAGAAGTCGCGTCTAAAGTGTGCTGAAGGTTAATGCAAGGTCCTCTTGAATACAGATCTGTAGTGCATTACGAAAACTTGTTTTAATATTTCATTTATGCTTTCAACCCAAAACATGAGCATGCAACTCTCTGCAGTGGAGGTCTGTGGTTTTCTGCTCTTAAATGCACTTTATTGACAGCAAAGAGGTCCTGTAGTTGTTTGTAGGAATATGAGTGTCATTATTGAACACAGAGCATGTTGAGCATTAGGACTGACGCTCATAATAAAGTCACTGAGGAGGTCCGGATGAGATCAGACCCTCAAAACACCACAGACATGACACTCAATGACTTTACACTGTATTTTAAAAGCATTAGAAACTATTAATCCTGCAGATGATTATTAAACTCACATCACATTATTATGAATATATTACCAATATACTAATGTATTGCTGAAAGTGATAACTTCCATGTTAGTTGTACAATGTACAGTTTCACATTAAAAAGATTTTTTTTGAAAGTTACTTGAAATTCATTAATACTGAAATAATGCATTTAAAAAATATGTGTATTATTATATTAATATGTAATATATTTCATCTGTTTATTATTATTGAATATATTTGTTAATATATAATAAATGTTTAAACATACTATTTTAATATTATTTTATTAAAAGTATTATTTGACTATTATGTATGTGTGTATATATATATATATATAGTAAAATAAAATTATTTTCATATTATAAAGATTGTTTAACATTATTTATTATTACTAATATTATTAAGATTTTGTAAATTTATTAAAACATATTTTATTATTTTTGTTTTATTATTATTTATTTTTTATTTTGTTATTATGTATTTATCTATTTTTATTATATATTTTTTATTTAATTTTAATTTATTATTATTATTATTATTATTATTATTATT
>NC_133368.1:48943865-48995495 GCF_049309525.1 Garra rufa | reverse complement strand
ATGGGTGATTTTGAAGGGTGCTTTAGAGCTCCCTCTCTGTGTTAATGTATCTGTCAGTCCCACGCATTTCCTGTCCAATCACAGGAGGATCTGCGTTTGAGTGACATGTAAAGCAACCAATCACAGGTCGTTCTGAGTGATGTGTAACACATACAGTGGTGGTGGGAGATGGGCGGTGGGTTTCTTCCTTAATTATAAAAGCAGAAGAAAGAGTTTTTTCGGGTCAGTGCTCCAAAGCTCCTCACAGCTGAACGAGCGCCTGTTAATTCACATGACCATGACATCCCCTGCTAATTAACAAAAGCCCACGAGAGAAACAGAGCACATGCAGAATTTACAGTCATTAATTCGTTCAGTGTCTTTCAGAACACTTGAACAGAAAGCCTTGCAAAAAAAAAAAAAAAAAAAAAAAAAATATATATATATATATATATATATATATATATATATAGATTTAGATTGTAATTTATGATTATAAATAAAATTTGACTCAAGTATAAACAAAAAAATAAAATATATAAAAAAAAAATATATTTTTTTTGATTATTTTTATATAGTGTATGTTTGATAATTAATAATAATTAGAATTATATAATTTACTTTTAGATTTTTTGGTTTTGAGTATTATTTCAAAAATAAATAATAAAATATGTAAAAATAAAAGATCTAAAAATACAATATATATATATATATATATATATATATATATATATATATCAATTATAAAAATGTCTATTTTATTTTTGTGTATTTTTAATGATCAATAATACAAAATACATAAAAAACATAAAAAATAAATTATATATAATTATATATATCAATTGTAAACACACGACTCGTGAAATCATTGTAATTAATGGGCTATATATATATATATATATATATATATATGTATATGTATATATATATATATATATATATTGTACATATATATATTTTTTATGTAAATATATATGAAATTGAATTAAAATGAATAACCAGTTTTTAGTTTTTTTAGTATTTTGACTATATGTATATATACACATATATTGTGTGTATATATGATCATTATTAATAATTATACTTCTATAAGTAATTAATATTTTAAATTATAATAATATAATTTTTTGCATCATTGAACTCAAAAATAAATTATTTAAAAAATTACAAATATACAAATATGTAAAAACAAACTATTTATCAATTATGAACACATTAATTATGAAAGATTTGCTATTAATTGCCTATATATATATATATATATATAAAACTTTGAAATATGTAAACAGTTGTACACAAAGAATAAAATATATTAGATGATACAAATATTATATATAAAGTATATATATATATATATATATATATATATATATATATATATATATATTAATGTATGCAAACATAACCTTAAAATATAAAAGAAATTGCACAGAAAGCAAAAAATATATTATATAAAAATATTTGGAAATGAGTGCATGTGTGTGTGCATGTGTGTGCGTGCAAATGCAATTAAAATGTTAAAGTAATTGCACAGAAAACAACATATAATATAACACACACAAACATACATTTAATCTGTATATGTACATGCAACTTTAAAATAATTGCACAGAAAGCATTGCAATTAATGTTACTGTTTATAACTATTAGTCTTCATAATAAGCCATCTTTGTGTACAGTGCATTTTCATGCATATTAGACTATTGCGCATTAAAGTATATTTATGAGAGCATCATCTTACACATGCAATAATGCCAAACTCCAGAAATCATCTGTGAGTGTTTCCCATGTGAATGATTTGAGATCAGACCATTGTGTGTTTGTTTTGGGCTCTCTGTTAATGCATTTATCCACTAGTAAAGATGAAGTTCTCTAGTGAAGTGCTTCGGCCTCATCACACACGAGCCATTAGCAGTCCTTTGTTGTGAGACGAGAGGCGTGTCGAGGCCGCCAGCATGTCCCGTCTGTTTGAGGGGTTCCCTGCATGCAATAACGCATGATGATGATGCCGCTGCTTCACGCTCGCATGAACACACAGCAAACACACACAGCAGCGCTTCATTGTTCTTCACATGCGTCTGTCTCAACATCACCTCTGTCTGCCTCCTGTAGCTGTTTACTCCTGGAAACTCAGCTGAGATTGTCCGTAAGTCACTCTGAAAGTCTTTAGCAGTGTGTTGTTGTGCTCTTTTAATTGATGACCTACTTATTTTGTTTGTTTATGGTTGAGCAGCATATGATGTCTGTTAGCAGTGCTCATGAGATCTCAATAGAGAACTGTGTCTGGAAATGTGATCTATGTACTGGAGTTTATTAAGTTATGGAAGTTTGCATTGCATTTGCAAAAAAAAAGAAGAGATGATTTATTAACAGGATTCCCATTGTTTTGGAAAAGCTGGAAAGATTGTGATTTCCAGGGCCTGAAAAAGTTATGGAAATTGAGCATCATTTACTGTAACACTGTACAGGATGCATTTTATTTATATAATTATATTTATATAATGCTCATGATTATACGAAAGCCCGTTTCTGCCACTGAATGAAAAATAAAAAGGCAATTGTGGTAAAAGGTAATTTCCAGAACTAAGATATATATGCCAGATGAAGTCAGAATTATAAAGTCAGAATTGCGAGATATAATTCTCACTTTTTTTTCTTGCAATGTGACTTTGTATTTTGCAATTCTGACTTTTTTTTCACAGGATTGTAAGATATAAACTCGCAATTGTAGAGTATAAAGTCCAGTTCTGAGGAGAAAAAATACTATTTCTTAAAATTTTGAGACTTTATAACTCACACTTGTGTTAATATCATGCAATTGTGACTTAATTTCTTAAAATTGTAAGTTTGAATCTCACAATTTTGACTTAACTCACTTTTTAACTCACAATTCTGACTTTTTTCATAGAACTGTGATATATAAAAGCACAACTGCAAGTTATAGTCAGAACTGTGAGATATAAATTTGTAATTCTCACTTTTTTTTCTTGCAGTGTGACTGTAATTTGCAATTCTGACTTTTTGCTTTGCCAGGCAGTGACAACGGTGGTTGCTAAGCTGTTTCTACGCAGTTGCAAAAGTGTTCTAATTGGATCCTAATGAGTTGATAAGTGGATCCTATGGTGTTAAGAGTGGTTATTAAGCTGTTGCTAGGCAGATTATTTAAATAAGCCCTGTGGAGTTTGAAACTTGTCTTTCTAGGTAGTTGCTAAGGTGTTTTAGGTGTTTGGTAGGGTGTTGCTAAACAGGTACTAATGTGTTTTGCATGGTCATACAACCTCTGTGGAGTTTGAAACATGTATGTGTCTTTCTTCATACAGCTAAGGTATTTAAATTGGTTGCTAGGGCTAAGGTTTCACCAGGCAGTTGCGAGGGTGGTTGGTTGCTAAGGCATGGCCAGGCAGTGGCTAGGGTGGTTGCTAAGGTGTTGCTAAGCAGCCGCAAACTTGTTTAAAATGGTTGCTTGGCCAGTGCTTAGTTATTTTGAGTGGTTGCTAAGCAGTTGCTAGGGCAGTTGCTAAGATGTTGCCAGGCAGTGGCTAGGGTGGTTGCTAAAGTGTGGCTAGGTTGGTTGTTAAGGTGCTGCTGAACAGTTCCTAAGTTGTTTTAAATAGTTGTTTGGCCAGTGCTTAGTTTTTCTGAGTGGTTGCTAAGCAGATGCTAGGGCGGTTGCTAAGGTGTGGCTAGGTTGGTTGCTAAACAGTTCCTAAGTTGTTTTAAATAATTGCTTGGCCAGTGCTTAGTTATTCTGAGTGGTTGCTAAGCAGATGCTAGGGCGGTTGCTAAGGTGTGGCTAGGTTGGTTGCTAAAGTGTTGATAAACAGTTCTTAAGTTGTTTTAAATAGTTGCTTGGCCAGTGCTTAGTTATTCTGAGTGGTTGCTAAGCAGTTGCTAGGGCAGTTGCTAAGATGTTACCAGGCAGTGGCTAGGGTGGTTGCTAAGGTGTGGCTAGTTTGCTTGTTAAGGTGCTGCTAAACAGTTCCTAAGTTGTTTTAAATAGTTGCTTGGCCAGTGCTTAGTTTTTCTGAGTGGTTGCTAAGCAGATGCTAGGGCGGTTGCTAAGGTGTGACTAGGTTGGTTGCTAAGGTATTGATAAACAGTTCCCTAAGTTGTTTTAAATAGTTGCTTGGCCAGTGTTTAGTTATTCTGAGTGGTTGCTAAGCAGATGCTAGGGCGGTTGCTAAGGTGTGGCTAGTTTGGTTGTTAAGGTGCTGCTAAACAGTTCCTAAGTTGTTTTAAATAGTTGCTTGGCCAGTGCTTAGTTTTTCTGAGTGGTTGCTAAGCAGATGCTAGGGCCGTTGCTAAGGTGTGACTAGGTTGGCTGCTAAGGTATTGATAAACAGTTCCCTAAGTTGTTTTAAATAGTTGCTTGGCCAGTGCTTAGTTATTCTGAGTGGTTGCTAAGCAGTTAATTTAATAATAATTTTAATATAATTTAATATAATAATTTAGTATTTTAATAATTATCACATTTGATCCCTCTTATTTTGGTCAAATAATTAACATTTCACAGATTCTGAAACTTTTGACCTCAACTGTATATTCATAAATTGTATATATTATAGTCTTATGTTCATTTAAAGCCTATTAAATGTTCAAATAAATATTATAGATTTGCATTCATTAGTCAAAAGGTTTGAATACAGCATTAATTTAGCTGAGTCACACAAAAGTGCACATTCTGTCACATGACTGATGATGTCAATGCATTGCTTTTTTTAATGGCTTTTTTACATACAGTTATACAAGCTCACTGCCTAAGCTAACATTTTGTGTTGATTTGAAACGGTCAGGACCGTCCTTTGATGTATAATTCAAGCGTGCTAAATTAATAATGCTTAGTATTTGTTATTGGAGCAGTGAACTAGTGTAGCTTGTGAATGTCTGGCAGTGACAGAGATGAGTTTAGCATACAGTCATTCACTAACACTGCTGCCGCTGCCGCTGCTGGCAGACGCTCAATACAACTCATGTCAATACAATACCATCCTCTCTCTGGGCCGCTTCATCACTGCCAGCAAAATAACTCTCATTTGCAAACACCAGCGGATATTGCATCAACTTTTATAATAAGTCTGATAGAAAATGAAAGGAGGGACACAAAATGGGTTTTTTTTTTTGCACAGTTTTGCTCTCAGATTCAATGTGTTTTCATGCGTCACATAGGAAGAAAAGAGAATTTGTATTCTAACTGGACAAGGAAAGTTTGACAAGCATGTGCCTGAAAACTTTTTAGCCTGATAGTTCCTAAAGTGTTTTGGGTGGTTGCTAAACAGTTACTAATGTGTTCTGTACAGTTGTTTAGGTTTTCTAAATGGTTGCTAGGTTACTGCTAAGGTATTTTAAGTGGTTGTTACGCAGTTGCTAGGGTGGTTGCTAAGGCATTGCCAGGCAGTGACTACGGTGGTTGCTAAATAGTTGCTAAGTTGTTGTTACTAAACAGTTCCTAAGTTGTTCTAAATGGTTGCTTGGCCAGTGCTTAGCTATTCTAAGTAATTGCTAAGCAGTTGCTAAGTTGTTGCCAGACAGTTTCTAGGACAGTTTCTAAGGTGTTACTAAACAGTTCCGTGGTTGTTCTAAATGGTTGCTTGGTCAGTGCTTGATTGTTCTAAGTAATTGCTAAGCAGTTACTAAGATGTTGCCAGGCAGTTGCTAGGGCGGTTGCTAAGGTGTTACTAACCAGTTCCACAGTTGTTCTAAATGGTTGCTTGACCAGTGCTTAGTTATTCTAAGTGGTTGCTAAGCGGTTGCTAAAGTGTTGCCAGGCAGTTGCTAGGGCGGTTGCTAAGGTGTTGCTAAACAGTTCCTAAGTTGTTCTAAATAGTTGCTTAACCAGTGCTTAGTTATTCTAAGTGGTTGCTAAGCAGTTGCTAAGTTGTTGCCAGGCAGTTGCTAGGGCGGTTGCTAAGGTGTTGCTAAACAGTTCCTAAGTTGTTCTAAATGGTTGCTTGGCCAGTGCTTAGCTATTCTAAGTAATTGCTAAGCAGTTGCTAAGTTGTTGCCAGACAGTTTCTAGGAGAGTTTCTAAGGTGTTACTAAACAGTTCCTTGGTTGTTCTAAATGGTTGCTTGGTCAGTGCTTGGTTGTTCTAAGTAATTGCTAAGCAGTTACTAAGATGTTGCCAGGCAGTTGCTAGGGTGGTTGCTAAGGTGTTACTAACCAGTTCCACAGTTGTTCTAAATGGTTGCTTGACCAGTGCTTAGTTATTCTAAGTGGTTGCTAAGCAGTTGCTAAAGTGTTGCCAGGCAGTTGCTAGGGCGGTTGCTAAGGTGTTGCTAAACAGTTCCTAAGTTGTTCTAAATGGTTGCTTGGCCAGTGCTTAGCTATTCTAAGTAATTGCTTAGCAGTTGCTAATTTGTTGCCAGACAGTTGCTATGACAGTTTCTAAGGTGTTACTAAACAGCTCCTTAGTTGTTCTAAATGGTTGCTTGGTCAGTGCTTGATTGTTCTAAGTAATTGCTAAGCAGTTACTAAGATGTTGCCAGGCAGTTGCTAGGGTGGTTCTAAATGGTTGCTTGACCAGTGCTTAGTTATTCTAAGTTGTTGCTAAGCAGTTGCTAAGGTATTACCAGACAGTAGCAAGGGTGGTTGCTAAGCAGTTGCTAAGTTGTTCTAAATGATTACTTGGCCAGTGACTGTTTATTCTGTGTGGTTGCTAAGCAGTTGCTAGGACTGTTGCTAAGGTGTCATCAGGCAGTTGCAAACGTGTTCTAAATGGTTCCTAGAGTGTTGATAAATGGTTGCTATGGTGTTCAGGGATGTTGCTAGGTTGATTCTGTCAGTATGTGATTTTTTTTCATATAATAAGTCTTTGATGTTATTTTAGCATACTATTATGATTTTTTATCAATATATTGTATTAGTTTTAAATGGAAATGAAAAATGTTGCAGAACAGAACAAAGCAGAGTATATTCAGTGGAGCTGGTGAACATTGTGTCTGAAAATAAACTCTGCATAGCGTTTGATAGCACTGACCTCAGAAGCTCAGCAGATCCAGTGCTGGTAAACCCACGTCTGTGGGCGTCACATCTAAAGCTGAGACTAGTACACATGTAACTTGCAGGTGACAAACGCTGTCAGTCTGAATGCTCTTGTCATTACTGTTCAAATCCAATCGCTTTGGCCCAAACTCCTCAGTGTCTCCAAGAGTGAAGGAGTCTCGGGTTTTACACGACTGCCAAGATGTGTGGCAGATGCCCGCAGAGCGCCATGGCAACAGCTGGCATGACAAGCATGCAAGGGTTTTAAAGAAACAGCTCACCCAAAATACTTAATAGCTTATTCACTCTTATCTTCTTCTGTGGGATATTTAACATGAGTTACTTTTACTATATGAGATCTTTTATAGCAGATTTTCAAACCATGGAATAGTTAATAAAGAGACTTATCTGCTTATCAAGGGTGCGTTTATATGATACAGAAAGAAACTGTAATATTGTGAAATGCTTAAACTTAAAAAAATTTATGCTTAAACTCATTTTCATCTTTGACCTATTTACACAAATATATTTACAAACATATTTGAGCAACTATATATTTGACCTTTTTTTTTTTTTAAATATTTTGAAATATATTTCAAATATAGATGTTTTGCCATATAGGCAGATTTACATATTTATCATCAATAAATCCAATCCACATTTTATTTTTTAACGGAATATTGCTTTTCCCACGGCTAGCCATATTTTAACCATGTCCATCATTTTTAACTGAATGCATTTAATTGTCATAATAAACAGATTCATGCTGATTTTAAGCAATTTGCATAATAATAATGCATGCAAAAAATAAAATAAAAAATATTATTATTAATATGCATCACATTAAGCTTGTTAAAACTGGATTTTACATGCAATTCAAATACATAAATCTTAAATGTAGGCCCATGCATTGACTCTATTCGTTGGATAAGCATTCTGGGTACAAATTGGTTAAAAAAAGACCCCGTCCCTCCTCACTCTTGAAGTCGACTGCTTACTTTGAGTCAGCTTTTCATGGCCTGTTTCAAAGTGAATGCAGTCTGGCATGATCTCCATGCAAATGAGCGCTGGGAATGAGAGGCGTTATTTAGACGCAGCCCTCACGCTGTCAGGTCCTTCTAACCTTGCTTTAATGCTTTTGTCCTAATTAGCAAGTGTCTGTGACCGCAAACGCCTCCCTCCGGACGTCTTCCCACTTTGAGTGGCAGTTTTGCCGGACGAAGACGGGGGGAAATTCACCTCCAATGTGTCCAGAGACAAAAGCTCAGGGCTTGAAGGAAGGCGTTTGGATGGGGATCTGGCTTCCTCATGATTTGCCAATAGTGCTGGAGAGAAAATATCAGATTTAGCATCTGCTTCTTAAGGTGCTCGTGCGTCTCAGAAATGGCCAAACGCTGGATCTCAGACTGGTGAGGAGGGATGTTTGTTTACTGTGTTTGAGGGGGTGATTGTTTGATGTTGGGTTTGCTGAGGATGACTAATCATCAAACAGTTTCATGGCTGTTTTTTTCCCTACAGTGTTAGTCTTATTCATTCTCCCTGGGCTTTATTTTAAATCTCTAAATCTGAAGTATTAAACTGATGCAATTCAGCCTGAAATGGCCACAATGCAGTTCACTTTGTTTTGCAGACTATTTGTAGTCTTAGTGGTTCATCATTTTTTGCAATGTTTTTCACTTTTGCACTAGTCTTGGAGGGGTTAATATTTATTTATTTAGAATTTTAGTCTTAGTGGTACTACAATTTATTTATTTTTTGCATGCAGTCTTCATTTAAATTTTGTTGTGCACTTAATTTTAGTCCTACTATTATTTATTTATTCATGCAGTCTTCATTCAAACTTTGTTTTGCAGAAAATTGTAGTTTTGGCTGTACTACCATTTATTTATTTCCATGCAATCTAAAATTGATTTAAATTCATTTAAATTTTGTTGTGCATTTAATTTTAGTCTTGGAAGGGCTACTACTATTTATTTATTTATTTCAAAAATTGTTTTGCAGGCAATTTTAGTCTTAGTTGTACTACCATTTATTTATTTATTTATGCAGTCTTCATTCAAACTTTGTTTCGCAAGCAATTTTAGTAGTGGTACTACAAAATATTTATTTATTTATTTAATTTCCATGGCATCTTCATTTAAACTTTTGTTTTGCACTTAGTATTGGAAGGGCTACTGCTTTTGATTGATTTATGTATTTATTTAAACATTTGTTTTGCAGACAATTTTAGTCTTAGTGGTGCTACCACTTTTTTTTTTTTTTCTCCATGCAATCTTCATTTAATTTAAATTTTAGTCTTGGGAGGGCTACTACTATTGATTTATTTTTTTATTTAAAAATTTGTTTCGCAGACAATTTTAGTCTTAGTGGTGCTACCATTTATTTATTTATTTATATAATTTCCATGCAATCTACATTTAGATTTTGATATGCACTTAATTTTAGTCTTGGATAGGGCTACTACTATTTATGTATGTATTTATTTATTCATTCAGTCTTCCTTCAAACTTTGCAAAACAATGCAATACAATTACAAACAATACAATACAATTTTAGTTTTGGCTGCACTATCATTTTTTTCCATGCAATCTTCATTAAAACTTTTTTTGCACTTAATTTTAGTCTTGGAAGGGCTACTACTATTGATTTATTTATTTACATCTTCATTCAAAATTTGTTTCTCTGACAATTTTAGACTTAGTGGTTCTACAATTTATTTATTTAATTGATAACATTTTTTTGCACTTAATTTTAGTCTTGGATAGGCTACTATTTATTTATTTATTTATTTATTTCCATGCGGTCTTCATTAAGGCTTTGTTTTGCAGGCAATTTTAGTCTTAGTAGCTCTACAATTTATTTATATAATTTCCATGGAATCTTCATTTAAATTTTCTTTGTGCACTTAATTTTAGTCTTGGAATGGCTACTACTATTTATGTATGTATTTATTTATTTATTCAGTCTTCCTTCAAACTTTGCAAAACAATACAATACAACAATACAATTTTAGTTTTGGCTGCACTACCATTTATTTCCATGCAATCTTCATTTTAAACTTTTTTTGCACTTAATTTTAGTCTTGGAAGAGCTACTGCTATGTATTTATTTATTTGTTTATTTCAAAAATTCTTTTGCAGGCAATTTTAGTCTTAGTTGTACTACCATTTATTTATTTATTTATTTATTTCCATGCAGTCTCCAAAGTCTTAAAATTTTGTTGTGCACTAAATTTTAGTCTTGGAGGCACCACTCTTTATTTATTTCCATTCAGTCTTCATTCATTCACTTTGTTTTGCAGACAATTTTAGTCTTAGTGGTACCATCAGTTATATATTTATTTCCATGCAATCTTTTTTTAAACTTTTTTTGCACTTAATTTTAGTCTTGGAAGGGCTACTACTATTGATGTATTTATCTATTTAAAAATTTAAAAATGGTTGTTTGCATGTCATCTTCATTTAAATTTTGTTGTGCACTTAATTTTAGTCTTAGAGAGGCTACTGTTTATGTGTTTATTTATTTATGTTCATGCAATCTTCATTTAAACCTCATTTTCATTTAATTTTACTCTTGAATGGCCTACTATTTATTTATTTAATTACACTCTCTATATTTTTCATTACAGTGCAATCTTCATTCAGACGTTGTTTGCTGATCATTTTAATGATGCTGCCATTTATTTGTTCATTTATTTATTGTTTGCTTGTTTGGCTCTATTTATTTATCACTTTCTCTTTTTGTATTACCATGCAGTCTTCATTTAAACTTTATCTTGCACATCATTTTAGTTTTAGAAGTGCTACAATTTATTTATTTAATTTACTTATCTATTTGTAGAACTATTTTGCAGGTAAATTGCTAAAATGTATTTATTTATTTATTTTTCGTTTATGTAGCTTTATTTTTATTACCATGCAGTCTTCAGTTCAGCTTTCTTTTGCAGATAATTTTAATGTTACTATGTATTTAGTTAGTTAATTACTTAGTTGGTTTAGGAAATGTACAATTTAGAAGTTTTTTGGATATATTTGCATTATTTAAAGGTTCACCATTCAAAATGTGATGGCCTGCTGTAATATTTGCATACTGAATTCTGATTGGTTTTCTTTCTTGCATCAACTATATATACTATAGGTTCCATTAGGACAGATTTCAGATTGCAATCTGGTTCTTTTTTGCGCAGAATCAAAGACTAAAGCCTGATTTTACCACAAACCTAAAGGCATTTTACTGCTGCTCCACAAACACTGTTTCCATCAGGAAACAAACATTTAGTCGTGCAACTCGTTTGCAACATTGCATTTTACAGAGAAATGTGGCTTAAGATAAACAACAAGAGTCATTAACATCCATCTGAACTCGCCCTGAATTCACGAATCGCATATTTTCATGATCTCACCCTTGGAATCAATATCAGCTACAGTTTAACAACTAGTTAATTAGTTAGTTAGTTGTGTTCATCATTCCACTCAAGCATTGGTTTTTGGTGCTCTGCTTTGGCTGAAGGTTTTCAGACAGAATTAGATCGGCAAAGCTAGGCTTGGAAAAAATGCACGGTCCGGGCACAGATCCCATATATGGAACAATCATTATCACAATCCATATCAGACGGCTGGAGGTATTGATAGCATTCATGCTTACAAGAGCATGGTGAAACGACGCATTTGATAAATAAGATCTAACTCAAAAACTGTTTGGATGAAGGCTTTCTGCTGAACTCGTCTGACTGCAGAAATTCCAGCATTCTTCAGTTTTACCACAGACTTGGGAAAGAACAACAGTGATATTACAGCAGCCGACCAAAGTATTTCCACACTCGCACACAACGGCACTGACTGGAAACGCCGACGCTTTCATAAAGAGCAGAATAAACGTTTGTTTAGTGAAAGCGGTTGGTGAAATGAGCGTTTCCCTAGAGTGCATAAAGCAGGCGATCAGATTGCATGTCAAATCGTCAAATGCGGCGTGCTAAATCTATAATCGGCTGTTTCTTCAACGCTGGGAAATTCTTGTCTTGTAAGCATTTAGAAAATAATTTGACAACTAACATGTTCAAAACACAAACACGCGCCATCAGAGGAGTTCTGTCATTCGGACAACCAACAAACAATCATTTTAACATCTTAGATTGTACATTTTGTTTCACAGCATTTTAGTAGAACTGACATTTTAACCTTTTTTTAAGATTGTTGCAATTTACAGCTTAATTTCAGCTTCTAGTTGATTAAACTTAACTTTTAAGACAACATGAACACTTAGTTTTAAGTTGAAACAACATATTAAAAGTTATTATAATGTTACATTTTAAGTTGTGCGACCATTGTATCAGTATTTTTTACAGTAAGTGCATGTATTTAATAACATTTTCACACTTTGTGCATCATTTGGTAAATTAATCGGAAAAAATGCACAAAAAAGTTCTTCTGCTCGAGTCTATGGTAGCCCATAGAACCGATTGCGGGAAATTTATGAAATTTGGCACACTGATAGAGAGCAGTTTTTAAATAAACCATATCAAGTTTGGAGTCTCTAACTCAAACTCTCTAGTGTCACCACTTGTTCAAAGTTTGACTCGTGTTTATGCTAATATCGTTTGACCCATAAGGTCTAGAAGGAAAGTTCTGAATCCTTGGCTCATGCCGAATCAAATGGACAACAAAATGTAAAAATTGTAAGGTTAAGTTTTTTTTAGATATTTTTAGTAGTTCGAAAAACCTACTTGTTTGATAACATTTTAGCAGAACTGACGTTTTAATCATTTTGTTTTATCTTCCTTGCAAAAAATGATTGATGCAATGCAACAGCTTAACTTTAGCTTCTAGTTGATTAAACTTAATTTTTAAGACAACGTAAACACTTAACATATTAAAAGTTATTATAATGTTAAATTTTAAGTTGTGTAACTTTTGCATCTGTTCTTTTTACAGTAAGTGCATGTATTTAATAACATTTTCACACTTTGTGCATAATTTAGTAAATTAATTGGAAAAAATGCACAAAAAAGTCATATCTTTTGAATTGTAAAGTCTAGAAGAAAATTTCTGAATGCTTGACTTTTGCCCAAATAAATAGACATCAAAATCTTAAAATACTTGTTTGATAACATTTTAGCAGAACTGACATTATAATCTTTTTTTTATGTTTCACTGCAAAAAATGATTGTTGCAATTCACAGCTTACTTTTAGATTTTAGTTGATTAAACTTAATTTTTAAAACAACATGAACATTTAGGTTTTAAGTTGAAACAACATATTAAAAGTTATTATAATGTTACATTTTAAGTTGTGTAACCATTGTATCAGTATTTTTTACAGTAAGTGCATGTATTTAATAACATTTTCACACTTTGTGCATCATTTGGTAAATTAATCGGAAAAAATGCACAAAAAAGTTCTTCTGCTCTAGTCTATGGTAGCCCATAGAACCGATTGCGGGAAATTTATGAAATTTGGCACACTGATAGAGAGCAGTTTTTAAATAAACCATATCAAGTTTGGAGTCTCTAACTCAAACTCTCTAGCGTCACCACTTGTTCAAAGTTTGACTCATGTTTATGCTAATATCGTTTGACCCATAAGGTCTAGAAGGAAAGTTCTGAATCCTTGGCTCATGCCGAATCAAATGGACAACAAAATGTAAAAATTGTAAGGTTAAGTTTTTTTTAGATATTTTTAGTAGTTCGAAAAACCTACTTGTTTTATAACATTTTAGCAGAACTGATATTTTAATCATTTGGTTTTATCTTCCTTGCAAAAAATGATTGATGCAATGTAACAGCTTAACTTTAGCTTCTAGTTGATTAAACTTAATTTTTAAGACAACGTAAACACTTAACATATTAAAAGTTATTATAATGTTAAATGTTAAGTTGTGTAACTTTTGCATCTGTACTTTTTACAGTAAGTGCATGTATTTAATAACATTTTCACACTTTGTGCATAATTTAGTAAATTAATTGGAAAAAATGCACAAAAAAGTCATATCTTTTGAATTGTAAAGTCTAGAAGAAAATTTCTGAATGCTTGACTTTTGCCCAAATAAATAGACATCAAATTTTTAAAATACTTGTTTGATAACATTTTAGCAGAACTGACATTATAATCTTTTTTTTAATGTTTCACTGCAAAAAATGATTGTTGCAATTCACAGCTTACTTTTAGATTTTAGTTGATTAAACTTAATTTTTAAAACAACATGAACATTTAGGTTTTAAGTTGAAACAACATATTAAAAGTTATTATAATGTTACATTTTAAGTTGTGTAACCATTGTATCAGTATTTTTTTTACAGTAAGTGCATGTATTTAATAACATTTTCACACTTTGTGCATCATTTGGTAAATTAATCGGAAAAAATGCACAAAAAAGTTCTTCTGCTCTAGTCTATGGTAGCTCATAGAACCGATTGCGGGAAATTTATGAAATTTGGCACACTGATAGAGAGCAGTTTTTAAATAAACCATATCAAGTTTGGAGTCTCTAACTCAAACTCTGTAGCGCCACCACTTGTTCAAAGTTTGACTCATGTTTATGCTAATATCGTTTGACCCATAAGGTCTAGAAGGAAAGTTCTGAATCCTTGGCTCATTCCGAATCAAATGGACAACAAAATGTAAAAACTGTAAGGTTTCGGTGTTTTTGTTGTTGTTCTTGTTGTTGCTATTTTTAATAGTTTGAAAAATATTCTTTTTTAAATTCATCCTACACTGTTTGTCTGATTTTCACCAAAATTGGCTCAGATCATCTTTAGACCATTCTAGCATAAAGCTATGGAAATAAAGTTGATTAGTCAAACCGTTCTTGAATAATGCACAAATGAATTTGACAAAGAGTTTCACTCATGTTTATGCTAATAACTTTTAAACCAAAAGGTCTGGAAGGAAAATTCAGAATCCTTGGCTTATGCCGAATCAAATGGACACCAAAATGTAAAAATCGTAAGGTTTAGTTTTTTTTCACTATTTTTAATAGTTTGAAAAGCTTACTTTTTTGAACCCATCCTACACTGTTTGTCTGATTTTCACCAAAACTGGCTCAGATTATATAGCAAAAAGCTATGGAAATAAAGTTGATTAGTCAAACTGTTCTTAAATAATGCGCAAACGAATTTGACGAAGAGTTTCACTCATGTTTATGCTAATAACATTTAAACCAAAAGGTCTGGAAGGAAAATTCAAAATCCTTGGCTTATGCCGAATCAAATGGACACCAAAATGTAAAAATGGTAAGGTTTAGTTTTTTTTTTCACTATTTTTCATAGTTTGAAAAACCTACTTTTTTGAACCCATCCTACACTGTTTGTCTGATTTTCACCAAAATTGGCTCAGATCATCTTTAGACCATGCTAGCATAAAGTTATGGAAATAAAGTTAATTAGTCAAACCGTTCTTGAATAATGCACAAACGAATTTGACAAAGAGTTTCACTCATGTTTATGCTAATAACTTTTAAAACAAAAGGTCTGGAAGGAAAATTCAGAATCCTTGGCTTATGCCGAATCAAATGGACACCAAAATGTAAAAATCGTAAGGTTTAGTTTTTTTTCACTATTTTTAATAGTTTGAAAAGCTTACTTTTTTGAACCCATCCTACACTGTTTGTCTGATTTTCACCAAAACTGGCTCAGATTATATAGCAAAAAGCTATGGAAATAAAGTTGATTAGTCAAACTGTTCTTAAATAATGCGCAAACGAATTTGACGAAGAGTTTCACTCATGTTTATGCTAATAACATTTAAACCAAAAGGTCTGGAAGGAAAATTCAAAATCCTTGGCTTATGCCGAATCAAATGGACACCAAAATGTAAAAATGGTAAGGTTTAGTTTTTTTTTTCACTATTTTTCATAGTTTGAAAAACCTACTTTTTTGAACCCATCCTACACTGTTTGTCTGATTTTCACCAAAATTGGCTCAGATCATCTTTAGACCATGCTAGCATAAAGTTATGGAAATAAAGTTAATTAGTCAAACCGTTCTTGAATAATGCGCAAACGAATTTGACAAAGAGTTTCACTCATGTTTATGCTAATAACTTTTAAACCAAAAGGTCTAGAAGGAAAATTCTTAGTTGTTTGCTTATGTCGAGTCAAATGAACACCAAAACGTGAGAATCACTATTCATTCACTATTTTTAATAATTTGAAATATCAACTTTTTTTTAACTAAACCTAGACGATTTGTCTGATTTTCACCTAAATTGGCTCAGATCATCTTTAGACCATTCTAGCATAAAGTTATGGAAATAAAGTTGATAAGTCAAACTGTTCTTAAATAATGCGCAAATCGAATTTGACAAAGAGTTTCACTCATGTTTATGCTAATAACTTTTAAACCAAAAGGTCTGGAAGGAAAATTCTGAATCCTTGGCTTATGCCGAATCAAATGGACACCGAAATGTAAAAATCGTAAGGTTTAGTTTTTTTTCACTATTTTTAATAGTTTGAAAAACCTACGTTTTTTGAATCCATCCTAGACAGTTTGTCTAATTTTCAGCAAAATTGGCTCAGATTATATAGCAAAAAGCTATGGAAATAAAGTTGATTAGTCAAACCGTTCTTGAATAATGCGCAAACGAATTTGACAAAGAGTTTCACTCATGTTTATGCTAATAACTTTTAAAACAAAAGGTCTGGAAGGAAAATTCAGAATCCTTGGCTTATGCCGAATCAAATGGACACCAAAATGTAAAAATCGTAAGGTTTAGTTTTTTTTCACTATTTTTAATAGTTTGAAAAACCTACTTTTTTGAGCCCATCCTACACTGTTTGTCTGATTTTTACCAAAATTGGCTCAGATCATCTTTAGACCATGCTAGCATAAAGTTATGGAAATAAAGTTGATTAGTCAAACCGTTCTTGAATAATGCACAAACGAATTTGACAAAGAGTTTCACTCATGTTTATGCTAATAACTTTTAAAACAAAAGGTCTGGAAGGAAAATTCAGAATCCTTGGCTTATGCCGAATCAAATGGACACCAAAATGTAAAAATTGTAAGGTTTAGTTTTTTTACACTATTTTTAATAGTTTGAAAAACCTACGTTTTTTGAACCCATCCTAGACAGTTTGTCTAATTTTCAGCAAAATTGGCTCAGATTATATAGCAAAAAGCTATGGAAATAAAGTTGATTAGTCAAACCGTTCTTGAATAATGCACAAACGAATTTGACAAAGAGTTTCACTCATGTTTATGCTAATAACTTTTAAAACAAAAGGTCTGGAAGGAAAATTCAGAATCCTTGGCTTATGCCGAATCAAATGGACACCAAAATGTAAAAATCGTAAGGTTTAGTTTTTTTTCCACTATTTTTAATAGTTTGAAAAACCTACGTTTTTTGAACCCATCCTAGGCAGTTTGTCTAATTTTCAGCAAAATTGGCTCAGATTATATAGCAAAAAGCTATGGAAATAAAGTTGATTAGTCAAACCGTTCTTGAATAATGCGCAAACGAATTTGACGAAGAGTTTCACTTATGTTTATGCTAATAACATTTAAACCAAAAGGTCTGGAAGGAAAATTCAAAATCCTTGGCTTATGCCGAATCAAATGGACACCAAAATGTAAAAATCGTAAGGTTTAGTTTTTTTTCACTATTTTTAATAGTTTGAAAAACCTACTTTTTTGAACCCATCCTACACTGTTTGTCTGATTTTCACCAAAATTGGCTCAGATCATCTTTAGACCATGCTAGCTTAAAGTTATGGAAATAAAGTTAATTAGTCAAACCGTTCTTGAATAATGCACAAACGAATTTGACAAAGAGTTTCACTCATGTTTATTATAATAACTTTTAAACCAAAAGGTCTGGAAGAAAAATTATTAATTGTTTGCTTATGTCGAGTCAAATGAACACCAAAACGTAAGAATCATAAGGTTTCGTTTTTTTTTTCTTACTATTTTTAATAATTCAAAATATCAACTTTTTTTAACTAAACCTACACGATTTGTCTGATTTTCACCTAAATTGGCTCAGATCATCTTTAGACCGTCGTAGTTTCTTACGTGCCATTTTTGTAATTGTGAAATTTACTAGCAATGTTTGAGTGCAAACTCTTTCAAAATCTATTTTTTTTTTTTTGCTTCAGTGGTTTTTTTAATTATATTATTTAAAAATGTTTACATTTAAATTTTTGTGGTGGAGTTTCATACATTAAGACTGAAAGTCCAAGTCTGAAATAAAATCGAAAATTTATAGCGAATCTAAAAGGTGTAGGCATGATAGAACAGTTTTCATGTAACAAAGAGTTAAAATATGTTAGTCTGAATCAAAAACAACTCGTGGGACACGCTGGAAAAGTGCCTGAAGTTGAAGAAACACCCAATTATATATTGTGCAATGTGCTGAATGTTTCAGCGTCACACATGTTGTAGATACATGAGTTTGGCCTGTTCGCTACACGTGAAGGAAATCGCCTTATAATCTATACATTTTAAACCACTGAATATTGTTATAATTTGCCAGTTTGTATATCAGCTTACACTTCCAGAGACCATAATGTAGCTCCATTATAAGCAAATTAACTCTTGCTGACATTGACTGGCAGCCGTGGGATCAAATTAAACTGGATTTCTCAACACTGTCATCTTGAGTTGTGAAGTATAGCATGAAGTAAATGTGCCTTTGTGGCCGATTTTAATAATTTGCTTTAAAGGTGTTGTCCCTAATGCCATTTCAAACCTGTATGCTGTTATTTTTCTCTAGAACACACACAATATACAGTAGAATAACAACAAAAAGTGTGTTTATAATCAGTGTTACTTTTAAAAGTGCATTATTGAGTTACTCCCTAAACAAGTAAATGTTGCTAGCACATATACTAAGTTACTAGTATGTTATTAACATGGTTACTTAGTTACTAGCATGGTGCTAGCATGTTTCTAGCATGATTAGAAAGTTATTAGTGTGCTGTTAATGTGATTAACATGTTACTAGCATGTTGTTAACATAAGCAAGCATGTTGTTAGCATGGCCGTAGCATGATTAGCAAGTTATAAGCATTTTGTTGGCACTATTAATCATTTACTAGAATGTTGCTATAGAATATTTCTTATATGATTAGCATGTTACTAGGATGTTGTTACCATGAGTAACAATATAATAGCATGTTGTTAGTATGATTAGCATGTTACTAGCATGAGTAACAAGTTATAGCTTTTTTTAGCTTGATTAGCAGGTTTTAGCATGTTGTTGGCATGTTTCTAAGCATGATTAGTAAGTTACTAACATGTTAATAAAATGATTAGCTAGTTACTAGCATGTTGCTAGATAGATAGATAGATAGATAGATAGATAGATAGATAGATAGATAGATAGATAGATAGATAGATAGATAGATAGATAGATAGATAGAGTTTAAATTTGAATTTTGACAGTTGGAGTTTGAATAGCCTTGGCTCATTAAACCATTCCGTCAATGTAAGTCTATGGGATTTTTATGATTTTTAATCTTCATTTTTAAGAAAACTGGAAGTCAGATCAGTCTGAAAAGATAAGGCAACCCAAGTCAGATCAGTTCGAAAAGGTGGCCTGAGTTTGGTGGTTCTAGCTTGAAAAGTAAAGGAGGAGTAGCGTTCAGAAATGTAGTCTTTAACATATTGCCCATTCTTTTTAGTTAATGATATCCATGGGAGCTTATAGTAAAGTGTTACCAGTGCTTCCACCACACTTTTCAAACAGCATCAAGTCACAGAAGATTCTCCACGGAAATAAAACAATGTTTTAGTGAATTACTAGCATGTTGTTAACATTAACAAGTTACTAGCATGATTCTAGTTGCTAGGCTTGGCTAGATAGATAGATAGATAGATAGATAGATAGATAGATAGATAGATAGATAGATAGATAGATAGATATTAATAGTAGAGTTTGAATGAGTTTGAATGGATTAGAAATAGTACATAAAAGGGAAACTTTTTTTTTTTTTAAATTTGAAAATTTCAAATTTGAATTTTGACAGTTGGACTCATGTTTCACTCATGTTTATGCTAATAACTTTTAAATCAAAAGGTCTAGAAGGAAAATTCTTAATTGTTTGCTTATGCCGAGTCAAATGAACACCAAAACGCAAGAATCATAAGGTTTCGGGGTTTTTTTTCACTATTTTTAATAATTCGAAATATAAAATTTTTTAAACTAAACCTAGACGATTTGTCTGATTTTCACCAAAATTGGCTCAGATCATCTTTAGACCGTCGTAGCCTAAAAAAATACTGTTTCTTACGTGCCATTTTTGTAATTGTGAAATTTACTAGCAATGTTTGAGTGCAAACTCTTTCAAAATCTATTTTTTTGCTTCAGTGTTTTTTTATTATATTATTTTAAAAATTTTAAAATTTGAAAATTTCAAATTTGAATTTTGACAGTTGGAGTTTGAATAGCCTTGGCTCATTAAAACATTCCGTCAGTGTAAATCTATGGGATTTTGATGATATTTAATCTTCAGTTTTAAGAAAACGGTAAGTCGGATCAGTCTGAAAAAAAAAATAAAATAAAGCAAATAAAGTCAGATCAGTCTGAAGAGCTGGGTTGAGTTTGGTGGTTCTAGCTTGAAAAGTAAAGTTCAGAAATGTAGTCTTTAACATATTGCCCATTCTTTTTAGTTAATGATATCCATGGGAGCTTGTAGTAAAGTGTTACCAGTGCTTCCACCACACTTTTCAAACAGCATCAAGTCACAGAAGTTTCTCCACAGAAATAAAACGTTTTAGTGAATTACTCAGCGTTTTAAATAAATCCGCGTAGCCCCGCCCACACTGTATACGCCCCGCCCCCGCTCTCTGATTGGCCGATTGGGCGGTCCGTCATGAGCAGGTTTCTGCAGTTCTGTCAGAAAGGGAAGAGAGAATCACGGCGGCGTCTAAGAGGCGGATAGACATGGAAAAAGAGCAGAAACTGAGGCGAAAGACAGCAGCAGCTCTTTGACAGTCTGAAACTGGACACACGCTGAGCTCATTTAGCCCTTTTGCTTCTGTTAACTCACTTTTATCTGACAGCGAGACTTTCATCATGTTGCAGGTAAGAAGAAACATGCTGCAGTGCATTCCTTCAGGTGCTTTTCGAAGAAGTGGTTTACTTCACTGCACTATATATTGAGTACAGACCAGACTCAGGCGTGGGCAGCTTTGAAAAGCTTTTTTGTTGCAGGTTCAGCAGTTTCTGACGTCTGTGAAAGTAATAAGTCTGTAGGAGCCATTGATTCCTTTAGTGAGTCACTTTACTTCTATGATTGTTGCCAGAAGGGTGGAAAGAAAACTTGAAGCGACTCAGATGTTTGAAAGTTTATCTTGGGACAGTTATCATTTTTCTAATAAGTACCAGTAGATGTCACTGTTAGACATTTCAGTCCATAGCATGTGTGTTGCACGTTTTTATAAATGCATTTCTCAATGCATTGATTTAATTAACCATGCAATATGCAAATGCATGCTTTTAAATAGATGCATTTAACAAATGCATTATATTGCAAAATTAAATTTCCCCCAGTTAATAAAAAAATGTTTTGTTAACGTTCCCATTATGTTCTTTGAGCGTCCAAAACGTCCTGTTTAAAACATTAAGGCAAGATTCAACTATATAATTGTACAAACAACATGTGAACGTTACTTTTGAATGTTCTAAACGTTCTTAAACAACTAGTAATATTAAAAAAAGATAGTTAAGAACGTTTCAAAGTTTGAGTTTTGAGATTGAGTTAAATGCAAAAAAGTCCAAATTTGTTTTAATTGAAAATAGCACAAGCTGACTTTTAAGTAAAACAGTTGATACAACAATAGCAATTCATTGTCAAACTTATTCATTACATTTTGATTTTACAAATGCAGTGCACCTTAATGCTAAACACCGATTAAATTAATAATGCAATATACTGATGCATGCTGTAAAAATATGCAATTCACAAATATATCCTAACTTTTATTTTGACTATCCATTTCACAGAACTGCAGTGTTATGTTGGAAATGGTAAAACAATAAAATGCATTGATTGTCAAACGTGCACATTTTGTATGAATGCAATTTACAAATACGTGCTGTAAAAATATGCAATTTGTTAAAAATATGCAATGCATTTGCATTAAATGCTCAATAAATAAGTAAATATATGCATGCTTTAAAAATGTGGAATTTAATGCAAATAATAATAATAATAAATAAATTAAATAAAAATTGAAATATGCATGCTATAAAATGTGATTAACAAAAAAAGTGATTTGCAAATTTATTTACACCAAATGTCATTGAATTAAATCTATTGAAAAAACTATTTTAAAGGAAAATAGAACAAGCAGGATATAGAAATGCAGTGGTTTGCAAACACATGCATTATGTTTGAACTAAAGATTTTGCACATTTTGCATAAATGCATGGCACCTTGATGCTGAACATTGATTTAATTAGCATTAAAAATATGCAATATGCATGCTGTAAAAAATATGCAATTTATTTAAAATATGCAATGCACTGGAATTTAATGCAAATAATAATAAATAAGTAAAATAAAATTAAAATGGAAAATTAAAATTAAATGAAAATAATTAAATAAATAAAATGAAAATTGAAATAGGCATGCTATAAAAATGTGATTCGCAAGAAGAAGTGATTCACAAATATGTCCCAAAATGTATTTACAGCAAATGTCCTTTTAATAATTGCAAAAAAATAGTCAAAATTAGTTTTAATTGAAAATAGCACAAGCAGACTTTTAAGTAAAACAATTGATTAAACCACAGAAATGCACTGGTTGTCAAACTCATTCATTACATTTGAATTTTACAAATGCAGTACACCTTAATGCTGAACACTGATTTAATTAATAATGCAGTATTCAGATGCATGTTGTAAAAATACAAATATATCCTAACATTTACTTTGACTATTGTCTTTGAATTAAATGCAAAAATAAGTAAAACATTTCACAGAATGTTTATGTATGATAAAACAATCACAGGCATTGGTTGTCAAACATGTACATAACGTTTGAACCAAAGATTTTGCACATTTTGTATAAATTCATTGTGCCTTGATGCTGGATATTCATTTAATAAACAATGCAATATACAAATGTGTGCTGTAAAAATATGCAGTTTGTTAAAATATGCAATGCAATTAATTAATTATTTAATAAAAATTTAAAAAGCTATTTTTAATGAAATGCAATTAACCATGCAATATACAAATGAATGTTGTAAAGATATGCAATTAATTAAAAATATGCAATTGAATTAAATGCAAAAATTAAAAAAATAAAAATAAATAAAATAAAAATGCAATATGCATGCTGGAAAATATGCAATGCAATTGAATTATATGCAAAACAATAAAATAAAAAATGCATGCTATAAGAAATATGATTCACAAATATGTCCCAAAATGTACCAAATGTCATTGAATTACATGCAAAAAAAGTCCAATGATAAGCTACTTTTAAGGAAATGCAATTAACAATGCAATATACAAATGCATTCTCTAAATATATGCAATTAATTGCAATTGAATTAAATGCAAAAAAATGCAATATGCATGCTGTAAAATATGCAGTGCAACTGAATTAAATGCAAAATACAAAAATAAAATACAAATGGAAATATGCATGGTAAAAGAAATGTGATACACAAATATGTCCCAAAATTTATTTAGACCAAATATGATTGAATTAAATGCAAAAAAATTTTTTTAAATAAATAAATAATAATTAACAATACAACATGCAATATGCATGCTGGAAAAATATGAAATTTATCAAAAACATGCAATGCAATTGACTAACATGTAAAGTTGGAAATATGAATGCTATAAAAATGTGACTTGATGCATTTCAAGCAATGAAAAGCTATTTTAAAGGAAATGCAGTGCACTTAACAATGGAAAATACGCATACATGTTGTAAAGATATGCAATTTACTAAAAATATGCAATGCAATTTAATTAAATGCAAAAAAAACAGTAAAAAAAATGTTTTAAAATATGTTCCAAAATGTATTTAGACCAAATATCATTGAATTAAATGGAAAAAAGAAAAAAAATTAATTAACAATACAACATGCAATATGCATGCTGTAAAAATATGCAATTTATCAAAAACATGCAATGCAATTGAATTACATGTAAAGTTGGAAATATGCATGCTATAAAAATGTGATTTACAAATATGTCCCCAAAATTAATTTAGACCAAATGACATTGAATTAAATGCAAAAAAATTAATAATACGTTCTGATATGCAATATGCATGCTGTAACAATGCAATATACAAATTCATGCTATAAAGATATGCAATTTATGCAATTAAATGCTAAAAATAAATTAAAAACCGAAATATGCTATAAAAAATGTGATTCACAAATATGTCCCAAAATGTATTTAGACCAAATATAATTGAATGCAAAAAAGTCCAATGAAAAGCTATTTTAAAGGAAACGCAATTAACAATGCAATATACACATGCATGCTGTAAAGATATGCACTTTATTAAAAATATGCAATGCAGTTTAATTAAATGCAAAAAACAGCAAAAAAAAAAAACGTTTTAAAAATATGTTCCAAAATGTATTTAGACCAAATATCATTGAATTAAATGGAAAAAAAAAATTCAATTAACAAAACAACATGCAATATGCATGCTGTAATAATATGCAATTGAATTACATGTAAAGTTGGAAATATGCATGCTATAAACATGTGATTTACAAATATGTCCCCAAAATTAATTTAGACCAAATGACATTGAATTAAATGCAAAAAAATTAATAATACGTTCTGATATGCAATATGCATGCTGTAACAATGCAATATACAAATTCATGCTATAAAGATATGCAATTTATGCAATTAAATGCTAAAAATAAATTAAAAACCGAAATATGCTATAAAAAACGTGATTCACAAATATGTCCCAAAATGTATTTAGACCAAATATAATTGAATGCAAAAAAGTCCAATGAAAAGCTATTTTAAAGGAAACGCAATTAACAATGCAATATACACATGCATGCTGTAAAGATATGCACTTTATTAAAAATATGCAATGCAGTTTAATTAAATGCAAAAAACAGCAAAAAAAAAAAAACGTTTTAAAAATATGTTCCAAAATGTATTTAGACCAAATATCATTGAATTAAATGGAAAAAAAAAATTCAATTAACAAAACAACATGCAATATGCATGCTGTAATAATATGCAATTGAATTACATGTAAAGTTGGAAATATGCATGCTATAAACATGTGATTTACAAATATGTCCCCAAAATTAATTTAGACCAAATGACATTGAATTAAATGCAAAAAAATTAATAATACGTTCTGATATGCAATATGCATGCTGTAACAATGCAATATACAAATTCATGCTATAAAGATATGCAATTTATGCAATTAAATGCTAAAAATAAATTAAAAACCGAAATATGCTATAAAAAACGTGATTCACAAATATGTCCCAAAATGTATTTAGACCAAATATAATTGAATGCAAAAAAGTCCAATGAAAAGCTATTTTAAAGGAAACGCAATTAACAATGCAATATACACATGCATGCTGTATAGATATGCACTTTATTAAAAATATGCAATGCAGTTTAATTAAATGCAAAAAAACAGCAAAAAAACGTTTTAAAAATATGTTCCAAAATGTATTTAGACCAAATATCATTGAATTAAATGAAAAAAAAAAAAGAATTACCAAAACAACATGCAATATGCATGCTGTAATAATATGCAATTGAATTACATGTAAAGTTGGAAATATGCATGCTATAAAAATGTGATTTACAAATATGTCCCCAAAATTAAGTTAGACCAAATATCATTGAATTAAATGCAAAAAAAGCAACAACAGCATATTATGTTGGAAATGATAAGCAATAGATGTGCATTGGTTGTCAGATACTATTCAACATGTCTGTATAATGTGACAATAATGATTGAACTTCATGCATTCTCTAAAAGATGTCAGTGCACATAGTCATGTTTTAAAACATTCTGGAGCACAAAACCTAAAGTTACAAACTCTAACAAAGTTGTGCAGCTGAAAAAAGAGCAGCCGCTTTGACGAATGCAAGTGAACCATTGAAATATCTTCATGGTGAGATCAAGAGCTGGACTGAGCTGAACCTTCTGTTATTGTTTATCACCAGAGAAGGTCTGGTTTTGTCAGGGCAGGGCAGGAATCTGTCAATAATCACTGCAGGGATGATGATAATGAGGATCCGCTCACGATTCTCCAATCTCGTCTGGATGGTAGCTAAAGAAGGACGGGTCTTTCCCTCACATTATCCAGCCAGCATTGATCTGTGATGCAGATGGCTCAGCGTCTAGCTCCATGTGTGCTTTCATTGATTGCCAGGGCAAGTTGGTTTCACACTAATACAGCATAAGGGCCTTTTGACGTAAGTTTGACGATGGAAAACAGCGGGCACAAGACTGATCAATGAGATCAAGCCACATGTAGGTCAATGATGTGAGAGACAAGACTAATTACATGCTAAAAATGTAATGCTTAAAATTGTCTAAATCAGTATTATTGCATCTGAACATATTCAAACATCATGCATTTACTTGTTTTAGACTAACACTTGTTTTTTTAGTGATCTGTCATATTCATTATTTTGCATATTGTTAGGTTTTGCAGTTCATGGTAATATTTATTAATTCATATAATTTTTATATCAATAGCAAATAGTTTTCAGTTGTGTCAAGCATGCATTTATTTTATTTTATATTGCATTTTTTAATATTATTAGCAAATCCCTTAAGCATAATTTTTTTTGTATTTTTTATATCATTAGGAAATCATATTTATTGTGTTAAACATACATTCTTATTTCATTTTTATATCATTAGCTGATTTTTTAAGTGTTTTTAAGCATGCATGTTTTATATTTTTATCAAACTTTTTTATTTTTATATCCTTTGCATTTTTTAATTGTGTTAAGCATATATTATTTTTATTCTACTGTATTATTTTTATTTGATTTATCATTACCACATTTGTGTTGAGCATATTTTTGTATTTTTAATACATTCTTTTATTGTGTCAAGTTTACATTTTTATTTTAATATCATTAGCAAATTGTTTTCAGTTGTGTCAAGCATGCATTTATTTTATTTTATATTGTATTTTTTAATATTATTAGCAAATCCCTTAAGCATACATTTTTATTTTTTATTTTTGTATTTTTTATATCATTAGGAAATAATATTTATTGTGTTAAACATACATTCTTATTTTATTTTTATATCATTAGCTGATTTTTAAGTGTTTTTAAGCATGCATGTTTATATTTTTATCAAACTTTTTACTCTTAAGCATATTTTGTAATAATTTAAGTCTTTTTAATTTTATTTTTATATCATTAGCATTTTTAATTGTGTTAAGCATGTACTATTTTTATTCTATTGTATTTTTTATTTTATGTATCACATTTTTTGTGTTGAGCATATTTTTGTATTTTTATTACATTCTTTTATTGTGTAAAGTTTACATTTAGCAAATTGTTTCATATAATATTTTTTTTATTGTTTTAAGCATGCATTTTTATTTTAACATTAGCAAATAGTTTTTAATGTGTGAAGTATACATTTTACAATTAGTTTTATTGTATTTTTATATCATTAGCAATTTTTCATTGTTTTATGCATATTTTATTTTATTTTGTGTTATTTTATTTTATTTATTGTACCCAAACATTGTGTTATTTTTCAGTCTTTAACGGCTTTTACTTTTTATATAATATTTTTTTATTGTTTTAAGCATGCATTTTTATTTTAACATTAGCAAATAGTTTTTAATGTGTGAAGTATACATTTTACAATTATTTTTATTGTATTTTTATATCATTAGCAATTTTTTTTATTGTTTTAAGCATGCAGATTTTATTTTATTTATTGTACCCAAACTTTGTATTATTTTTCAGTCTTTAAAGGCTTTTACTTTTATATATATATTTTTAGTTTTAAGCATGCATTTTTATTTTAACATTAGCAAATAGTTTTTAATTTGTGAAGTATACATTTTACAATTATTTTTATTGTATTTTTATATCATTAGCAATTTTTCATTGTTTTATGCATATTTTATTTTATTTTGTGTTATTTTATTTTATTTATTGTACCCAAACTTTGTATTATTTTTCAGTCTTTAAAGGCTTTTACTTTTATATATATATATATATATTTTTTTTTAGTTTTAAGCATGCATTTTTATTTCAACATTAGCAAATAGTTTTTAATGTGTGAAGTATACATTTTACAATAATTTTTATTGTATTTTTATATCATTAGCAATTTTTTTTATTGTTTTAAGCATGCAGATTTTATTTTATTTATTGTACCCAAACTTTGTATTATTTTTCAGTCTTTAAAGGCTTTTACTTTTATATATATATATATATATATATATTTTTTTTTTAGTTTTAAGCATGCATTTTTATTTCAACATTAGCAAATCGTTTTTAATGTGTGAAGTATACATTTTACAATTAGTTTTATTGTATTTTTATATCATTAGAATTTTTTTATTGTTTTAAGCATGCACATTTTATTTTATTTTGTGTTATTTTATTTATTGTACCCAAACTTTGTATTATTTTTCAGTCTTTAAAGGATTTTACTTTTTATATATATTTTTTTATTGTTTTAAGCATGCATTTTTATTTTAACATTAGCAAATAGTTTTTAATGTGTGAAGTATAAATTTTACAATAATTTTTATTGTATTTTTATATCATTAGCAATTTTTTTATTGTTTTAAGCATGCAGATTTTATTTTATTTTATTTATTGTACCCAAACTTTGTATTATTTTTCAGTCTTTAAAGGCTTTTACTTATATATATATATATATATATATATATATTTATTTTATTTTTTTTTAGTTTTAAGCATGCATTTTTATTTCAACATTTGCAAATAGTTTTTAATGTGAGAAGTATACATTTTACAATTAGTTTTATTGTATTTTTATATCATTAGCAATTTTTCATTGTTTTATGCATATTTTATTTTATTTTGTGTTATTTTATTTTATTTATTGTACCCAAACATTGTGTTATTTTTCAGTCTTTAACGGCTTTTACTTTTTATATAATATTTTTTTTTATTGTTTTAAGCATGCATTTTTATTTTAACATTAGCAAACAGTTTTTAATGTGTGAAGTATACAGTTTACAATTAGTTTTATTGTATTTTTATGTCATTAGAATTTTTTTTATTGTTTTAAGCATGCACATTTTATTTTATTTTGTGTTATTTTATTTATTGTACCCAAACTTTGTATTATTTTTCAGTCTTTAAAGGATTTTACTTTTTATATATATATTTTTTATTGTTTTAAGCATGCATTTTTATTTTAACATTAGCAAATAGTTTTTAATGTGTGAAGTATAGGGTTTACAATTAGTTTTATTGTATTTTTATGTCATTAGCAATTTTTCATTGTTTTAAGCATGCACATTTTATTTTATTACATTTTTTGCATCAAGGCCACACATGCAAATCAAGACAAGCTAAATGCAATATTACCTAGATTTTGACTCTAATGTCAACAAGCGATGTAAGCAGTGTAATGCATGTGTAATGTTTTACCACGGAGCAGTGTTCATCACAGCGAGCAGAGCTGGCATCTGCGCTGGAGGTCAGTGTGGCGTTGTGTGAGAGTGTGGTCTGTGTGTGTGATAGTCATCGGGTCCCGAGGCCACGTCTGACATGAGCCGCTCTGAAGCCTTGGACAGCTGCTAGGAAAAACTGACCCGCTTCGTCACAATTCATTTTCCATGTGAGCAGAGAGATGCTGCAAGCCCGTGAAAGCACCGAGACGAGCGAGATCCTCGCGGATCAGACCAATCAGGAAATGCATTCTGTTTATGATCCATTATTAATAACCATCACTGATGGAAGTGGCACCAATCTCATTCGCAGAACATTGGCAATGCAAATTTTCCATTTCAAACTCAAATGAAAGAAATAAGTAAATATACTTTTACTTTGCATAAAGAAATTGAATATTTCGAAGACCGTTAGGATGCTTCTTGCATTGCAACATTATTTTTATGACATTTAATACATATTTTTTTATTTACAAAACACTTAAACGTGAAATGTCTGTATTAAAGTAATACAAATTTGAGGGAAATTTGCTCAGTTGTGTTGAAAGTATCAAAATGCAAAAATTAGAATAAAAAAATACAAAATGCAAACATTACAGATTGCAAAGCTGTGAAATATTTTATATATAATATTTTTACAACAAGTAAATACAATTAACATATATAGTAATGATTATTTTATATAAAAAATATAAAAAAATAATATACATCATTTTATTATTGTTGTTATTATTGTTATTATTATTATTTTACATTAATTCTAATATAAAATATATTAAATAAAATAATATTTTAATTGAACATTAAAATAAAAAGTGTGTGTGTGTATATATATGAATATAAAAATATAATTATATATAATTGTATATTAATTAGTAAAAATATGTATTATATTTAAATTATACATTTATATAAAATATAAAATTGTATAAGTAATAATGAATATATTGTTATAATTTAATGATATAAATTATATATATATATATATATAATTATTTATAATTGTATTTTACTTTTATATGTAAGTGTATATTGATTGTTAAATTTAAATGATGTATTATATATAAAATATTTCACATAAAAATGTATAATAGTGAAAATATACATTTAATTAAAACATAATAATAATATTAATTTATAATGTTATTTATTATTATTTAAACTATACTTTTTATTATTTTACATTATTTCTAATACTGAAATATCTGAAATTAAAAATATATAATTATTAAATTAAAATGATGTATTATATATAAATGACATTTATATCAAATTTTATAATTAGTAATATATAATACTTATTTTACTTATTATTTATAATATATAATTATATAATATTATATTAAAATTATGTATTATTTGTAAAATTTTTATATTTATTTTATATATATTTTATATTAATTATTAATAAAAAATATTAATAAAATGATATATAATTGGATATTTATATTAAATAAATAAAATTACTTATTTGAACTAATATTTTTAAATAATTATTATTTAACAATTATAATTTGCCATTAATTTTAAATATAGACAAAATAATAACGTATAATATAAAATATATATATTTTTTTTATTTTTTATTTTTTAACCTAACTACTATTACCAATATTTGCAAAATCTGCAGTGACAGAGAGGAAGAAGGTCATCTAAGGTCAACAGAGGCCTTGTGTCCAAACAAAAAAATCCATCTGTAGCTTAGTATTACGGCTAATATAAAACAATATTTGCTCCATGTGTCCTGCTGTAAGTTAAAGCACAGTGTTGCTATTCTCCCTCAGTCTGTCAAGATAACGATTTTCATATTGTTATGCTTTGAGTTCATGCTAACATTAATTAATTTCAAAGACATTAGGGACTTTCTATATCCGTGTGGCATCTGGGTCGTGAAGCAAAACCAATCGAGTGGACAGCAGGGGAGGACGAGGTCAATCCGATGAGAAACGATATAATTACACGGTTAACCAGCTAAATCTGCTGCTTTGAATGGGAATGAACCATGAACGCGTTTGTTTGCTGTCTCTAATTATATTATTTGTTTATTTTTATTTAAACTAGTATTTTTATTATTTTACATTAATTCTAATATTAAAATGTATTTAAAAATAAATTGAATAAAAAAGAATTCAATGTTAAAATAAAAATGTTTGTTGTTAATATATATATATATATATATAGGCTATATATATATATATATAATAAATGTTATATATATAATATATAAATAAATTAATTATATGTAATTATAATATACTTAGATTTTTATGTATATTAATTATTAAATGAGTTAAAATGATGTATTATATGTAAAATATATTTTATAGAAAATATATTAAGTGAATAATGAATATTATAAAAAACATTTAATTAAAACATACATTTTATTAATTATTATTTTATATTAATTATTAATAAAATATTAATTAAAATATATAATTGTACATTAATCATTAAATGAATAAAATAAATACTATATATAGTATTAATGAATATTTTTATTCTAAATTCTACTTATTTTTTGTCTTTATTATTTTTAATTATATTTGAATTAATTGTTATTTAATAATTATAATTTGACATTAATTAAAATTATTACCAAAATTAAAGTAAAAAAAACATATATGTATTAAAACATACATTTTATTAATTATTATTTTATATTAGTACAAATATATAATTGTATATTAATCATTAAATTAATAAAATAAATACTATATATAGTAATAATGAATATTTTCATTCTAAAATCTAATTATATTATTATATCTTATTTATTTGTTATTTAAACATTTTTTTACATTGTAATATTAAAATTAATTTAAAAATCAATTTAATAAATTAATTCAATGTTAAAATAAAGATGTTTGTGAGTGTGTGTGTGTGTGTGTGTGTGTGTGTGTGTGTGTTTATATTTATATATATATATATATATATATATATATATATATATATATATACATTAAACTTATATAATTATTAAATATAATTAAAATATACAAATTATATTTAATTATAATATATTTATATTTTAATTATATATAATTGTATATTAATTATTAAAGTAGTTAAAATGACGTATTATATGGAAAATATATTTTATAGAAAATATATTAAGTAAATAATGAATATTATAAAAACATTTAATTAAAACATACATTTTATTAATTATTATTTTATATTAATTTTTTATTATTTTATATTTGTGTGTGTGTGTGTGCACATTACATGTAATTATAATATATTTCTATAATATATATAGTATATATTTTAAAATATATAATAATATAATAAAATGTTAAAATTATGTATTATATGGAAAATATATTTTATGAATTACTATTTTATATTAATTATTAATAAACTATTAATAAAAATATAATTAATAAAATAAATACTATATATAGTAATAGTGAATATTTTAATCTAAAATCGAATAATTTATATTATTTAAACTAATATTTGTATTATTTTACGTATTGCATTATTTTTTATTTAATAATATTATTATTTAATATATATAAATTATATATTTATATTACTTTGTATAAGTAATAATGAATATATACATATATGTGTGTGTGTATATTTGTTTGCGGTCTCTCCATCGCGTTTCTCTACCAGTCTCTCGCACATGTATCGATTACAGATGAAGTCATCGTCTAAATATTTATTGGGATGCGAAAGTCAAGCCAGAGCTGTTTGGGGCTCGTCCAGTTGAGTGGTATTCCCTAGTGAGGGCACTCGGATGAAGGGCGGCATTGTGCGGCGGGAGAGTCGCTGATGGAGCGGCAGATAGACAGTGACCCGCGGCGCTTCTCCAGTCCCTTTTATTCGGCTTTTCTCTAGGTGGAGTCGGTTTTCCTGGAATTATCGGGCAGCTTTTCCTGTTGTGCTAACTTTACTTAGAGTCTCTCTTTCTGTGTGTGTGTTTATTAGTCATGTCCGAATCGCCAAGTGAATCGTTCTATTGAGTCGGTTCAGTGAACCAGTTCGCAAAACTTCTCCAAATGATTCGTTCGATTCATCAACTACTGTAGCTCTTTTGGACTCGTGGTGATTCAAAACATGTAGAAATCTTCTTAATGAACAATTAATCTTCATTTGTCAAATCTACATAGGCTGCTAACACATCTAAATGTTATCTAAAAAGACATAAAAAAATATTGTTAATGCGTAAATATCGTACATTTTAGAGCTGCCCAAAATGAATGGAATATAATTATTGGATTTCATACTTGAGTATTATTAAATATGGTTCACAAGTACAAATATATCAATATTTAATTATATAACTAAACTTGTTAAATGGCATTTTTAGTAATAATATTGTATTTTAGTAATAATAGGAATATATTTAGTAATAATAGTACATAATTTTTTTTATTAATTGTTTTACATTATTTCAATATAAAACTGAGGTGTGTGCGTGTGCGTGTGCGTGTGTGTGTGTGTGTGTGTGTGTATTAATAGTATTACATTCATAAAATTAATAATAATAGCCTACATTCATAAAATATTATGTGTATATATATATATTATACTAAAATAACACTTATGTGCTAACATATTTATTAAAACGTTCTTGTTATTTATTTATTTATTTATGCTGTAAACAACAGACAGACAAATACAACAATATAAAAAACTAAATTTATAATAATTTAATATATTATTTAATTCTTAATTTATTACAGTTTTAAGTTGAAGCGAAATAACTTAAACTAAATAAATTAAAATAGGACTCAATAAAACAATTCAGACATTAAAAACTAATAAAAATAAAATTTAAATATTTAAAACATTAACAAAAACTAGTAAATCAATTATACTAAAATAACACCGATGTGCTTACATATTTATCAAAACGTTCTTGTTATTTATTTATTTATGCTGTAAACAACAGATACAGACAAATACAACAATATAAAAAACTAAATTTATTATAATTTAATATTATAATATTATTTAAATTATAATTTAATACAGGTTTAAATTGAAGCGAAATAACAAAAACGAAATAAATTAAAACTAAGACTTAATAAAACAATTCAGACATTAATTTTTTTAAAAGACTATTATATAAAGTTTAACAAAAACTATGATAGTAAATCAATTATAATAAAATAACACTTATGTGCTTACATATTTATTAAAACGTTGTTATTTATTTATTTATGATTTAAACATCAGATACAGACAAATACAAAAATACAAAAAACTACATTTATTATAATTTAATATTATAATATAATTTAATTATTAATTTATTACAGTTTTAAGTTGACGCGAAATAACTTAAACTAAATAAATTAAAATAAGACTTAATAAAGCAATTCAGACATTAAAAACTAATAAAAAAACTAAAAAAGACTATTATAAAAAATTACCAAAAACTATTGTAGTAAATCAATTATGCTAAAATAACACTTATGTGCTTACATATTTATTAAAACGTTGTTATTTATTTATTTATGATTTAAACATCAGATACAGACAAATACAAAAATACCAAAAAACTAAATTTATTATATTTTAATATTATAATATAATTTAATTCTTAATTTATTACAGTTTTAAGTTGAAGCGAAATAACAAAAATGAAATAAATTAAAACCAAGACTTAATAAAACAATTCAGATATTAAAAAATAAAATAAAAATAAAAACGACTTATATAAACTTTAACAAAAACTATTATAGTAAATCAATTATACTAAAATAACACTTATGTGCTAACATATTTATTAAAAACGTTCTTGTTATTTATTTATTTATTTATTTATGATTTAAACATCAGAAACAGACAAATACAAAAAAACTAAATTTATTATAATTTAATATTATAATATTATTTAATTCTTAATTTATTACAGTTTTAAGTTGAAACGAAATAACAAAAACGAAATAAATTAAAACCAAGACTTACTAAAACAATTCAGACATTAAAAAAAATAAAATAAAAATAAAAAAAGACTATTATATAAACTTTAACAAAAACTATTATATTAAATCAATTATACTAAAATAACACTTATGTGCTTACATATTTATTAAAAACGTTCTTGTTATTTATTTATTTATGATTTAAACATCAGATACAGACAAATACAAAAATACGAAAAAACTAAATTTATTATATTTTAATATTATGATATAATTTAATTCTTAATTTATTACAGTTTTAAGTTGAAGCGAAATAACAAAAACGAAATAAATTAAAACCAAGACTTAATATAACAATTCAGTTATTAAAAAATAAAATAAAAATAAAAACGACTTATATAAACTTTAACAAAAACTATTATAGTAAATCAATTATACTAAAATAACACTTATGTGCTAACATATTTATTAAAAACGTTCTTGTTATTTATTTATTTATGATTTACCATCAGAAACAGACAAATACAAAAAAAAACTAAATTTATTATAATTTAATATTATAATATTATTTAATTCTTAATTTATTACAGTTTTAAGTTGAAGCGAAATAACAAAAACAAAATAAATTAAAACCAAGACTTAATAAAACAATTCAGACATTAAAAAAAAAATAAAATAAAAATAAAAAAGACTATTATATAAACTTTAACAAAAACTATTATATTGAATCAATTATACTAAAATAACACTTATGTGCTTACATATTTATTAAAAACGTTCTTATTTATTTATTTATTTATTTATGATTTACCATCAGAAACAGCCAAAACAAAAAAACTAAATTTATTATAATTTAATATTATAATATTATTTAATTTTTAATTTATTACAGTTTTAAGTTGAAGCGAAATAACAAAAACGAAATTATACTAAAATAACAATTATACTAAAATAACACTTATGTGCTAACATATTTATTAAAACGTTGTTATTTATTTATTTATGATTTAAACATCAGATACAGACAAATACAAAAATACAAAAAACTACATTTATTATAATTTAATATTATAATATAATTTAATTCTTAATTTATTACAGTTTTAAGCAATAACAAAAACGAATTAAATTAAAACCAAGACTTAATAAAACAATTCAGACATTAAAAAAAAAAAATAAAATAAAAAAAGACTATTATATAAACTATTATAGTAAATCAATTATATAACACTTATGTGCTAACATATTCATTAAACGTTCTTGTTATTTATTTATTTATGATTTACCATCAGAAACAGACAAATACAAAAAAAAACTAAATTTATTATAATTTAATATATTATTTAATTCTTAATTTATTACAGTTTTAAGTTGAAGCGAAATAACAAAAACGAAATAAATTAAAATAAGACTTAATAAAACAATTCAGACATTGATTGATTTATTGTAGTAAATCAATTATACTAAAATAACACTTATGTGCTAACATATTTATTAAAAACGTTCTTGTTATTTATTTATTTGTGCTTTAAACAACAGATACAGACAAATACAACAGATAAAGACAGGGAAACAAAAGATAAATAAATAAAAATAAATAAATATTAAAACGTTGTTAAAGCGATTCGGTTTGTCAAGGGTTACGCAATGACGCAAAAGAATCGTTCAGTGAAACGAATCGTTCGAAAGAATCGATTCGCGGAAATGGGTCGGACTTCCCATCTGTAGTGTAGGGCAGCTCTCCGCTCCGGCAGTGACTTTGGATTAACGTGTTATGGGTGACTGCACCATCTGCGAGTCCTGCCCTGGCACAAGAGCTTTTTTCCGCGAAAAACAAGCTTTCTAAAATCTGCACAGAACTTCTGGAAATGGCTGTGAAGCGTAAAGCGACGCGAAATCCATCGGTGGGTGAAAGAACTGCGTACTGTAATATTCGTGTGAGTGTGTGTGACAGCTTTTACTGTACGATAGTCTGTCTTTCAATGGCTGCATGTACCTGTCTCCGGATAACATGTGTTTTTAGTTCTTAAATTGAGAATCAAACCCATTGTGTTTCTCTCGGAGGCTTTGGAAAACGATACTTTAAAGTTAATTCCTGTGGAAATGTCTCATTTGGGCCACGTTTGTTCTGTTAAACTCGGGTTAAATGTTCGAAGTCATTTTTTTGCTTTGTTGCTCTGAAGGGATTTTAACAGTTAAACATTAATTCACCCTGATGCTTCGGATTTCATACTTTAACCCGTTCACATCCGCTTTTATTTTTTTATTTATGGATGCATTTATAGTAGAAATGATGAGTTTTCTTGACTAATATTATTGTTTTAAAAAGTGAATAGTGTGAACTCAAGGTCATATTTTTATGTAATAGGAGCATAATTACGGTTAAATGAGGGCAGGTAATGATAAACCCATAAATGTTTATTGCTAAAGTAATAATAATAATATATAAATATATAATAAATACTTCTATACTGTGGTTAAGATTAAAAAAATAATCAAAGAGGCTCAAATATAAGTGTTTGGTCTTTATATAATTCCGATGCTGCCATTTTTATTATTTATTACATTGTATTATTGATTTCTCTTGACTTAAAAGGCAAAAAAAAAGTGAAATTATAACCATATTTTGTGTAGTATGAGGGTGGATAATAATAAACCCAAATATGGTCATTGCTAAACTAATATTAATATACATAATACTTTATTAGAGCTTCCATATTGTGGTTAAAATAAGAAAAACAGCCACAAAGAGGCTCAAATATTAGTTTTGGGTGTCATTATTATTTACATTTTTCCATTTGTATTTTTAAAATAATATTGTGGTTTTATTGTATTTTCTTGAGTTTATTACTTTAAATTGTGAAAAATGTAATATTTGAGGTTTCATATTGTGGCTAAGATTCAAAAATTGATCAAAGATGCTCAAATGTAGGTTTGTAGTCTCTACATAATTCCCATTCTTCCATTTTTATTAATCATTTTATTGTATAATTTAGTTTTCTTGAGTTTATTATTATTTTAAAATGTGATATTTTTGTGTAATAGGAGCATAATTACGGTTAAATGAGGGCAGATAATGATAAGGCCATAAATGTTAATGCTAAAGTAATAATAATAATATATAAATATATAATAAATACTTCTATACTGTGGTTAAGATAAAAAAAATAATCAAAGAGGCTCAAATTTAAGTGATTGGTCTTTATATAATTCCGATGCTGCCATTTTTATTATTTATTACATTGTATTATTGATTTCTCTTGACTTAAAAGGCAAAAAAAAAAGTGAACTTATAACCATATTTTGTGTAGTATGAGGGTGGATAATAATAAACCCAAATGGGGTCATTGCTAAACTAATATTAATATACATAATACTTTATTAGAGCTTGCATATTGTGGTTAAAATAAGAAAAACAGCAACAAAGAGGCTCAAATATTAGTTTAGGGTGTCATTATTATTTACATTTTTCCATTTGTATTTTTAAAATAATATTGTGATTTTATTGTATTTTCTTGCGTTTATTACTTTAAATTGTGAAAAATGTAATATTTGAGGTTTCATATTGTGGCTAAGATTCAAAAATTGATCAAAGATGCTCAAATGTAGGTTTGTAGTCTCTACATAATTCCCATTCTTCCATTTTTATTAATCATTTTATTGTATAATTTAGTTTTCTTGAGTTTATTATTATTTTAAAATGTGATATTTTTGTGTAATAGGAGCATAATTCGGGTTAAATGAGGGCAGATAATGATAAGCCCATAAATGTTAATGCTAAAGTAATAATAATAATATATAAATATATAATAAATACTTCTATACTGTGGTTAAGATAAAAAAAAAATAATAATCAAAGAGGCTCAAATATAAGTGTTTGGTCTTTATATAATTCCGATGCTGCCATTTTTATTATTTATTATATTGATTTCTCTTGACTTAAAAGGCAAAAAAAAAGTGAAATTATAACCATATTTTGTGTAATATGAGGGTGGATAATAATAAACCCAAATGGGGTCATTGCTAAACTAATATTAATATACATAATACTTTATTAGAGCTTGCATATTGTGGTTAAAATAAGAAAAACGGCAACAAAGATGCTCAAATATTAGTTTTGGGTGTCATTATTATTTACATTTTTACATTTGTATTTTTAAAAGAATATTGTGGTTTTATTGTATTTTCTTGAGTTTATTGCTTTAAATTGTGAAAAATGTAATATTTGAGGTTTCATATTGTGGCTAAGATTCAAAAATTGATCAAAGATGCTCAAATATAGGTTTGTAGTCTCTACATAATTCCCATTCTTCCATTTTTATTAATCATTTTATTGTATGATTTAGTTTTCTTGAGTTTATTATTATTTTAAAATGTGATATTTTTATGTAATAGGAGCATAATTCGGGTTAAATGAGGGCAGATAATGATAAACACGTATGTTTATTGTCAATAATATTAATATAAAAAATACTTTATCATTGTGTTTCTCTCGGAAGCTTTGGAAAACGATACTCTGAAGTTAATTCCTGTGTAAATTTGTGATTTGGGCCACGTTTGTTCTGTTAAACTCGGTTTTAATGTTCAAAGTCATTTTTTTGCTTTGTTGCTCTGAAGGGATTTTAACAGTTAAACATTAATTCACCCTGATGCTTCGGATTTCATACTTTAACCCGTTCAGATCCACTTTTATTTTTTTATTTATGGATGCATTTATAGTAGAAATGATGAGCTGAAATGTGAGTTTTCTTGACTAATATTATTGTCTTAAAAAGTGAATAGTGTGAACTCAGGTCATATTTTTATGTAATAGGAGTTTAATTTGGGTTAAATGAGGGCGGATAATGATAAACCCATAAATGTTTATTGCTAAAGTAATATTTATAAAATAAATACTTTATTTGAACTTCTATATTGTGGTTAAGATAAATAAAAATATTTTTATTATTATTATTATTTTGTAATGTTTATTTCTCTTGACATAAAATGCAAAAAAAAAAAAAGTGAAATTATAATCATATTTTGTGTAATATGAGGGTGGGTGGATAATAATAAACCCTAATATATTTATTGCTAAACTAATATTAATATAAATAATACTTTATTAGAGCTTCCATATTGTGGTTAAAATTAGAAAACAAAACAACAACAAAGATGCTCAATGTAAGTGTTAGGTGTCATTATTTACATTTTTCCATTAGTATTTTTTTTATATATTGTATTATTGTGTGTATAAAATAATATAATAATACATAATTCTCATTTTTGTGATAAATGTGATATTTTTGTGTAATATGAGCATAATTTGTGTTAAATGAGGCCATATAATAATAAACACACGCTTATTGCTAAACTAATATTAATGTAAATAATATGATTCCATGTTGTGGAAAACAGCAAAGAGGCTCAAATATAAGTGTTAGGTGTCATTATTATTTCCATTTTCCATTTGTAGTGTTTACTATACCATATTCTTGTGTTTAGTTTATTATTATGTAAAAATGTGAAAAATTGATATTTGAGCTTCATTATTGTGTCCAAGATTCAAAAATTGATTAAAGATGCTCAAATATAAGTATTTGGTATCTACATTATTCCCATTCTTGCATTTTTATTATTAATTCTAATGTTTTCATGAGTTTTTCATGAGTTTTCAAAAACAAAAAATATTTTTTTTGTGTGTGATATGGGCATAAAATGATAAAGCCACATGTTTTTAATGCAAAATTAATTTTTTATTTAATTATACTTTATTTGAACTTCAATATTGTGGCTAAGATTGGAAAAATTGATCAAAGATGCTCAAATATAAGTATTTGGTATCTACATTATTCCCATTCTTGCATTTTTATTATTAATTATATTGTATTATTGAGTTTTCATGAGTTTTTCATGAGTTTTCAAAAATATTTTTTTGTTTGTTTTTTGTGTGATATGAGCATAAAATGGATTAAATGAGGGCAGATAATGATAAAGCCACATGTTTTTAATGCAAAATATTTTTTTTTATTTAATAAATACAAATATAAGTATTTGATATCTACATTATTCCCATTCTTGCATTTTTATTATTAATTCTAATGTTTTCATGAGTTTTTCATGAGTTTTCAAAAACAAAAAATTTATTTTTAGCTTAAATGGGCATAAAATGGATTAAATGAGGGCAGATAATGATAAAGCCACGTTTTTAATGCAAAATGATTTTTTTATTTAATAAATACTTTATTTGAGCTTCAATATTGTGGCTAAGATTGGAAAATTGATTAAAGATGCTCAAATATAAGTATTTGATATCTACATTATTCCCATTCTTGCATTTTTATTATTAATTCTATTGTTTTCATGAGTTTTTCATGAGTTTTCAAAAACAAAAAATATTTTTTTAGCTTAAATGGGCATAAAATGGATTAAATGAGGGCAGATAATGATAAAGCCACATGTTTTTAATGCAAAATAATGTTTTTATTTAATAAATACTTTATTTGAGCTTCAGTATTGTGGCTAAGATTGGAAAAATTGTTCAAAGATGCTCAAATATAAGTATTTGGTATCTACATTATTCCCATTTTTGCATTTTTATTATTAATTCTAATGTTTTCATGAGTTTTTCATGAGTTTTCAAAAACAAAAAATATTTTTTTTGTGTGTGATATGAGCATAAAATGGATTAAATGAGGGCAGATAATGATAAACCCACATGTTTTTAATGAAAAATTAATTTTTAATTTAATAAATACTTTATTTGAGCTTCAATATTGTGGCTAAGATTCGAAAATTGTGATAAAGCCACATGTTTTTAATGCAAAATAATTTTTTAATTTAATAAATACTTTATTTGAGCTTCAATATTGTGGCTAAGATTCGAAAATTGATCAAAGATGCTCAAATATAAGTATTTGGTATCTACATTATTCCCATTTTTGCATTTTTATTATTAATTCTAATGTTTTCATGAGTTTTTCATGAGTTTTCAAAAACAAAAAATATTTTTTTGTGTGTGATATGAGCATAAAATGGATTAAATGAGGGCAGATAATGATAAAGCCATATGTTTTTAATGCAAAATTATTTTTTAATTTAATAAATACTTTATTTGAGCTTCAATATTGTGGCTAAGATTCGAAAATTGTGATAAAGCCACATGTTTTTAATGCAAAATTATTTTTTAATTTAATAAATACTTTATTTGAGCTTCAATATTGTGGCTAAGATTCGAAAATTGTGATAAAGCCACATGTTTTTAATGCAAAATTATTTTTTAATTTAATAAATACTTTATTTGAGCTTCAATATTGTGGCTAAGATTTGAAAATTGTGATAAAGCCACATGTTTTTAATGCAAAATTATTTTTTAATTTAATAAATACTTTATTTGAGCTTCAATATTGTGGCTAAGATTCGAAAATTGTGATAAAGCCACATGTTTTTAATGCAAAATTATTTTTTAATTTAATAAATACTTTATTTGAGCTTCAATATTGTGGCTAAGATTCGAAAATTGTGATAAAGCCACATGTTTTTAATGCAAAATTATTTTTTAATTTAATAAATACTTTATTTGAGCTTCAATATTGTGGCTAAGATTCGAAAATTGTGATAAAGCCACATGTTTTTAATGCAAAATTATTTTTTAATTTAATAAATACTTTATTTGAGCTTCAATATTGTGGCTAAGATTTGAAAATTGTGATAAAGCCACATGTTTTTAATGCAAAATTATTTTTTAATTTAATAAATACTTTATTTGAGCTTCAATATTGTGGCTAAGATTCGAAAATTGTGATAAAGCCACATGTTTTTAATGCAAAATTATTTTTTAATTTAATAAATACTTTATTTGAGCTTCAATATTATGGCTAAGATTCGAAAATTGTGATAAAGCCACATGTTTTTAATGCAAAATTATTTTTTAATTTAATAAATACTTTATTTGAGCTTCAATATTGTGGCTAAGATTCGAAAATTGTGATAAAGCCACATGTTTTTAATGCAAAATTATTTTTTAATTTTATAAATACTTTATTTGAGCTTCAATATTGTGGCTAAGATTGGAAAAATTGTTCAAAGATGCTCAAATATAAGTAGTTGGTATCTACATTATTCCCATTCTTGCATTTTTATTATTAATTATATTGTATTATTGAGTTTTCATGAGTTTCCAAAAAGATTTTTTTTGTGTGTGTGTGTGATATGAGCATAAAATGGATAAAATGAGGGCAGATAATGATAAACCCACATGTTTTTAATGCAAAATTAATTTTAAATTTAATAAATACTTTATTTGAGCTTCAATGTTGTGGCTAAGTATTTTGTCTTTAAATAATACCCATTTTTCCATTTGTATTAAATATTATATTGTATTGTTGAGTTTTCTTGAATTTATTATTATTTTAATTATGAAAAATGTGATATTTTTGCGTCAGAGAAGTGTGAGGAAACACACGTTCATCACTAAACTAATATTTATATAACGAATACTTCACTTAAACCCCTTTATTGTGTTCTAAATCAGTCATATAGAAAAGCAAGGTCATGGTTTACAACGTCCGACTGTTTCTGTGCAAATTTTTACAGATATTGTTTTAGCTTCAGACAATTGTTCTTTTGTTTCCCGATGGCTTTGAGAAACAGTTGCTCAGTGGATGTGCCAACAGTAATTACTGCATCTTCGCACAGCTTCACAGGCCATTGTGGAGTAATGAGCTTTAGCGTCTTTTCACACATAATGACAGGATGATGAGAATTCACCCGATTTAACGCGATGGCCAATAGTCCGCCTGCTTACATCTGCGCTGATGGAGCTGTCAGAAACAAAGCCGTAGTGTACTAGCAGCAGATCGGGCCCGAGCTTCACGCTCGACTGAGCCGTCAAACCCTTCTCTGAGGAGATCATATTGCTCAAACTGGCTGGAATGCTTTTGGTGTTAACACTTTTACGGCATTAGAATATTAAACTATAAAGAACACAATGCAAACAGGCCTAGTTCTCAATCTGGGGGGTGCTTTCAGGACGTCAGCAAATACTGTTTGTGTGATGTGGCCGCTTTCACTTTTTATTGCTAATTTTGTGCTTTTTTTAGTTAAAGAAGTTCTGGGTAGTCCCTGATTACATAATCCAGATTACAGTTAGTTACTTTTGTTATGGATTACATGATTACAGATTATTCACACAATGGCAGAAAATTATAGGGCTGCACGATTTGGGGAAAGTTTAGGGGAAAAACACATCTTAATTGTGATTTTATTTGGTTTAAATAGCAATTTGCAACAAATCTTTTTATTTTATTTTTTTTAAACAAGTGATATATGTGAAAGTAATCCAAAAGTAATGCAAAAGTAATCTAAAAGTAGCCTGTTTCTAGTATGATTAACATGTTAGCCTGTTTAGCATGTCACTATCATGTTTCTAGCATGATTAGCATGTCACTAGCATGTTGTTAGCATGTTTCTAACCTGATTAACATGTTTTTAACATGGTTAGCAATGTTTCTAGCATTTTTTACAGTATTAGCATCTTACTAGCGTGTTTTAACATGGTTAGCATGTTGTTAACATATTTTAGCATGATTGGCAAGTTACTAGCATGTTGTTAGCATGTTTCTAACACGATTAACAAGTAACTAGCATGTTTTCCTCATGATTAACATGTTTTAGCATGTTTCTAGCATAATTGGCGAGTTACTTACATATTGCTAGCATGTTTCTATCATGATTAGCATGTTTTTAACATGGTTAGCATATTTCTAGAATTTTTCTAAAATTAGAAAGTTACTAGCATGTTGTTAGCATGTTTCTAGCATAATTAGCATGTCACTAGCATGTTGTTAGCATGATTAACATGATGCTAACATGTTTTTAGCATGATTAGCATGTTTTTAACATGTTAGCAATGTTTCTAGCGTTTTTTACATTATTAACGTGTTACTAGCATGTTTTAACGTGGTAAGCGTGTTGTTAACATGTTTTAGCATGATTAGCAAGTTACTAAATTGTTGTAAGCATGTTTTTAACACGATTAACAAGTTACTAGCATGTTTTTAAGCATATTTAACATGTTGTAGCATGTTTTTAGCATAATTGGCAAGTAACTAATATGTTGTTAGCATGATTGTTGTTAGCATAACATGATTAACAAATTACTGGCATGTTTTAGCACGATTAACATGTTTTTAACATGGTTGTTAGCATGTTTCTAACATGATTAGCATTTTTAACATGGTTGTTAGCATGTTTCTAACATGATTAACACATTACTAGCATGTTTTAGCATGATTAACATGTTTTTAGCATGTTTCTAGGATCATTGTCAAGTTACCAACATGTTGCTAGCATGTTTCTAGTATGATTATCATGTTTTAACATGTTTTAGCATGTTTCTAACACGATTAACAAGTTACTAGCATGTTTTAGCATGTTTCTAACATGATTAACAAATTACTAGCATGTTTTAGCATTATTATCATGTTTTAACATGTTTTAGCATGTTTCTAACACGATTAACAAGTTACTAGCATGTTTTAGCATGATTAACATATTTATACCATGGGTGTTAGCATGTTCCCTAACATGATTAGCATTTTAACATGGTTGTTAGCATGTTTCTAACATGATTAACAAATTACTAGCATGTTTTAGCATGATTAACATGTTTTTAGCATGTTTCTAGGATCATTGTCAAGTTACCAAGTTACCAACATGTTGCTAGCATGTTTCTAGCATGATTAGCAAACTAATAGCATTATCCTATTTGCAGTTTGGAGTTTTTGGACATAGATATGTATACAACATCATGTTAGAAACATGATAATCATGTTAAAACATGCCAACAACATGCTAATCATGTTACCAACATGCTAGTAACTAGCCAATCATGTTTAAACAGGTTAATCTTGTTAGAAACATGCTAACAACATACTATTAACTTGCTAATAATGCTAATAACATGCTAGCAACATGTTAATCTTGTTAAAAACATGCTAACAGTATGCTAATTATGTTAAAACATGCTAATTATGTTAAAACATGTTAACAGCATGCTATTAACATCATAATTAACTATCTTGGGAAGTTTTAGAAATTATTTTATATATGTTAAATTATTTACAAAAAAGGGTCATTTGGGATGAAGTATAGAGCTTTAAAATGAATATGGAGCGGTTCAGATCATTTGTAGATAAATGATTGAGATTTTGAGGCATTTTTGAGATCCCTTCTGAAACTGTTGGCCTTTTACTTGAGTGAAACATTAGAGTAGCCCGAGAAAAATTTCAGGGGAATCGTCTGGGATAAAGAGCTCTCATTTTTTTGTTTTTTCTTTCCTGCAGCTTATGATTATGAAATATAAATGAGTCATGAAAGCTTCGAGTGGTTTCTGAGGCAATACACACCACCGTTCAGAAGTTTGGGGTTGGTAGCATTTTTAAAAGAAGGCTTTTCTGCTCAGCAAAGGCTGCATTTATGATCAAAAATGCTGAAAAATGTGAAATATTATTAATATTTAAAAAAAACGTTTTCTATGTTAATATATAGTAAAATGTCATTTATTTTTGTGATGCAACGCTGAATTTTTAGCATAATATTTAGCATAATATGGTACACCACCATTCAGAAGTTTGGAGTTGATATGTTTTTAAAGAAGGCTTTTCTGCTCAACAAGGCTGTATTTATGTAATAAAAAAATGTATGAAAAACCGAAATATTATGAAATATTTTTACAATTTATAAGAAGTGTTTTCTATGTGGATATATAGAATAATATAATTTATTCCTGAGCTCAAAGCTGAGTTTTCAGCATCATTACTTCATTCTTTAGTGTCACATGATTTTTTAGAAATCATTGTAATGTAATCTAATGTTTCGGATTATTCATTTAAAAAAAAAAAAACTGTTATGCTGATTGATATTTTTGTGAAAATTATGATACACCACCATTCAGAAATTTGGAGTTGATAATATGTTTTTTTTTAAACAAGTCTTTTCAGCTCACCAAGGCTGTATTTATGTAATAAAAAAATTGTAGTAAATATAATTTATTCCTGAGCTCAAAGCTGAATTTTCAAAAAATCAGCTAATGATATAAAAATAAAATAAGAATGTATGCATGTATGTATGTATTTGTGATTAGGAACTACACTCCATTCCGGCGTAATAGTCAAGGAAGTTTGCTGCTGTAATAAGGCTGAAGCAGGAGCAGTAATACCACGCAGCACATGTGCAAATGCTAAACTAGCTGGGAACTCATTTCTGATAATACTCCGCCTGCTTCGGCCATATTACGGCAGCAAACTTCCTTGACTATTACGCCGGAATGGGAGTGTAGTTCCTAATCTTATCAGCCTAGAAACTCGCAGCTTTGCATTTCCACCGCTCTTAGTACACGATATAACTGCAGAAGAGTCAAGTTTTAAATAGGACAAATATGGAAACTCGTTGGTCATTTTTGAACGCGATGCTACTGGTCTAATAGGATTCAATGATCTATGCTAAGCTATGCTAAAAGTGATATCGCCAGAACAGGAGAACGGCTGAATGGATTTCAAAACGGTAAAAATCAACTTATTAAAGGGATGGTTCGGAGTAGAATTGACTTCATTGCTATGCACTCCGAAGCCCATCTAAATACCCCATCCGAAGTTTTTTTTACCTTAGTCAAACATTTATGGAGATATTAGAGTTTTTCGAATTGCTTGTTACAGGAGTGATTGGTACATGTGATGTATCTCGTAAATTGCACCACTAAACGTGCAAGTAATCTTACCAAACTTGTACAGTAGTGTAAATAGGTTATGTACTCACAAAACGCTGCATCGGAACATTTGTAAGTCCACCATGAGTGTTTTAAAAACACGTTTTAGCCGAGAACTACTAGTCTCAAAAACTACAAATAGCGACACGTCGACGTCACTTCCCTGGTTTGAAAAAAGCACAAGTCCTCCTACAAGTTGACATGCACACAGATGTAGTAGGAGGACTTTTACGTGCTTTTTTCAAACCAGGGAAGTGACGTCGACTTGTAGTTTCTGAGACTAGTAGTTCTCGGGTAAAACGCGTTTTTAAAACACTCATGGTGGACTTACAAATGTTCTGATGCAGCGTTTTGTGAGTACATAACCTATTTACACTACTGCACAAGTTTGGTAAGATTACTTGCACGTTTAGTGGTGCAATTTACGAGATACATCACATGTCACATTCACTCCTGTAACAAGCAATTCGAAAAACTCTAATATCTCCATAAATGTTTGACTAAGGTAAAAAAATCTTTGGATGGGGTATTTACATGGGCTTCGGAGTGCATAGCAATGAAGTCAATTCTACTCCGAACCATCCCTTTAACTCGGGGGGAGTTGGAGAATGAGCCTATTTCCAAAAAAAAAGTGTTCCTTTAACCTTGTTGTAACTTTCGAGTGGTGATATAACAGCAGATCTTCTGTTTCAATTGTCGGCAGACGGCTAAACGGCTTCCCTGGGTTTCGCAGACGTCCCCATCGCTTCACTGAAGATGGACACACTGGAGTCGGAGTTGACTTGCCCAATCTGTCTGGAGCTATTCGAGGATCCTCTACTGCTGCCGTGCGCCCACAGCCTGTGCTTCAACTGCGCCCATCGCATCCTGGTGTCCCACTGCACGTCCTTCGACGAGTCCAGCAAACCGTTCTCCGCTTTCCAGTGTCCCACCTGCCGCTATGTCATCACCCTCGACCAGCAGGGTCTAGAAGGCCTCAAGCGCAACGTCACTCTGCAGAACATCATCGACCGCTTCCAGAAGGCCTCCCTGAGCGGCCCCAACTCCCCGACCGAGACGCGCCGCTGCAACCTGCCGCGCAACCCGTTCCCCTCGGCGGTGGATGACGGCACGGCCATGAGTTCGCCCTGCGAGGCCGTCCAGTGCCAATTCTGCGAGCAGGACCCGCCGCAGGAGGCGGTGAAGACCTGCGTCACCTGCGAGGTTTCGTACTGCCAGGAGTGCCTCCGCGCCACTCACCCCAACAAGAAGCCCTTCACGGGACACCGGCTCACCGAACCCGTGCCGGACTCGCGCCTCAGAGGACTGGCCTGTCCCGAACACGGAGAGGAGAAGGTCAACATGTACTGCGTGACGGACGAACAGCTCATTTGCTCGCTCTGCAAACTGGTCGGACATCATCGCGAACACCAGGTGGCGGCGCTGGGAGAACGATTCGACAAGCTGAAGGTTAGAGGCTGTTTTACAACACTTTTATTATTATTATAAATTTTTTTTTTGCTGATAAAAATAACTTATAAAATTAATTAAATTATCACTGTAAAATATTAATAATAATTTACATTATGGGATTTAAAAAAAATTATAATAAAAAATATAAAAATATAAGTATTGCTGTGATTGTTTGCAAGGCTGTACAATTTATTATTATTATTATTATTATTACTACTATTAAATAAAATTGACAAAGTTTGCTGTGCTTGCTGTGCTTGCTTCCAAATATTATTATTATTATAGTAGTAGTACTAGTAGTAGTAATAATAATAATAATAATAATAATAATAATTATTATTATTATTATTATTATTATTATTGTTATTATTGTTATTGTTTTAAGTCATGTTTATTTAGTAATAGTATTGGCAATAATAATAATAACAATAAGAATTATTATTATTATTATTATTATTATTATAGTAGTAGTAGTAGTAATATAATGATAATAATAATTATTATTAATATTATTGTTATTATTATTATTATTATTATTACTACTAATACTATTACTAAATAAACATGACTAAAATAAGAAATATTACTTTTGTAATATTTCATTGTAAAATAAAAAAGTAATAATAAATACTAATTTATAAAATTATCACAGTAAAGTAAAAAATAATAAAGAATATTAATAATAATTTACATATTGCAATTGGGATTTAAAACAATAATTATAATAAATATAAAAATAAGTCATGTTTGCTGTGTACAATTTATTATTATTATTATTATTATTATTATTACTAAATGAAAATGACCAAAAACAAAGTTTGCTGTTTGCAAAACAGCACATTTTATTATTGTTATTATTATTATTATTATTATTATTATTATTATTACTACTACTATTAAATAAAATTGTCAAAGTTTGCTGTGCTTGCTTCCAAATGTACTATTATTATTAATAAGAATATTATTATTATAGTAGTATTTCTAGTAATAATAATAATAATTATTATTATTATTGTTGTTATTATTGTTATTAAGTCGTGTTTATTTAGTAATAATATTAGCAATAATAATAATAACAATAAGAATTATTATTGTTATTGTTATTATTATTATTACTAATACTATTACTAAATAAACATGACTAAAATAAGAAATATTACTTTTGTAATATTTCATTGTAATATAAAAAGTAATAATAAATACTAATTTATAAAATTATCACAGTAAAATAAAAAATAATAAAGAATATTAATAATAATTTACATATTGCAACTGGGATTTAAAACAATAATTATAATAAATATAAAAATAAAAGTCATGTTTGCTGTGTACAATTTATTATTGTTATTATTATTATTATTATTATTACTAAATGAAAATGACTAAAAACAAAGTTTGCTGTTTGCAAAACATCACAATTTATTATTGTTGTTATTATTATTATTATTATTATAGTACTACTACTATTACTAAATAAACATTACTAAAAAACAAAATAAGAAATATTACTTTTGTAGTATGTCATTGTAAACAAAACAAAAAAAGTAACAAAAATATTATTTTTAAAATAATAATGGTATTTTTAAATGATAAATATTGCAGTTGGGATTAAAAAGTAATAGTACTCAAAAAATCTAAAAATAAAAGCCAGGTTTTATTATTATTATTATTATTATTAATAAATAAAAACAAAATAAGAAAAATAAAATAATATGGTATTAAAAATAATAATTTACATTAAGTATTTTTAAATGATAAATATTGCAATTGGGATTAAAAAAAATAAAAATATGTTTAACTATAAAAATAAAAGTCAGACTTGCTGTGCTTGTTTGCAGGGCTGCACAATTTATTATTATTATTATAATATAGTAGTGATAATAATTACTATTATTATAAACAAGTACTAAACAAAAATGACTAAAGAAATACAAAGCAAATATTACTCTTGTAATGTTTTATTTTAAAATAAAAATATAAAATATAT